>NC_052618.1:308201-659276 GCF_016545825.1 Eucalyptus grandis
TTGGAACAAGAATCATATATATATATATTTATTCTTGATTCTACTCCCAATCTGCTCTTGGGAACAAAATTTTTATCAAACGCACTCGTTCCCAATTGATTTCGGAAACAAAGAATTAGAATTTGGCCCGTGTTTGGATGGTTACCAAACAAGGCCTTAGTAAGTAGTAAGTAAATGTGATAACTTAATCGGGAAAAGGCAGTAAGTTATATTAAAAAATGGTCTTTTTATATAATGGTTCGTAAACATGAGGTGTTGCCAATATAGGTAAATAAATGTGGTTAACAATGGAAGAAACATTTTTGTTGTCGGATCTAAGAACAGTTTGTAATTGAATAGCAAAATAATCCAAATAAATATTGGTGAATAATCAAATAAGTGTTGGTAATGTAAAGCTAGTTGGAATCAGAGAAAATTCAATCACTCAAATTGATAATTTTAAAATGAGTTGGTAAAAAGTTTGTTAGTAGAGCAAATAAAAGTGATAACTAGATAGAAAAAGTCAGTAAATATAAGAGCAACAAATAAATACTAATAAGCAACTCTATTGATAATCGTAAGCTAGTTAACAATTTAAGAAAAGTAAGTCAAGTTAACAATTTAAGAAAAGTAAGTCACACAAATAAAGATCGATAAATTATTTATAGTTGACAAATTTAAGCTGTTTTGTAGAAAGGTATATAAAAATTGGTAAAGGATGAGAGAAGCTCTTTTTTAGGGGTCAAAGAGTAGGGAGGTTGGTATTTAAAAAGAAAACGCCAATTAAATATTAGTAATTAACTCCTACAGGAGCTGGTAAAACATTGTTCGTTAGTATGTGAAAAGTTGATAATTACTTCAATTTAGATTTGTGATTATAAAAAGAGTTGTAGTGAGATTAAAAAAATGTGGTAATTCATAGAGAAGTTGATAAATAAAGAGAACAAATGAATGTTAGTAATATGCAATTGAAATGAGAGTTGGTAACAAAAAAATTGTCGGTAAGAAACTCTTTTTAACAAGTCTTTTGATTCTTACTAAATCTTAAAGAAGTCCACCGGCATGAAATAGAATCTATTTTTTTAATGGAACAGTAGAATCGCCTATAGTTTGAAAAAGCCCGCAAGCAACCAAATCAATCTCATCAATAAACACAAATCCGAGCTGCAATTACATCTAATTCACCTATCTATACCCTGACTCTTTCATTCACTATGTTCTTATTGACTTCATAATCATCCATTGTGAATTTCTATTCGTCGCATTGCATTGAACGTTATTATGCTTTGGAGATGAGGACATCTCCAAAGTCTCCTCTTAAATAAATTTTTGCTCCTTCAACTTCACCAAACGAAGACATCATTATATTTGTTATGACTTGATTGTAGTTGGTGGGAGTAAAAATTGGGAACTTGATCTTCCTCTCCCCCATCCAGTCTTTATTGCGACCCCATCTTTGCATGTCTCAAGCAACTTATTGATGCAGCCCGCATTGAAGACCAACTCTCTCGACCAAGAAGATCGACCCGCATTCAAGCTCGACGAAACCGAGAAGCCGTATTGACATCTTGAGTCCATTCCAGAAGCTTGAAAGATACCTTGGGAGCTTACATGATGCTTTTACTAGCTTATAGTTTCCATGCTCTTTACTATTTCTCCTATTTTCAATGCTCTGTTTTTATTTTTCCTAGTTTCAACGCTCTATCTTTATTTCTTTGACGATAAGCCATCCAATCCCTTGTTCAAGACGTGATTTGACTTTTGATAAATGAAAACTTTGCTTGAAGCAAGTATCGTGAACCTTGTAGAGTTTATCTCCTTGAAAACTTAGAAGAGTTTTCACTCCGTCCCTGAAGAGTCGGAGCTTTTCGAAACCTGCATCCTTGAAGAGTTGCAGTCATCGATCTAGAAGAATCGGTGCCCCTCAACTTCCTTGGAGGCCTAGAAGTGCAACCAATGAAGTTTCTATCTTTTCCTATTCTGTTCGTTATTTCCAACCCAAATTCGACCATCCTACAATGCTTATTTCAGAAAACCCAAAACAGAGAAATTGTAGATCCAGAAGCCTTTGTAATCAGGTCGATCCTGATCTATATCGACAAAGATATTACCGTTCTCCCTGGGCTCGTGCAGTGCTGAAATTCTGTTCGTCCCATTTCTGTGTGTAAGTCACTCTCTCGATCCTACTGCTTGAGAAAGCCTACCTAGGCTTGCATCACTTATGCATCCAGTTTTTTATTCTGGTCCACTTCGGTTGAATGATTCTTCGAAAACAACTGGTCGTTGACTCTGCTACCATTGTCATGGACGCCGCCAGTGTCTGCACGTACAGGTCACTTCATTCGGCATCTTGTCGTTTTCTACCTTTTTCTCCATCATCTTCAACCCATTTTTCGGTGCTCATCTTCTTTCTTCTTGATTATCAGGACTTTTGTGACTTGGTATTGCCCGAGTAAACTCCCCCAATTAAAATAAATGCAGCAATGGGAGACAAGAAATGCAGACGAATATGGTTCCGGCGTGCTGATGTTAACATTTCTCGTCAATTGAATCAATGAGACTACAATTCATAGTTGTCACGAACAAGACTTTTTCTTTTTCCTGATAAAAAAAGAATAGATTGCTAGGAAAGAAAGATTGGCTGGGAGTTGGCTGCCAGCCTTTTCATTTTGCCATCATGTCAACCGAGTTGAAGTGTCTCTTGAGGAAGAATCCAATGTGATGCAACTGCCGAAGCTGAAAGAACAGTTCTCCAAGTTTCGAGATTCTAAGTCATGGGTGTGCGAGTTCTAGCGATTTCGCTGGTTTTTCTCCTTGAGATTCCACTGGAGATGCAGCTACAAATCCTTATGATTGTAAGCTTAATTCAACCAAATTCTTGACATTTATTTCCCAAAATGTGTTATTCATATTGTTGAATTTATGAATTCCACAACCCGCTCGCCTGGACTTTTTGCATGTTTCCTAGCCATTGCCACTTAGATCAACTAAGCTTCCTCCTAGTCAGAGGATGCCACAACATTTACGGGAATCAGAGTAGACCATTAGTCCACAACCAATTATAAGAACCCTGGTGCACTGAACTTTTTCAAGATATTGATGCTTCCTATATTCCTATCAACAATGCTAAGGTCATTTTTTGGCTGATCTAAGTCTGTTTTCTCCCCTTTGCCCGCCTCTTTGATCAATGGTGGTTTATTGCCTGCCATTTTGCCTGAGAAAGTTTCAGAAAATAAGTAGCTGGAGATTTCAAATTTCACAATGCATCAAAGGAGTTAATCTAATTGTTTGTAGTCTTTAGAGTTGGTCAAAATAGTGAAATTTGTTACAGATCTATTGGTGGTATGATTTTTGTTTAGGCATGTTCTGGCCTTGAAGTCATTATTTTACATACAGGTCATTCTCATAGATTTGGTTTTGGTACAACGATCATGCTACTTTCGTTTGATAAGGGAATCAGTTACAAAGATTTTTTAGGGTCTTAGCCCCTCTGGTACAAAAGATTCTTTGGTTGCAATTCAAGCAACCAAAGTTCTGGACATTATTAGAGAAGCTACTATTGCTTTTGCGATTCACAGATTCAAACAGAACTGTTGGATTATTGCTATTCAATACACACACAAGACATGTATATATCATTTTCTCATTGTTCAATTGGTCATATTCAAATGCAGTCGGTGCAATTACGGGGCTAATGAGTGATTAGCAAGATACACCACCCAATTGGGTGGGGACTGATCCTTGTGGCAATGATTGGGATAAGATTGGCTGCACCGTTTCTTGCATTACTTCCATGTAAGTTTTGAGCATCCTTTTGACTTTATATTTGAGAGTCTGCATTTCATAATTATGTGTGCAGTTAATTGGACTCTCTTAATTTCAGAACATTGTGGAGTATTGGTTTGACAGGTTCGCTTCCAGGAGACATTGGGCAATTATATTAATTACAGGTTCTGTAAATTCACTATCTCTTTCCCTTCCGAGATTATGTTCAATGCAAGGACTTAATTACCACATTTGTTTCCCATGTCTTTTTCTGGCGAAAGATAATATAGGACACAAATTTCTATAAAATTGGATGTATTGACCATAACTGAGGCAATTATTGAGAAGAAGGGCTTAATTTTTTATTTTGCTGTTGTCATGTATGTAGTCCTCCCATCTAGATTCTTATACTTTTTCTCTCCCATGCATCCTGTAATGCATGTGAAGCTATCAATGATGTGCAAGTAGTGGGATTCATGTCTAGAATTTGGTCTTTTTATTTGTTTTAGTTGCTTGAAATGGTCTTTTGTAAGTTGTTATTGAGTATAATAAGCCTTTCGTGTAGAGACCTATCTTATAACTGTTAGGGAAATCCCTTATGATGTTTTGAAGATGATAAAATAAATCAAAGGCTACTAACGTGTTTAATTGTTAAATAACAGACTATGCAGATGATAAAATGTAAGTGATATTATCAAGGTTTATATTTGGAAGAACCAGAAAGACAGACTCTACATCAAGCTGAACTTATCCAGACCTTAAGGCTAAATATGTTTAGAAGCAGAATATATTCAGACTTACATCCAAACTAGAAAGTCTACTTCAAACGAAAGACACTCAGACTTCGAGACAGAATATTCTCGACTTTACATATAGAACGAGACACAAGTCCGAAAGTGACAAGGTCCGAATGAGACACAAGTTCGTAACGTAAGCGTATCTGTAACGAAGCATATTCGTAACGAGATAACTTGACCGAACGTAACACAAGCTCCAAACATATAACAGCTAGTGATTTGGTTTGGATTCTACATCAAGATAGATTTGATTGACTCAATCTAATTGATTGGCAATTGGATATTGAAGAAAATAACTTCCTATACGAAGAAGCTTTTTACTTATGGAAACCAAGATTCTGTTTGTATGGGCGATGAGAATCAATTTGGGATTCCACTTTCTATTACTCAACGGCTACTAAATCTTCTAATTACAGATTTGTCCAATGGGTAGATTGAAAGACGATTCTTTAGATACTGTCCAACGGTTAGTTTGGAAGTGGAGGAGTATTTAAGGGAGACCAAGGATCGAAGAGCAAGTAAGAGACGGAGTAGAATTTATAATTCCAAAGTTCGAGCGAACTTTGATCATATACTTATCTTTGGTGAGCTTAAATGTTTGTGATCGTGAGAGAAATACCAAAAGAGTGACTTAGTGAGATAGTGTGATTTACTACTAAGTGTTTGCACTCAAAGTTGTAATCTCTTGTTGATCGCATAGTGGAATCTAGCGTAAGGCTGTTAGCGTGGGAGAGTAGGCGAGGCTTGATTTAAGCCGACCATGTTGTGGTGTGCAACATTCTCTTTTCTTAACTCTTCATATTAAAATCTGTTGCATACTTGGTTATTTCGTAAGTCCTGCTCCATCGCATAATAGATTCCGAACATCTACTAGAAATCTCGGGTGGCTCGCTTATCGACTCTAATCTTTATTCAGACTTTGCTCACAACTTATTTTATTCTAGACTTTTTTAAACACATATTCACCCCTCTAGGTGTTCATACTAGCACTTTCAACAACAAGGGCTTGATTGGATCTCTTCCTGTGAAAATTGGAAACTTGATGAAGCTCACGAACTTTTAAGCTATATACATCAGCATTTCTAGCATATTCGTATCCCATGACTTTCAAAGTCGAAAATGACCAACCCGCCTTTTCATCTCAAAATGCAAGAATCCTGGTGGGTTGTGGATTGTCTGGTCGAATACCATCTTAAGCCCGGCCATCAGTCTTGATCTCTAACTAGCCAACCACTCGCCCCGCCGCCCGGTCTCGTGATGAAGGAATCTATGCTTTGGACTAGGGAAAACCAACTCGTTGCAAAAGGTATTCTATCTTACAATAGCCAAACCACATATTCAAGCCCTTTATGGATTGCTTTTTAGTTGTAGACTACTCTGAGATTTAGTTCAGAGCACAAAGATATTCAATGATGCCAGGATGATAACATTTTTAATTAGGTGAGTTGTATTTCTTAAAGGATCCTTCTAGGTTGGAGAACAAGAAGTATTTAGAGAGACTTGGAGGGGCTTGGGAGGTAGAGGAATTTACTTCTCAACCTCTTACTTCTTCATTACCATTACAAGGCCTTTTATAGGCGATGAGTACATAGCAGATCCGAAACATCAGCAGAAAATAAAGACAAGACATGATACTACAATGGACCGGGGTCTTTGACATAATTATAATGGATGACGTTCGTGATTATAGGGGTCCCCTCATTAGTCTTGAGAGGATTATGCGGGATCGTTTGTGTCTATCATTCAATGGATCCAACACAATCAACAAATAACTTGTAAATACGAGCTTTTGGAAGATGTGGCTGAGGTTTGTAAGTTGTAGTACCTACTCGGGCTGGAGCACTAGAGATGGTGCCATTATTATGTACAAAGGTCCATGGACGATGGAGAAACACAATGGCGTGTGTTTCATGTGTTGCTTACGTAGTTCTCGGCTCTTTTCCGGGAAGAAGAGTTTCCAGAGATAGGAGAATAAAACAATTTAAGCACAATTAACAGATTTTTGTCATTCTCATTTTCATTATTGTAACCGAGTGCAATCATCTTGGTTAATTTGACAATGAATTTTTTTGGTGGGAAACTCAATAGCTATTAAATACTTATTGATTAAGTACCATAACAACTATTGATTTTTTTTCAAGGAAATATTCTTCCTTCCAGATTAATGGATATAAAATGGATAATTGGGCTTAATCCAAAAGAATAAAATCCTTCATGCAATCTAAAGAGAGTTGTGTGGCATTGCCACATAAGGCTGTCGAGATTTTCAATGACACTATCATTTTGGATTTGCTCAATGATCTCCTAGGGTGTTCTAGACTTGGCCATTCTCGCATTCTTTCGATTTTATACTTCTCGATGGGGAAAAGAATGCCTTAGAGTGTATATGTTGATATTTGTTGGTGCCTTTGGCTTGGGAGAAAATTAGCAAGTGCATTTTTTTTTTTACTTGTAATGTGTTTGGTTTCGGGAAGAATAATTCGAGAACCATTTAGTCCATCGAAGTAGTTGGGAATGAGGAATTTGCTTATGCTTGAATTTGGTCATATAGGGAAAAGATACCATATGCAATTCTACTAGGAATTGATGACCAATAAGATGGAACTCAAACTTTTTATTCCATTATTTACTGTCAATATCTCCTTGAAAGTAGAATGATAATGCGTTTTAGCTTGGGAAAATTTTTCTATTTTTGTAAGCACAAATGTATCGTTTACCATTAATTTCTTCAAACAGTATGGTTGCCTAGTATTCATCACAAGCATCGATTTGTAGAATTCTTTTCCCAATAGTTGCAACAAGGGAAGAGTCTGCTTGATCTCCTTTAGTTCTGCAACTGCTCTGGTTTGAGCCTTTCCCCAAGGTGGATGATTTTCTTCAACATCAACTATGATAGGATTAGTAGGTTTGCAATGTTTGGAATAAAATCCCTAAGATAATTAATTATTTCAAGAAATTGCTAAACTTTCTTAGTCGTGAAATCATTTTCTAGGAATTTCAATAATTCTTTAACAATGTGTGGCCTTGGATAATATGTATATTTGTTAAGGTGCATTCCAAGGACTTTTATTTCAGTCGAGCAATGATCACCTTTCTTTGGGAGACCATGATTCTATATTTCTTTACAATTTCTACAAGCTACTCGAGGAGTCGAGAGTGAGATTCTTCATATGGACCGTAAAGTAATATGTCATTAATGCAAACCATTACACTAGGCAAAATTGACCGAAAGATAGATACATGGTCTTTTGAAATAAGGAGGGGCGACTTTGAGACCAAAAGGAAAAACCTTCCATTGAAAATACTGATTTGGGATACATAGTTCTATCTTGGGTTCTTCAGATAAATGCCCAATTGCTAAAATCCAGCTTTGAGGTCAAATTTGGCATATACGTGAGCTTTGGTTAATCCAGCAAAAAGGGAATTTCGAGAGGGTATGGGGAATTTATCATCTTGGAGGAAGAGATTGAGGGGTTGATTGTTTATAACCAATCGTATCTTTTCTGTTATGCTCGGCTTGTTTGTTGACATAAAAGGTTTCGCAAGTCCATTAGGAATATGAAATTTCAATAATGCATTATTGTAATAGTTTTGAGCATTCTTTCTGAGCAAAAACAACATGTTTTGGATTCATTCTCGTATGACTAGCCTTGGTAAAATGTATATCCTCATTTTTTTAAAGAGAGGCAAACAAAGAATTCTGGATTTTTCACAAAGGATGGGAGCATTTTTGAGAGAAATTAGAATGAGATTCTGAATAAGATTCTAACAGTTTTTGCATGATTGGATCTAACAAACTCATTTAGATAGAAAATAGCTTTTGGATATTGATAAATTGAGAAAATTGGTCTTTATACTTAAGCCATTTTCTAGAAATGATTTGTAGTTCAGAAATTTGGTTCATAATGTTCCAACCAATGATCAAATCTTTGTTGGGAAGGCTAAATTCAAAATTTTTTGTGGATTTTGAACATTGAGGAAAAAACTGGATGGTCACAGTGTAGTACGCACATTTATAGAAAACGTATCTCATGAGACGGAGTTAAAGTATCGGACACAGAAAGTCCAATATTTT
Organism: Eucalyptus grandis; assembly: GCF_016545825.1. NCBI lineage: Eukaryota > Viridiplantae > Streptophyta > Magnoliopsida > Myrtales > Myrtaceae > Eucalyptus > Eucalyptus grandis. The sequence goes on from NC_052618.1 coordinate 316,818, forward strand.
TTAGGAAGAACTTTGATAATCTATAATTGAAGCACTAGCACCAATGTTTATAATAGCAATGATTGAAATTGTTTTGGCAAATTATGAAGTGAAATTTTTATGGGGAAATGGAGACAATGAACTTGACTAGAATATTTACTAGAGTCCGAGTCTACCTGGTTAGAGATAGATGAAAAGATCTTTAGAGTCTAAATCAGAATCGATTTCACTGGAGGTTTGATAATAAGGAATGATATAAAAAATTGTTTAGATGGATCTTCATCAAAAGAAAATAGTGATTCAACATCATCATCCTTAAGAGAGACTAGTTTCGAATTAGATGGTTTTGACATTTTTTTTTTTAATATTACTTGAGAACAATTTTTGGCGAAAATGACCTTTTTTGTTGCAGATAAAGTAGTGAGTCGATTTTTTGCATTCAGAATGGTCCTTTGTCTTCGCAAAAATCTCCACTTTTTCTTTCTTCAAAATCATTTATATCCATGCTTGGATCTTCCCACTTTGTATCTCTTGAAAAGCTTCTTTTGTCCTAAGTATTTTTCATAAGAGTTATCGCAATCTTTTTAGAACATTTGATCTTAAGATGCTGGCGGGAACAAGCACCATCAAGTTCTTGATTGTCCTTGATGCAACTTTTCATCATTTGATATTTGAGACATAAATCATCGAGGCAAAAATGAATTTCTTGCTGTATTTCTCCAAATATAATGTCCACAATTCTCCTTTGCTTTTGAGAAAGGACCTCTCAACTTGTTGGGTGAGCTCGCTTAAAATAGAGGCTAGGAAGACTTGCTTCAAGTTTGCATCAGCCCTAAGGCCATAGACGAGTGTGAACATTTCTCGGTAATGTCGGTCGAGATGTCTCTTCAAGAGAACAACTTCTTTTGAAATATTCTCTTTTCTTAAGCTTAAGCAGGTCGGTGGGTTTACCTATAAAAACTGGTAGACAATCCCAATGACTTGGGTAGAGTTTGCCATGAGTAGGAAGTGCATTTGGTCGGCATATGAAGTTGATTGCTACCAATGTTTGAGATTGCCAATAAACCTTGAAACAAATTCAAGAAAGATCTCATATTTACTTTCAATAGTAAGAGTTTGAGTATTTAGTCAGGAATGAAATTCTTCAAATCTTTTTGGTCATTTGGAATAAGGAATATCATCAATGGTAAAAAGTTGTTTAGAAGAGGAAGCATGAATTTAAAGTGTAAACTCGGTTTAGAAGAATTTGATTCCATTTCCTATTCTGGTGGATTAGTCATAAATATTGAAGGTGTGGCTGGTATAATGGGAAAGGATTCAACAAATGTGAATCGAAAAAGAGGAAGATGATGAAAGAAATACTGAGTTTGAATTTGATGTCATGCCAATCGGAAGGATAGAATTTAGGGGAATCCAAGAGTGATCTTTCAATTCAGCGGGGATTAGGTTGCTCACCTTTAGTTACTCGCCTCTTAGGAAAGATTCCAATGGGTTAAACACCATCATCTGGTTCGGATCCTCCTTTGTAGCATTGGAGGATTTTTCAAGAATCTTTTATTTTACTTTTTCCTTTCTTAACCTTTCGATTTCCGATGCGATTTCACATTTCAACCATATCGCTTCTATCTCGTTTGGTAGAAGTTTTTGCAAGGGTAGCAAAAGCTGGAGTGTTTTGTGGAGGTGGAAGGGAGTACTCAATTCTTGGCAAAGTAGGGAATGGACTGGCGGGCTTGAATTTTCCTTCTTCAAGGAGATGGATTTGCCTCTTGAGCTTTTTTTATTTCCGCCTTTGGACTTTTTGAGATAATGATATCCCAAATGATGTCTTGAGTTTAAGGCATGAAGCATTTTCTAGAAATCAAAGCATTTTTTTGGTGGATTCATCATATCTTTTAAGATCTCGTTGCACATCAATAATTCTGGAGTTAATTGTCTTGAAGGCATTATTGTGCATTAAAAGAGTTTTTGATTGCCAATTCAAAGCAGCTTCAACAATACGAGTTTTTTTTTTTTTTGCCTTTCATGTTCATCCATGGCAGCCGCCATTGCCGCGGGTTGCTACCGACTGCTCCTCATCGTTTGTCTGTTGCTCAAGAGGTAGAAATTTTATGTCTTTTTAAAATGAATTTTTATTTCAAAATATAAATTTTGTGTTATTTTTACTCGTAAACTCATCCAAGAATATAAATAGAAAAATTTATTCCTCTTCCGTAAAGCAATTTTTGCCCAGAATAGTTACCATTTGCATTCTTAAGGAGAGGGTAGATGGAAGTCTTGCTAATTTGTTCAATTTCTATCTGAGGTCATCTCCAACTTCTTGCACGAGGCGTTAATTTTTATAACGATAGAAGTGGAAAATGAGCTATTCACAGTTGATTGGCCAAGAGAGACATGTAAGAGAAGTCGTGCGCCTTGTGTTATGTAAATAAAGAAACCTAAATCCTTGATTAGGCTCGCGAGCTGCTCGAATCGAGTGTTGGTCATACTGGGACTTGAATAGTTAGTCAAGATCAACTCGAACTAAGCAAAAGAACGTTTTTGAATAGATAACACGTCGGGCCAAAAATTCGTGAGAAAGCTCGACTTGACTGCGGTTTAGGACAACCGATTTATTTAAAACTGACATGAAATTTATTCAAACCGACATAAACTACGACCTTGGTATTGATAAAATGAGATATCTCACCCCCAAACAATTTATAAAACTGAGACAGCCGGCTAATCCGGTCGGACCGCGAGATCTGAGCGGGGACAATGCGGGACCGCGACGTTCTGGACGACAAGCAGACATGATCACAAAGCCCAAACATGTGGGACCCCCTTTCTCTATATTTTATTTTTCTTTCCTTTCTCAACCTTCCAGAAAACTTTAGACACAAGATAAAATAAGAAAACTTCAAGACAACCCAAAGCGTTTGCATACGGAAAATTATTAATTTTTTTTTTTATTATCATGCACCAAAGTTATGTTTTCGTTTCATGTTGAATAAAGTGATTTTTTTCCAAGTTTTTTTTTTAATTCACAATAATGATATTTATAGGTTACAAACCACTATGAATGGCGCGTAGCTATTTTCGTCAATTGGTGTAATTGAAATCACAAACATGAGATGATTACGCTTGTAATGAGTTGTTCGCGAGAAAATCGATCATTTAATGGAATTGGAGCTAACAATGGACTGATGTAGAAGCAATGACATAGAGAGATGAGAAAATACACATTTAGCGATCAAATAGCAAAAACGGATGTATCGATTAACGATACAACACGTATTGGATTGACATGGGAAAGTTAGAAACCTCTTGATGGTCGCTTACTATAAGACCTAGCTACTACGAGAAAGAATTTATTCGCTTGCTCGAAGAATTTATTCGCTTGCTCGCGACATCGTATAATTAGTATATTCAAACTTGATTATCTTGAAAATTTGCACTCTTTATCCGTAAATCTAATTCACCACACTTACTTTGGCTCACATCAAATTTATGAGATATTTCATAAGTCGTGTGATATTTTATAATGACAAAGAAAGAAAAAAAGAGAGTAAAGACTGAGCACACATTAGTAGATTGTGATTGAGGACTTCTAGATCATCCACAACCAACCATGAGGAATCTTGGTGCCGAACCAATGAAGTGGAATTGTCAATGAGAATCGTGTGAATGCCTTGAGTTGATTCCAGATTCATTTATCAATTTCAGAATGGGTCGATTCTCATAGGACCAGGTAGAGTCGGTTCGCAATTTGTGGAATTGGGAACCAGCCTAACCAGTCTTGGAACCAAACCGATTAGTCCGGCCCAATTTCAAGATTAGTCTTGAAACCGGTATTTCTTCTTCTTCTTTTTTGTTTCTTCTATTCCCTACATCTTGAACTCCAAAAATTTGGGGTTGTCTTTTGCTCGCATTTGGTGATATTGCTTCCCTATCCATTGGAGCAATTGTCTTTTGCTCGCATTTAGTGATATTGCTTCCCTATCCATTGGAGCAATTGTACCTGCATTATGTTTTGATGATTCAAATGGTTTCACCTTCCATTTTGTTCTTTTCTGCATCAATTTTTGTTTGTTTCTTGCATATGCATCTTCTCGATTAAAGAGCTACAAGTGGGAGTTTCCCAACATAAAAAAAAGAGAGTACTATTTTCATTTTTTTTCATTAAATAAATGTTTACATGATCGATGCACTAATTGATGATCGATTAATCTTCCATTGGATTTTGTAGTTATTACTCTATTACATGGCATCGCATCAACATATGTTAAATAATAAAAGAATATATATTGCAAATAAATTTGTAGTCATAACTTTATTTCTACTGAAGGTCATAAAGAAATGTAATTCAAGCATCTTTTAAGAGAACGAAAAATATATAAAAGGAAAAAAAGACATATCAGTCTGGTCCGGTCTGGGTGGTCTGGTAACATAAAACCACCGCCTCCAAATTTTGGGAAGTAGGAACCGCCCGGATCCGGACAAATTCCGGATTGGAACTAGACTAATGCCCTTCCCTAATCATTAGTGCTCATAGCAGTCTCCACCCTTTCATCTTTGGTTTTTTCCTCTGGCCTTGTCATTTATATTTACTTTCTTACATCCTTATTTTCAGGCCCAACTTTTTATCCGTGTCCGCCGTTAATTGGGTAACTGATAAAATTTATGCGACGCTACTATTGCATACAAGTAAACATATGCGATACTCGCCCGACTCAGTAGAAGGAAAAGTCCAACATCGCCTAAAAGCACCGATGCATCACAACGGGCCCCTTCGACCTTTTCTCATGTGAGGAAAAGTAAGTGGTGGTCCACAATTTATGATTACTTTAAGAGTGCATTTGTTAACAATTCTGTTTCGGGTAGATTCTCGATTATAAATGATTCTTTTTTATTCTCTTCTAATGCATTCTAAACATTTTAAGCCGTTTAGAATCGTCCAAAATTTCTAATTTTGGAATAGAATTGCGTTTGGTACCGTGTTCATTGATTCTTTTCAAATCAATTTATTTTAATTTTTAAATAAATTTTTTTACTTTTTTACTTTTTTCTTATTCTTCTTCTTCTTCTTGTGGTCGGTTGCCTGGATTGGCAACAGCCAAATGAGGGCCTACGACCTCACCAGAGCGTTGCCGGCCCTTGTTGACCGAGCCTCGTCGGCAGCTAGGCGAGACTCGTCCAACCCCACCAAGGCTTGGTCTTGCCGGTGGCTAGGCCGGTCTTGTCGGGGTTGGGCATTACGAGGCTTGCCGAGCCTTAGGCTCGGCTCGCCGGTGGCTAGGCGGGCCTTGCGGTGGTTGGGCTTGCCTCCCGACGAGCTTGCCGGATCTCGCCCTAGCTTGGCGAGCCTTCGGTGAGCTCGCGGCCTGACGGCGGCGGGCAGGTGGCGGCGGGCGGTGGTGGACGGCGATCGCGGGATGGCGGAAGGGAAGAAGAAAAAGAGTTGGTTTTAATTCTCAAATTTGTTCCCGGAACAAGAATCAACTTTTTTTTTTTATTCTTGATTCCACTCTAAATCTGTTCCTGAACAATAATTTTACCAAACGCGATCTCGTTCCAAAACTACTACCGGGAACAAAAATTAGAATCGGGTACTTGTTTGGCACGTTACCAAACAGCCCCTAAACGGTCAATATCATCGAAAGATCATTCTCATGAAAATAGTACAGAAAAATATATTTTAATTTTAGAATTCAATTTCTGCTCGAAATGATTATTATTTGTGTCGTTAAGGAGAGCATAGATAAAGGTCTTGCTAATTTGTTAAATTTCCATCTATGGTCATCTCAAACTTCTTGCACGAGGCGGTAAATTTTATAATGGCACGAAGTGGAAAACGAGTTAATCATAGTCGATTGGCCAAGAGAAAGACACATATGTGAGTGCGCCTTGTATCGAAAACTAAATACTTGATCAGGCTCACGAGCTGCTCAAATCGAGCGTTGGTCAAACTCTGGATTTGCATAGTTGGTCAAGGTCAACTCGAACTAAGCGAAATAATGTTTTTGAGTAGATTACACGTTGGGCCGAAAAATTTGGGAGAAGGCTCGACATGATTGCACTTTAGGACAACCAAAGGAACCCAATAAAGGGGGCGTCAATTAAGTCAAAAATGATCAAAGAGGAAAATTTGGTGCTCTTGGTCGTCGGGGTGAGACACATGGATGGGATACGGCTGCGTTTGGTTCAGCATTTGTAATCGGCTTTGAGTCCAATGCAAATGCTGAAAGCCCAAAGCTACTTGGGGAAAATGTAGTTGTGTTTGGTAAAAAATTTTACAAATGGACTTTGAGCTGAATATGCGTTTGGTAAAAAAAAAACTTTCGCAAGGGGCTTTGAGGGGTATTATTTTTTCTTTTTATTTTTATTTTTTGAAAATTTAGCTAAACCCTTCGTCGGTCCGGCGAAGGGCTACGACCGCTGGTGAGCTAGATCTGGCGCCGGCGGCCGCCGGGCCGAGGTCGCCCGAGGTCGGGCGGCCTCCGGCGAGGGTCGCGCGACCCGCCCGAGGGCTGCCGGAGGTCGCTCGACCTCGGGCGACCCGGCGAGGGTCGCGCGACCTAGCCGAGGGCCGCCGAAGGTCGCCCGACCTCGGGTGACCGGGGTCACGCGACCCGGCCCGAGGGCCGCCGGAGGTCGCTCGACCTCGGGCGACCCTCGGCGAGGGTCGCGCGACCTAGCCGAGGGCCGCCGAAGGTCGCCCGACCTCGGGCGACTGTGGTCGCTTGACCCGGGGCCGTGTGACCTGTGTGATCGCCGCCCGGGTCTCGCGAGGGTCGCGCGACGGCGAGGGCCGCTGCGGCCGCAAGACCCAGCGGCGGTCGCCCGGGTCACGCGGCCCCGGGTTGAGCGACCCCGGTCGCCCGACCTCGGGCGACCTCCGCCGGCCCTCGGGCCGGGTCGCGCGACCCTCGCCGGAGGTCGCCGACCTCGGGCGGCGACGGCCGCCGGCGCAGATCCGGGCTTGCCTGCGGCCCTCCCTTCGCCGGTCCGGCGAAGGGCTGCTCCTTTTTCATTTAAAAATAAATAAATACAGGGGTAATAACGGAAATATGAAAATTAATAAGGGTAGTTTAGGAAGAAAAAAAAGTTTTCAGCATTTCCAAGGACTGACTTTCATTTGAAAGCTCCTGAGATTGGTTGCCAAACACCCTTATTTTGGTTGAAGGGGCTTTGGGGTGAATGGGCTTTCTAAATGCCCATCCAAACGCACCCTACGACTCTTCTCTCGAACCTCGACGTTTGGAAGTTACTATTTCTTAGCCTTTGTTTTCTTTTGAATTCCCGAATTTTCTAATCTTTCACTTAAAAATTATTCACCTATCAAGGCAACGGAATGTGGAGGCGTTAAAACCTCAATACCCGCCATTCCCACATGGGAACGGAGCGTGCGGCGTTCAAACTTCCCTCCGCTGGGTTTAGGAAAGGTTTTATGGGTTTCTCAGGTAGGTCTAGCAGGCTCCGCAGGTCCCTGGATCGATCGCCCATTTGAAAGTTGGGAATTGCCCGGTCCTTTTCGTTAATTGTCAAGCCCGACGATGTTGACCACGAAAAGGCCATCCAAAAATCACCCCTCCGATGTGCGATCGTTTATGCTCTTTCTCTGTGTTTTGGAATCGCAAAAGAAAAGCATCTCTTCGACGTCCCTTTTGTGTTATTTGCAGAGTTCCCTAGAGAATTTAGGGCGTCGTACATCCCCCTTATTATATCCCCTAGATCCTCCATCATTGTGTCTCTTTGTGGTCTGATGGGAAAAGTATCAAAAATTGTACTAATTCAATCATAAACTTTTTAATTTGATCAATTTAGTTATAAATATTTTCACATTTGTATCAATTCAGTCTATTTGGCCAAATTTGGCCAGCTGGTGTTAATGTGAACCCCGGCCGGGCGATGAACGACAAACGTTGATGTGGTAATTTTTAATAATTTTTTAATTTTTCAAAATTTTCAAAATTTTCCTTTTCCTTTTCCTTTTCTTTTCCTTTTCTTTTTCTTCCTTTTGGCTTCCTTCTTTGGCCATGGCCAGCAACCTTCCAACGGCTCACCGACCACTGCAAGGAATCCAAGGAGGAAGAAGAGAAAAAAGAAAAGAAAAAAGAAAAATAAAAAAAGAAAAAATTAATAAAAAATTTAAAAATGAAAAATTATTGAAAATTTTCACATCAGCGTTGGTTGGACGGCTAACGTCCATACCAACGCCAACTAGCCAAATCAGATGGATTGAATTTGTACTAATGTGAAAATATTTATGACTAAATTAGTTCAATTGAAAGGTTTAAAATCGAATTTATACTAATGTCATAGATTTAGGACCTTTTTAGTACTTTTCCCGCCATCTGACCCACTTCTATTTATCTTATTGAGTGAAGGATAATTTAATTTCAGTCAAACCATTGAACAATCGCAAGTCAAAGTAAATTCAGACATGGTACTCAATTTCTATCCCCTGACTCCTCCGTTGGATTCTCCTTCCTTTAGCTTCTCAACCTCAAGGAAGGCGAGCGCGGGCGACGATGATTTGGTCGTCCTCGTTATTGAGACGAGCTGCGACGACACCACGGCCGCTGTCGTGAGCTGTCTCTTGACATTTGATGGTTCGAGAGGGTAGTTTTGTGGCGATTGTTGGTTTTCTGATTGGGTGATTTTTGCATTCAGGTGAGAGGCGATGGGAAAATTCTACGTCAAGTCGCGTCGTCCCAGGTACGTGGCTTCGTTTCGATAATTTTGATGTCCGTGGCTTCCGCTATGTGTTGAGGAGCTGAGGATGCATGTGGAAATTCCTCATTTTGGTGTTATTCTCTGTAATATATACCGTTATTCTCATAATAAATTAACAACTGTTGCTGAATCATTTCTCTATCGTCTATGCCGATGGGAACCCATCAATCTGGATGTGGCCTACAATTCGGCCATTGGCTATTGGCGCGAATCAGCGTTCAATCGAGCAATCGAGTAGAGCACAATGACTTTGACAAAGTGAATCGCTAGTGACCTACTTAATTATGCCTTTAATTTATAAAGTTTTCTTTTTCTTTTTTTTTGGTTGGTCCTATTTTACTCCTACTGTAACTCTTACTCTTAGGGCGCGCATGACAAAATTTCTGAAATAGAAATCAATTTCTATTCTATAGACGAATTTCTCAGCAAAGAAACGCGTTTGATAACGATTCAGTAATTTCTATTTCTAATGTAAAAATTCGTTTAATAAGAAAATAAAATTTCTATTTCTAGAGCGGCGATGGCCGGCATTCGGTGGTCGGAGTCTCGACATTCGGCGATTGGTGTCCGGTGTTCGGCAATCGATGGCGGGTGGTCGAAGTCCGACGTTCGGAGTATCCGGGAGGCCAGCGATCGGTGGCTAGCGGCGGATGGCCAACGGCCGAAGTCCGGTGGCCGGCAGCGTGGGCCAACGGCTAGAGTTCAACGGCCGGTGACGGGTGGCCAACGGCTGGAGTCTGGCAGTCGGTAACAATGGCTAGAGTCGGTAGCCGGTGACCGACGGTTGGCGGCGGGTGGCCGACAGCTGAAGTCCAACAGTCAACATTCGACGGCCAATGGTGATTGATGGGCGGTCGATGGTGGGCCTCCGGTGGTTAGCGATGAGCGGCCAACGACCGACGGTGTCCAACATCCGCGGTCGTCGGGCCGGTGACAGTGGCGGAGTTCGGTGGTGGACACGGCGGCGTTCGGTGGCCGGGCGGTCGGTGGCGAGCGGATGATGGTCGGGCGGTGGCGGCGGCACGGCGACCGTGGCAAGCGTTCGGCATCCCACGGGCGGCGAGTAAGCAAATGTGTAATGACGAGAGTGAATGATAAATAAAGTTTTGATTTCTCATTTCTATTCCGTAAATAGAAAACTAAGGGCACGCATGACAACCATTCGGTTCTAGAAATAGTTTCTCGGAAATGTAAATAGATTTTTCTATTTTTAGAAGAGTTTCTAAGCAAAAATAACCGTTTGATAACGATACAAAATTTCTACTCTAAAAATAGAAATTCGTTTGATAATGATACAAAATTTCTTCCTTTCGGACGGCGGCGGCGACGACCGATGACCTTTAATATAAAAAATAAAAATAAAAATGATTTAGTAACAAAAAAAATAAAGAATAAAATAAAGAATAAAATAAATCATAAAAAATAAAATAAAAATATCATTTTATTTTAAAATAAAAATATCCTTAAAATAAATTTATTTTATTTATTCTATTTTATTTTATTTTACGAATAAATTTATTTTAAAATGAATAAATATAAAAAAATAAAATAAAATTTATTTGGCAAAACACTCAAGGAAAATAAAAATAAATTTATTTTTATTTATCATAAATAAATTATTTTAAATAAACTAAATAAATTTATTTTTAATAAACTAAAAATAAAATGATAAATAAAAATAATTTATTTATTTTAAATAATTTTAAATACTTTTATTTTAATTTTTAAATGAATAAAATGAATATATTTATTTTTATTTTTAATAAAATGAGGAGAGGCGGAGGAGGAGGAGGAGGCAAAGACGTAGAGGAGATGAGGGATGACTCATCGAAATTAGGGTTTAGTAGGAGAAATTGTTTTTGATTTCTCTTCCAAATCAATTTATGGAATAGAAATCTATTCCTAAAAGTTTATCAAACATGTTTCTATTCTAAAAACAGGTTTGGAATAGAAAAATTATTTCTGGAACAGAAATTTCTATTATCATGCACCCCCTAAAAGTTTTAACTTCTGATTTCTACTCCAAATCTATTTCTGGAACACATGTTCCAGAAATAGAAAAATGAAATTGCGTTACTAAACATATTTATGTTCCAAACCTGTTCCGGGGAATAAAGAAATAGAGAAACAGAGAAATAGAGAAATAGAAACGTTGTCATGCACGCCCTTAGAGTGTCGAAACCCACACTTGAATTTAAATTATCCCAATCAAAGCCTCTTTAAAAATGTAAGGATTCGAACCTCCCACCACCCCATTCTCTTCTCATGTGGGAAGGTTGGCCATTGGAGCAAACCCTAATAGTTAATTTTCTAAGTTCAATTGCAACTAAATGATTTATTAACTTTTCACTGATTAAATTATCAACTAAGTAATGGGTCACCAATTCTTACATCCCTATCTTTGAATATGTCTCAAGCAACGAGCGTATCCATATTTTAATTCTGGCCTAATTCAATCGAATGTCTTTCCGAAAATGACCAGATGGTCGTTGACTCAGCTATTACGTCACCAACGTCTGTGCGTAGTGCGTAGGGCACTTCCCTCGTCAACTGGACGTTTCCTACAATTTCTCCTTCGTCTTCAACCCATGTTTCGGTGCTCATATTCTCTGTTCTTGATCATTTGGACTTTGCCACTTGGTATTGACTGAGTAAACTCTTCCCCTTCAAAAGTAATCAAGCACGTGGAGAAAAGAAATGCGGATGAATATGGTTCTGGTGTGCTGATGATTACATTGCACATCATTTGGATCAACGAGATTACAATAAAAAATATTCAGGGACAATTACTTTTTCTTTTCCCTGATAAGAAAAGGGGAAAAAAAAAAAAACAGAAATGATTGCTAAGGAAAGAAAGATATGCTATAAATTGGCAACACGCCTTTCCATTTTGCCATCTCGTCAGCCGAGTTGAAGTGTCTCTTGATGAAGAATTCCACGTGATGCAACTGCTGAAGCTGAAAGAACAACTTCACATTCTTCAAGTCTCGAGATTCCGAGTCATGGGTGTGCGAGTTCTGGCAATTCTGCTAGTTGTTCTCCTTGGAGATTCCATTGGAGATGCAGCTACAAATCCTTATGATTGTAAGCTTGGTTCAACCACTTTCGTTTATTTCCTGGAATGAATTATTTCATACAGGTGAATTTGCGAATTACACAGCCCCGCTTGCCTGGACTTTCTGCATATTGTCGTGCCCTTGCCCACTTAGACGAACTAAGGTTCCCACAGTCAAGAGGATGTCACAATATTTACAGGAATCAGAGTTGAGCATTTGTCCACAACCAATTGTAAAAACCCCGGTGCACTCAACTTTCTTGAGACAACGATGTTTTCCTGTATTCCTATCGACGATGCTAATGTCATTTTTGAGATGATCTAAATCTGGTTTCACCCCTTTTGCCAGCCTCTCTCATCCAAGGAGGCTTTATTTACCAGCCATTTTGCCTGAGAAAGTTTCAGAAGAAAATTGAGGGCGGAAATTTTGCAATGTGTCAAATGAGTAAATCTAATCTGACTGTCAGAAGTTTCTAGAGCAGGTTCACAATAATTATTATTAAACTTATATTGGTGTTCTTATAATTTTTCTTTAAGCATGTTCTGGACTTGGAAGTCATTATCTTACGTTCAGGTCATTCTACACGTATTTTGTTTTGGTACAAAGTTCATGCTACTCTCGTTAGATAAGTGAGTCAGTTACAAAGATTTTACAGGGTGTTAGTTTCTCTGGAACAAAGATCATACTGTTGGTTGGCTATTAAAGCAACCAAAGTTCTGCACATCTCTAGAGCAGCTACTGTCGGATAATTTATCTACCTTTTCCATTTTCTGCTTGCGCACTCCCGTAGGACAGAGGAATGATGACTTTGAAGCAACTTGCTTCAGAAACTTATGCAATCCTCAGATTTACACAGAAGATGTTGGATAATTGCTATTCAATATACACACAACGCATATCTATTTATTAATTTCTTATTTTTCAATTGGGTGTATTCCAATGCAGTCAGTGCGCTTACGGGGCTAAAGACTGATTGGCAAAATGCACCACCCAACTGGGCGGTGGTGGGGACTGATCCTTGTGGCGATAATTGGGTTGGGATTCGCTGCAATAATTCTCGCGTTACTTCCATGTAAGGTTTTGAGCATCCTTTTTGACTTTATGTTTGAGAATCTGGCTTTAAGAATTCTATCTATCTCTACAAATAATTGGAATCTTAATTTCAGAATTCTGTCGAGCGCGGGTTTGACAGGTTCGCTCTCGGGAGACATTGGACAATTATCTGAATTACAGATTCTGTAAGTTCACCGTCTCTTTCACTTCCCGGTTAATGTTCAGAGCAAGGACTAAATTACCACTTATGTAGTCTTTTTCGCCTAAAAGATAATTTAAATATATATTTCAAAATTTTTATCTAAAAAGTGGATGTAGTAACCATAATTGGAGGCAACTATTGGGAAAAAGGGCTCCAGTTTTTATTTTGCTGGTGTCATGTATGTAGTCCTCTTATGTTGATTTTTGTGTTTTCTTCTCTCCCGTGTGTCCTAAATTGCATATGGAGCTGTCAATGTTGTGCAAGTAGCGTGATTCATGTCTACGATTTGGTCTATTATCTGTTTAAGCTGCTTGAAAAGGCCTTCAATTTGTTGCTGACTTTTGAGCCTTTTCATGAAGAGACCTATCTTATAACAAGGGCCTGACTGGATCTCTTCCTGAACAAATTGGAAACTTGATTAAGCTCACACGCTTGTAAGCTATATATCATCAGCATTTCTAGTGTATTTTGTGTCCCACGTCTTTCAGAGTCACTAATGACCAACCTACCTTTTCATCTCAAATTGCAAGAATTCTGGTTGGTTGCGGATTTTTTGGCCAAATACCAGATTCCATTGGATATCTCCAGAACCTGGTGCATTTGTAAGTCCTCTACCCCATACACTTGATTTGGACCTTACATGTGCATGATCGGTTTCGGACAAGCTACAACATGTTCGCTCAATTCAGTCATACATTATTCTTCTGGTCATCACAAGTATCTGAACTCTTCCTTCCAATATATTGCAGATCTCTAAATTCAAATAGATTCAGTGGGCCGATTCCTGCTATCATTGGTAACCTTTCTACACTTTACTGGTTGGATCTAGCCGACAATCAGCTAACTGGATCTATTCCCATATCGAATGGAAGCAATCCTGGCCTTGATATGCTACTTCGCGCAATTCACTTGTACGTGCATGTCTTCTAGCTTATCATATAGCTGTATCTGTGAACTGATTTGTCTTTGTTGTGTTATCTGACTAATATTCTGCCTTCATGCACAGTCATTTTGGACAGAACCAACTCTCTGGCACAATTCCTCCCCAACTATTCAGTTCCGGGATGCATCTCGTACATGTGTAAGTTCTGAGAATCCACTAGGGTGCTGCATTTGGTCTATTCATTGTTTCCTCGAGGCTTCTCAAGCCTTATCTAAAGAAAGTTTGATCTTCTTCTCCCTCCTCCTGCTCACACCCCCAACAACTGCAGGGCTTTGTTGTCCTCTTAACTCCTTTAATGGGGCAGGCTTTTCGACAACAATCATCTCACAGGTAGCATCCCTTCCACTCTTGGACTGGTGCGGAGTTTGGAAGTTGTGTAAGTATTTATGGTTCTACACAATTGTCGTGAGGATTACTTCCTTGTGCTTATTGCACTTCAGGTCAATGTTTGACCTATTTCAATGGTCAGTCGTTTTGATAGGAACGCTCTAGATGGTGCAGTCCCTGGAAATCTCAACAATCTTACATCTGTTCAAGAACTGTAAGCAATACATAATTCTGGTCGTTTTCACTGTTATCTAGTGCATATCACTATCATCAATCTCCTAAATTTACTGGTCTACTCTTTAGTCTTCTTTCCAACAATAGGCTAACTGGTCCGTTGCCCAACCTTGCTGGCATGAACACCCTCTACTACCTGTAAGTAATAATTGTCGTATATTATCTAATGGCACACTGTGTAATCGCTGATTATGTATGAGCTCTATGAGGGAAACAGAGCACATGGTGAAATGTAAAAGATAATCTTAGACTCTTTTTCTTAATTTTGAATCCGCCATTGCTTATTGTCCCACTACAACTGTATAAAACATGGACTTCAACTGACAGAGGTGGATTTGCAGGGACTTAAGCAATAATAGTTTTGATGCGACAGATTTCCCTTCATGGATTCCAACGTTACAGTCTTTGACAACATTGTACGTTTCCCAATCTGTGTCCGTTGCATCCATCAATTCCCTTCAACTGTCCCCTGCCCCTGGAAATGAAACATGACATTTAATTGTTTTCTGGATGTGGGTTTCGGACTAGCCATCTCTGTTCCCTTTTTCCTTAAAATAAAATAGAAGAGTTTTAAGTAAATAACAGGGTTATTCCTTTTATGAATTTCAGAATGCTGGAAAGCACGCAAGTTCGAGGAGTGCTACCTGTTATCCTTTTCAGCATTTTCAGTTTGCAAAGTGTGTGAGTATTATCTCGATCTCAATATTTACCTCAATGTAATGGATTTATACTTCTTCAAATCTCAACCTGCTTCATTCCATCGACTTCCTGGTTCGTTTCAACTTGGACATTAGGGATGATGGTTGAACGTGTGAGTTTTCCTGTGATGTCAGGGTCTTAAGAAACAACCAGCTGAATGGAACCTTGGATATAGGCACCAGCCATGACAATCAATTGCAACTCATCGATCTCCAGACCAATTTTATCGATGACTTCAAGCAGAGTACTGGAGGTTACAGTGTTGAGGTGATGTAAGTCATATAAAACTCTTTGGCCCTTTCACTCACTTTGTCACAAGATGAATCGAGAATGCTTTTTGTTTTTCACAGTTTTTTTTGCTAATGTTGTGCCCGTATATTGTATTTCTGCAGACTTGTCGGTAACCCGGTTTGTCAAGAAACAGGAGCAGCTGGGCAAAGTTACTGTACCATTCCACAATCCAACTCCTCCTCATACTCGACACCGCATGACAAATGCATCCCAGCCGTTTGCAATTCAAATCAGACTTCCAGCCCCAACTGTAAATGCAGCTATCCTTACACAGGAACTTTAGTCTTCACAGCTCCTTCTTTCTCAGGTTTAGGAAACTCGACTTATTTCGAAAACCTCGCAAGCTCCATGATGATCTTTTTTCAGTCCTATCAACTTCCGGTAGCTTCCGTCTCGCTGAGTGATCCGCTCAAGGATTCATCTGATTACCTTAAACTGAATCTTGCGGTCTTCCCATCTGAAGGGGTTAGTTTCAATCGGACTAGCATAAACAGTATTGGCTTTGTGCTCAGTAATCAGACTTACAGGCCTCCAAAATTATATGGGCCTTTCAATTTCCTTGCTGATCAGTACACGTACTTTGCTGGTAATATCTCCAATTAGCAGAGACACATTCTGTTGCCTTGTCTATCTAGATTATCTTTATTTCTATCATACTAACAACAATCCTTCTCTCCCTCTTTCTCACTTGCAGAAGTACAAGTACCAACTACATCAAAAATTTGTCAAACATCAGTGTCATCATTGGTGCAGCAGCCGGTGGTTTTGTTCTCTTCTTGCTATTGCTATTGGCTCTTGTAGGGCTTTATGCTTTTCATCAAAAGAAAAGAGCAGAAAAGGCTACAGAGCAAAGCAACCCTTTTGGTATGGGCAGATTCACTGCATTCTTGCCACTTAGCTTGTCTCTGATTCTGGAAGTAAGTCTCAGTCAATGTTCGTTGTTATTCATGGAAATGCAGTAAACTGGGACCTGAATAAGAGCAGCGGTGAATTTCCCCAACTCAAAGGAGCGAGATGGTTTTCTCTAGAAGAGCTTAAGAAATACACCAACAAATTCGCAGAAGCCAATGAAATTGGATCCGGTGGCTATGGAAAGGTTTCCTCTCTTGTCTCTCGGTTCTGCTAAGAGAAACCTCAGTTAGCATTCTCTTGCTCCTGTACTCTTTATAATAAACCCAGAGACTTTCGTTGCAGTCCTCACGTTAACAAGAAAGAACTTTTCTATAAGTTCCATTTATTCACCACCTTGTTTGAAGCGTAGGTTCACTGTATGACAGTTACTGAGTTTGAAATCTCCTGGTAGAATTTTACATGAACAAATAAGGGCTTCTTAGACTTGACAAAACCAGATGTGAGTTTGCTCATACAGAGAAAAAGTAAAGCTGAGAGATGGGAAGTCGTACATGTTGCTGCACATTAGTTTCTACTTAGTTTTATTCGCTTTCAAAGAGAATCTTATATGCTCACATGGCTTTAAATTTTTCAACTGCTTTTCTTATCTGAATGTTTCCATTTAAGTTGATCCCCTGATTCCATTATATTCCTGAACAGTAGATGATTCTAAAATTTTGTCTTGCTTTAATTTCCTTCTTATTTCTCTTTAATCTGAGAACTGTATCGATACTGCACCAGCATTGTGAAATTTTTTTATTTGACTTCAAAATCATATGCTGCCCTGGAAACTGGCCGAGTTATAAATTTTGTTGTTGCTGTGGCAGGTCTACAGGGGTACTTTTCCCACTGGAACTCTAGTTGCCATAAAACGAGCACAGCAGGGATCTATGCAGGGTTGGGTCGAGTTCAAAAATGAGATTGAGCTTCTATCAAGAGTCCATCACAAGAATCTTGTCAGCCTTGTCGGTTTTTGTTCTGAGCACGGTGAACAATTGCTAGTGTACGAGTTCCTTCCAAATGGTACCATCAAAGAGAGTCTCTCAGGTATCTCCTCTCAAGATTCTTAAGTTGAGAAAGCATTCGTGCGGAATTTAGGTTTTTTAAGAAAAAATTCCTCCCTCATATTATATGTGTTCACAACTACAAGTTTCGACTTGCAGGAAAGTCAGGAATCAGGTTGGATTGGGCAAGGAGACTCAAAGTAGCCATTGATGCAGCCCGAGGTCTGGCTTATCTTCATGAGCTTGCTAATCCTCCGATCATACATAGGGACATAAAATCAACCAACATCCTATTGGATGATCACTTGAATGCGAAAGTTGCTGATTTTGGTCTCTCCAAGCCCGTGACAGAAGGTGAAAGGGGTTATGTCACCACTCAAGTCAAAGGAACAATGGTCAGTAATGAGCTTTAGTCTAACGGTAGATGGTCAAACCTTTCTCAGCAACACACAAACTTTGAATGAGTTTTTTGATTCCTAAGACGGCCCATGTTCTTGAGAACCAAAAACGAGGACAATAATTGTCTAGAGAAGAAGTGCACTTTACAGGCTTTGATCAAGAGTCTTCTCTAGACAAAACAATTTATGATAATCGTTCTTTTCAGTTTTGATGATAATCATGATTATTCCTGCAGTCATATGAGAGAGGATGCTAGTTTGTCTCAGAACAAGAGACAATCAGTTTACCTGAGTTGATGAAAAAGGGTGATAGAGTTGAAGCCATTTTTGTTAGTCTAGCTTTTCTGGATGAGTTTTACAAACCAATCATGCTATATTCTTGTGAAGGGCTACTTGGATCCTGAATACTACATGACGCAACAGCTGACTGAGAAGAGCGATGTGTATAGCTTTGGAGTAGTGATGCTGGAACTCCTTACAGCCAGAAGGCCGATAGAGCGGGGCAGATATATTGTGAGAGAAGTGAGGGTGGCCATGGATAAGGACAAAGATTTGTACAATCTGCAGGGGATTCTCGACCCTGCCATCGGTTTGGGCACGTCTTTGAAGGGACTCGAGAGGTTTGTGGAGTTAGCAATGAGATGTGTGGAAGAATCAGGAGCAGACAGGCCAACCATGGGAGAGGTGGTGAAGGAAATCGAGAACATCATGGTTTTCGCGGGTTTGAATCCAAAGGCCGAATCTCCAAAGACTGAATCGGCGACCACTTCAGCCAGTTATGAGGAGGCGAGTAAGGAGTATGCTACACATCTCTACAGCAACGAGGACTTCACAGAGGATAGTGGGGGCTTCCCACCTTCAAGGATCGAACCCCAGTAGGGAAATTACAGTCACGATCAGCTTTAGTGTACATTAAGAAAATCAAACTAGCATATGTATTCACAACCAACTCTTTCCAGATGTTCAGGTCTAGTGATATTTGTATTCTGTTGAGAATTTAATCATGTAAAATTACCGGCCTCTATGTGTGAGTAGAATTCTGAAGGAAGTGATCATTCATCTTCCACTTGTACAACCAGTTGGTCTTCTCGCGGAGAAGACAATGTATAGACTCGTTTTATGAGTGATTGGGAGGATATGAGGGCCACCACGAACACCTTGTAACTTCCTGGACTGCCGGTTCTGGCTTGCCTGCTTCTTCGCATAGTCTTCATGGCTCCCCACGTCTCGTGAATCTTGCCTGTGAGCGAGGGCTGCTTCTGCTTCTGACGAGACAGGAAGAAGAGAGTTGGGTCAGGAGGAGCCAAGAAAGAGAGGGGTTGCAAGGGGACAACGACCACGACATTGGCTACTGTTAGTTGAGATTCAGATGCCATCACCCCTGCATGGTGG
This sequence comes from Eucalyptus grandis, assembly GCF_016545825.1. Lineage (NCBI taxonomy): Eukaryota > Viridiplantae > Streptophyta > Magnoliopsida > Myrtales > Myrtaceae > Eucalyptus > Eucalyptus grandis. The sequence goes on from NC_052618.1 coordinate 336,002, forward strand.
TGCTTCTTGGCCAGTTGGTGTAGAGGGAGGAGAAGGGTAAAAAGGAAAAGAAGAAAAACGGGAAAAGAAGAAGAAGGATAGAATTCAGGCCGTTCAAAATGTAAGTAGAGGAAGGAAGAAAAACGCATAACTGTGCTGCTGCGTTAACGTTTGAACCAAATAATATGATGAGTATGTCAGAAATAAAAGAAGTTGGTTATTTACAGAAAATCAAATAAATGTTAGTAATGAACTCAAAGAGTTAATAACGCTAAATTGACTAGTCATAGAATTGCATAAAATGATTAATAAGTAAAGCAAATAAAAATGGTAATTTAAAACGAAAATGAATATTACTAAGTAGTAAGTAAATGTGATAACCTAATCAGGGAAAAGGCAGTAAGTTATATTAAAAAAATGGGTTTTTTATATAATGGTTCGTAAACATGAGGTGTTGCTAATATAGGTAAATAAATGTGATTAACAATGGAAGAAACATTTTTGTTGTCAGATCTAAGAACAGTTTGTAATTGAATAGCAAAATAATCCAAATAAATATTGGTGAATAATCAAATAAGTGTTGGTAATGTAAAGCTAGTTGGAATCAGAGAAAATTCAATCACTCAAATTGATAATTTTTAAAATGAGTTGGTAAAAAAGTTTGTTAGTAGAGCAAATAAAAGTGATAACTAGATAGAAAAAGTCAGTAAATATAAGAGCAACAAATAAATACTAATAAGCAACTCTATTGATAATCGTAAGCTAGTTAACAATTTAAGAAAAGTAAGTCAAGTTAACAATTTAAGAAAAGTAAGTCACACAAATAAAGATTGATAAATTATTTATAGTTGACAAATTTAAGTTGTTTTGTAGAAAGGTATATAAAAATTGGTAAAGGATGAGAGAAGCTCTTTTTTTTAGGGGGTCAAAGAGTAGGGAGGTTGGTATTTAAAAAAGAAAACACCAATTAAATATTAGTAATTAACTCCTACAGGAGCCGGTAAAACATTGTTCGTTAGTATGTGAAAAGTTGATAATTACTTCAATTTAGATTTGTGATTATAAAAAGAGTTGGTAGTGAGATTAAAAAATGTGGTAATTCATAGAGAAGTTGATAAATAAAGAGAACAAATGAATGTTAGTAATATGCAATTGAAATGAGAGTTGGTAACAAAAAAATTGTTGGTAAGAAACTCTTTTTAACAAGTCTTTTGATTCTTACTAAATCTTAAAGAAGTCCACCAGCACGAAATAGAATCTATTTTTTTTAATGGAACAGTAGAATTGCCTACGGTTTGAAAAAGCCTGCAAGCAACCAAATCAATCTCATCAATAAACACAAATCCGAGCTGCAATTACATCTAATTCACCTATCTATACCCTGACTCTTTCATTCACTATGTTCTTATTGACTTCATAATCATTCATTGTGAATTTCTATTCGTCGCATTGCATTGAACGTTATTATGCTTGGAGATGAGGACATCTCCAAAGTCACCTCTTAAATAAATTTTTTGCTCCTTCAACTTCACCAAACGAAGACATCATTATATTTTGTTATGACTTGATTGTAGTTGGTGGGAGTAAAAATTGGGAACTTGATCTTCCTCCTCCCCCATCCAGTCTTTATTGCATCCCCATCTTTGCATGTCTCAAGCAACTTATTGATGCAGCCCGCATTGAAGACCAACTCCCTCGACCAAGAAGATCGGCCCGCATTCAAGCTCGACGAAACCGAGAAGCCGTATTGACATCTTGAGTCCATTCCGGAAGCTTGAAAGATACCTTGGGAGCTTACATGACGCTTTTACTAGCTTATAGTTTCCATGCTCTTTACTATTTCTCCTATTTTCAATGCTCTGTTTTTATTTTTCCTAGTTTCAACGCTCTATCTTTATTTCTTTGACGATATAAGCCATCCAATCCCTTGTTCAAGACAGACGACTTTTGATAAATGAAAAACTTTGCTTGAAGCAAGTATCGTGAACCTTGTAGAGTTTATCTCCTTGAAAACTTAGAAGAGTTTTCACTCCGTCCTTGAAGAGTCGGAGCTTTTCGAAACCTGCATCCTTGAAGAGTTGCAGTCATCGATCTAGAAGAATCGGTGCCCCCTCAACTTCCTTGGAGGCCTAGAAGTGCAACCAATGAAGTTTCTATCTTTTCCTATTCTGTTCGTTATTTCCAACCCAAATTCGACCATCCTACAATGCTTATTTCAGAAAACCCAAAACAGAGAAATTGTAGATCCAGAAGCCTTTATAATCAGGTCGATCTGATCTATATCGACAAAGATATTACTATTCTCCTGGGCTCGTGCAGTGCTGAAATTCCTGTTCGTCCCATTTCCTGTGTGTAAGTCACTCTCTCGATCCTACTGCTTGAGAAAGCCTACCTAGGCTTGCATCACTTATGCATCCAGTTTTTTATTCTGGTCCACTTCGGTTGAATGATTCTTCGAAAACAACTGGTCGTTGACTCTGCTACCATTGTCATGGACGCCGCCAGTGTCTGCACGTACAGGTCACTTCATTCGGCATCTTGTCGTTTTCTACCTTTTCTCCATCATCTTCAACCCATTTTTCGGTGCTCATCTTCTTTCTTCTTGATTATCAGGACTTTTGTGACTTGGTATTGCCCGAGTAAACTCCCCCCCCAATTAAAATAAATGCAGCAATGGGAGACAAGAAATGCAGACGAATATGGTTCCGGCGTGCTGATGTTAACATTTCTCGTCAATTGAATCAATGAGACTACAATTCATAGTTGTCACGAACAAGACTTTTCTTTTTCCTGATAAAAAAGAATAGATTGCTAGGAAAGAAAGATTGGCTGGGAGTTGGCTGCCAGCCTTTTCATTTTGCCATCATGTCAACCGAGTTGAAGTGTCTCTTGAGGAAGAATCCAATGTGATGCAACTGCCGAAGCTGAAAGAACAGTTCTCCAAGTTTCGAGATTCTAAGTCATGGGTGTGCGAGTTCTAGCGATTTCGCTGGTTTTTCTCCTTGGAGATTCCACTGGAGATGCAGCTACAAATCCTTATGATTGTAAGCTTAATTCAACCAAATTCTTGACATTTATTTCCCAAAATGTGTTATTCATATTGTTGAATTTGCGAATTCCACAACCCCGCTCGCCTGGACTTTTTGCATGTTTCCTAGCCATTGCCACTTAGATCAACTAAGCTTCCTCCTAGTCAGAGGATGCCACAACATTTACGGGAATCAGAGTAGACCATTAGTCCACAACCAATTATAAGAACCCTGGTGCACTGAACTTTTTCAAGATATTGATGCTTCCTATATTCCTATCAACAATGCTAAGGTCATTTTTTGGCTGATCTAAGTCTGTTTTCTCCCCCTTTTGCCCGCCTCTTTGATCAATGGTGGTTTATTGCCTGCCATTTTGCCTGAGAAAGTTTCAGAAAATAAGTAGCTGGAGATTTCAAATTTCACAATGCATCAAAGGAGTTAATCTAATTGTTTGTAGTCTTTAGAGTTGGTCAAAATAGTGAAATTTGTTACAGATCTATTGGTGGTATGATTTTTGTTTAGGCATGTTCTGGCCTTGGAAGTCATTATTTTACATACAGGTCATTCTCATAGATTTGGTTTTGGTACAACGATCATGCTACTTTCGTTTGATAAGGGAATCAGTTACAAAGATTTTTTAGGGTCTTAGCCCCTCTGGTACAAAGATTCTTGGTTGCAATTCAAGCAACCAAAGTTCTGGACATTATTAGAGAAGCTACTATTGCTTTTGCGATTCACAGATTCAAACAGAACTGTTGGATTATTGCTATTCAATACACACACAAGACATGTATATATCATTTTCTCATTGTTCAATTGGTCATATTCAAATGCAGTCGGTGCAATTACGGGGCTAATGAGTGATTAGCAAGATACACCACCCAATTGGGTGGGGACTGATCCTTGTGGCAATGATTGGGATAAGATTGGCTGCACCGTTTCTTGCATTACTTCCATGTAAGTTTTTGAGCATCCTTTTGACTTTATATTTGAGAGTCTGCATTTCATAATTATGTGTGCAGTTAATTGGACTCTCTTAATTTCAGAACATTGTGGAGTATTGGTTTGACAGGTTCGCTTCCAGGAGACATTGGGCAATTATATTAATTACAGGTTCTGTAAATTCACTATCTCTTTCCCTTCCGAGATTATGTTCAATGCAAGGACTTAATTACCACATTTGTTTCCCATGTCTTTTCTGGCGAAAGATAATATAGGACACAAATTTCTATAAAATTGGATGTATTGACCATAACTGGAGGCAATTATTGAGAAGAAGGGCTTAATTTTTATTTTGCTGTTGTCATGTATGTAGTCCTCCCATCTAGATTCTTATACTTTTTCTCTCCCATGCATCCTGTAATGCATGTGAAGCTATCAATGATGTGCAAGTAGTGGGATTCATGTCTAGAATTTGGTCTTTTTTATTTGTTTTAGTTGCTTGAAATGGTCTTTTGTAAGTTGTTATTGAGTATAATAAGCCTTTCGTGTAGAGACCTATCTTATAACTGTTAGGAAATCCCTTATGATGTTTTGAAGATGATAAAATAAATCAAAGGCTACTAACGTGTTTAATTGTTAAATAACAGACTATGCAGATGATAAAATGTGTAAGTGATATTATCAAGGTTTATATTTGGAAGAACCAGAAGAAAGACTCTATGCTGAAGCTGAACTTATCCAGACCTTAAGGCTAAATATGTTTAGAAGCAGAATATATTCAGACTTACATCCAAACTAGAAAGTCTACTTCAAACGAAAGACACTCAGACTTCAGACAGAATATTCTCAGACTTTACATATAGAACGAGACACAAGTCCAGAAAGTGACAAGGTCCAGAATGAGACACAAGTTCAGAACGTAGCAGATTCAGAACGAAGCATATTCAGAACGAGATAACTTGACTGAACGTAACACAAGCTCCAAACATATAACAGCTAGTGATTTGGTTTGGATTCTACATCAAGATAGATTTGATTGACTCAATCTAATTGATTGGCAATTGGATATTGAAGACAATAACTTCCTATACGAAGAAGCTTTACTTATGGAAACCAAGATTCTGTTTGTATGGGCGATCAGAATCAATTTGGGATTCCACTTCTATTACTCAACGGCTACTAAATCTTCTAATTACAGATTTGTCCAATGGGTAGATTGAAAGACGATTCTCTAGATACTGTCCAACGGTTAGTTTGGAAGTGGAGGAGTATTTAAGGAGACCAAGGATCGAAGAGCAAGTAAGAGACAGAGTGTAGAATTTATAATTCCAAAGTTCGAGCGAACTTTGATCATATACTTATCTTTGGTGAGCTTAAATGTTTGTGATCGTGAGAGAAATACCAAAAGAGTGACTTAGTGAGATAGTGTGATTTACTACTAAGTGTTTGCACTCAAAGTTGTAATCTCTTGTTGATCGCATAGTGGAATCTAGCCAGAAGGCTGTTAGCGTGGGAGAGTAGGCGTAGGCTTGATTTAAGCTGACCACTGTGGTGTGCAACATTCTCTTTCCTTAACTCTTCATATTAAAATCTGTTGCATACTTGCAGGTTATTTCAGAAGTCTGTTCCATCGCATAATAGATTCTGAACATCTACTAGAAATCTGGTGGCTCGTTTATCAGACTCTAATCTTTATTCAGACTTTGCTCATAACTTATTTTATTCTAGACTTTTTTTAAACACATATTCACCCCCTCTAGGTGTTCATACTAGCACTTTCAACAACAAGGGCTTGATTGGATCTCTTCCTGTGAAAATTGGAAACTTGATGAAGCTCACGAACTTTTAAGCTATATACATCAGCATTTCTAGCATATTCTGTATCCCATGACTTTCAAAGTCGAAAATGACCAACCCGCCTTTTCATCTCAAAATGCAAGAATCCTGGTGGGTTGTGGATTGTCTGGTCGAATACCATCTTAAGCCTGGCCATCAGTCTTGATCTCTAACTAGCCAACCACTCGCCTGTCGCCGCCCGTCTCGTGATGAAGGAATCTATGCTTTGGACCAGGGAAAACCAACTCAGTTGCAAAAGGTATTCTATCTTACAATAGCCAAACCACATATTCAAGCCCTTTATGGATTGCTTTTTAGTTGTAGACTACTCGAGATTTAGTTCGAGCACAAAGATATTCAATGATGCTAGGATGATAACATTTTTAATTAGGTGAGTTGTATTTCTTAAAGGATCCTTCTAGGTTGGAGAACAAGAAGTATTTAGAGAGACTTGGAGGGGCTTGGGAGGTAGAGGAATTTACTTCTCAACCTCTTACTTCTTCATTACCATTACAAGGCCTTTTTATAGGCGATGAGTACATAGCAGATCTGAAACATCAGTAGAAAATAAAGACAAGACATGATACTACAATGGACTGGGGTCTTTGACATAATTATAATGGACAGACGTTCGTGATTATAGGGGTCCCCTCATTAGTCTTGAGAGGATTATGCGGGATCGTTTGTGTCTATCATTCAATGGATCCAACACAATCAACAAATAACTTGTAAATACGAGCTTTTGGAAGATGTGGCTGAGGTTTGTAAGTTGTAGTACCTACTCTGGCTGGAGCACTAGAGATGGTGCCATTATTATGTACAAAGGTCCATGGACGATGGAGAAACACAATGGCGTGTGTTTCATGTGTTGCTTACGTAGTTCTCAGTTCTTCTGGGAAGAAGAGTTTCCAGAGATAGGAGAATAAAATAATTTAAGCACAATTAACAGATTTTTGTCATTCTCATTTTCATTATTGTAACTGAGTGCAATCATCTTGGTTAATTTGACAATGAATTTTTTGGTGGGAAACTCAATAGCTATTAAATACTTATTGATTAAGTACCATAACAACTATTGATTTTTTTTCAAGGAAATATTCTTCCTTCCAGATTAATGGATATAAAATGGATACCTGGGGCTTAATCCAAAAGAATAAAATCCTTCATGCAATCTAAAGAGAGTTGTGTGGCATTGCCACATAAGGCTGCCGAGATTTTCAATGACACTATCATTCTGGATTTGCTCAATGATCTCCTAGGGGTGTTCTAGACTTGGCCATTCTCGCATTCTTTCGATTTTATACTTCTCTGATGGGGAAAAGAATGCCTTAGAGTGTATATGTTGATATTTGTTGGTGCCTTTGGCTTGGGGAGAAAATTAGCAAGTGCATTTTTTTTTTTACTTGTAATGTGTTTGGTTTCGAAAGAACAATTCGAGAACCATTTAGTCCATCGAAGTAGTTGGGAATGAGGAATCTGCTTATGCTTGAATTTGGTCATATAGGGAAAAGATACCATATGCAATTCTACTAGGAATTGATGACCAATAAGATGGAACTCAAACTTTTTTATTCCATTATTTACTGTCAATATCTCCTTGAAAGTAGAATGATAATGCGTTTTAGCTTGGGAAAGTTTTCTATTTTTGTAAGCACAAATGTATCGCTTACCATTAATTTCTTCAAACAGTATGGTTGCCTAGTATTCATCACAAGCATCGATTTGTAGAATTCTTTTCCCAATAGTTGCAACAAGGGAAGAGTCTCGCTTGATCTCCTTTAGTTCTCGCAATCGCTCGGGGTTTGAGCCTTTCCCCAAGGTGGATGATTTTCTTCAACATCAACTATGATAGGATTAGTAGGTTTGCAATGTTTGGAATAAAATCCCTAAGATAATTAATTATTTCAAGAAATTGCTAAACTTTCTTTGTCGTGAAATAGGAATTTCAATAATTCTTTAACAATGTGTGGCCTTGGATAATATGTATATTTGTTAAGGTGCATTCCAAGGACTTTTATTTCAGTCTGAGCAATGATCACCTTTCTTTGGGAGACCATGATTCTATATTTCTTTACAATTTCTACAAGCTACTCGAGGAGTCAGTAGTGAGATTCTTCATATGGACTGTAAAGTAATATGTCATTAATGCAAACCATTACACTAGGCAAAATTGACTGAAAGATAGATACATGGTCTTTTGAAATAAGGAGGGGCGACTTTGAGACCAAAAGGAAAAACCTTCCATTGAAAATACTGATTTGGGATACATAGTTCTATCTTGGGTCTGTCTTCAGGATAAATGCCCAATTGCTAAAATCCAGCTTTGAGGTCAAATTTGGCATATACGTGAGCTTTGGTTAATCCAACAAAAAGGGAATTTCGAGAGGGTATGGGGAATTTATCATCTTGGAGGAAGAGATTGAGGGGTTGATTGTTTATAACCAATCGTATCTTTTCTCTGTTATGCTCGGCTTGTTTGTTGACATAAAAGGTTTCGCAAGTCCATTAGGAATATGAAATTTCAATAATGCATTATTGTAATAGTTTTGAGCATTCTTTCTGAGCAAAAACAACATGTTTTGGATTCATTCTCGTATGACTAGCCTTGGTAAAATGTATATCCTCATTTTTTTAAAGAGAGGCAAACAAAGAATTCTGGATTTTTCACAAAGGATGGGAGCATTTTTGAGAGAAATTAGAATGAGATTCTGAATAAGATTCTAACAGTTTTTGCATGATTGGATCTAACAAACTCATTTAGATAGAAAATAGCTTTTGGATATTGATAAATTCAGAAAATTGGTCTTTATACTTAAGCCATTTTCTAGAAATGATTTGTAGTTCAGAAATTTGGTTCATAATGTTCCAACCAATGATCAAATCTTTGTTGGGAAGGCTAAATTCAAAATTTTTTGTGGATTTTGAACATTGAGGAAAAAACTGGATGGTCACAGGTGTAGTACGCACATTTATAGAAAAAGTATCTCATGAGACGGAGTTAAAGTATCGGACACAGAAAGTCCAATATTTTTTTAGGAAGAACTTTGATAATCTATAATTGAAGCACTAGCACCAATGTTTATAATAGCAATGATTGAAATTGTTTTGGCAAATTATGAAGTGAAAATTTTTATGGGGAAATGGAGACAATGAACTTGACTAGAATATTTACTAGACTCTGAGTCTACCGGGGTTAGAGATAGATGAAAAAGATCTTCAGAGTCTAAATCAGAATCGATTTCACTGGAGGTTTGATAATAAGGAATGATATAAAAAAATTGTTTAGATGGATCTTCATCAAAAGAAAATAGTGATTCAACATCATCATCCTTAAGAGAGACTAGTTTCGAATTAGATGGTTTTGACATTTTTTTTTAATATTACTTGAGAACAATTTTTGGCGAAAATGACCTTTTTTGTTGCAGATAAAGTAGTGAGTCGATTTTTTGCATTCAGAATGGTCCTTTTGTCTTCGCAAAAATCTCCACTTTTTCTTTCTTCAAAATCGTTTATATCCATGCTTGGATCTTCCCACTTTGTATCTCTTGAAAAGCTTCTTTTGTCCTAAGTATTTTTCATAAGAGTTATCGCAATCTTTTTTAGAACATTTGATCTTAAGATGCTGGCGGGAACAAGCACCATCAAGTTCTTGATTGTCCTTGATGCAACTTTTCATCATTTGATGTTTGAGACATAAATCATCGAGGCAAAAATGAATTTCTTGCTGTATTTCTCCAAATATAATGTCCACAATTCTCCTTTGCTTTTGAGAAAGGGCCTCTCAACTTGTTGGGTGAGCTCGCTTAAAATAGAGGCTAGGAAGACTTGCTTCAAGTTTGCATCAGCCCTAAGGCCATAGACGAGTGTGAACATTTCTCGGTAATGTCGGTCGAGATGTCTCTTCTGAAGAGAACAACTTCTTTTGAAATATTCTCTTTTCTTAAGCTTAAGCAGGTCAGTGGGTTTACCTATAAAAAAACTGGTAGACAATCCCAATGACTTGGGTAGAGTTTGCCATGAGTAGGAAGTGCATTTGGTCGGCATATGAAGTTGATTGCTACCAATGTTTGAGATTGCCAATAAACCTTGAAACAAATTCAAGAAAGATCTCATATTTACTTTCAATAGTAAGAGTTTGAGTATTTAGTCGGGAATGAAATTCTTCAAATCTTTTGGTCATTTGGAATAAGGAATATCATCAATGGTAAAAAGTTGTTTAGAAGAGGAAGCATGAATTTAAAGTGTAAACTCTGGTTTAGAAGAATTTGATTCCATTTCCTATTCTGGTGGATTAGTCATAAATATTGAAGGTGTGGCTGGTATAATGGGAAAGGATTCAACAACAGGAATCGAAAAAGAGGAAGATGATGAAAGAAATACTGAGTTTGAATTTGATGTCATGCCAATCGGAAGGATAGAATTTAGGGGAATCCAAGAGTGATCTTTCAATTCAGCAGGATTAGGTTGCTCACCTTTAGTTACTCAGTCTCTTAGGAAAGATTCCAATGGGTTAAACACCATCATCTGGTTCGGATCCTCCTTTGTAGCATTGGAGGATTTTTCAAGAATCTTTTATTTTACTTTTTCCTTTCTTAACCTTTCGATTTCCTGATGCGATTTCACATTTCAACCATATCGCTTCTATCTCGTTTGGTAGAAGTTTCTGCAAGGGTAGCAAAAGCTGGAGTGTTTTGTGGAGGTGGAAGGGAGTACTCAATTCTTGGCAAAGTAGGGAATGGACTGGCGGGCTTGAATTTTCCTTCTTCAAGGAGATGGATTTGCCTCTTGAGCTTTTTTATTTCCGCCTTTGGACTTTTTGAGATAATGATATCCCAAATGATGTCTTGAGTTTAAGGCATGAAGCATTTTCTAGAAATCTGAAAGCATTTTTTTGGTGGATTCATCATATCTTTTAAGATCTCGTTGCACATCAATAATTCTGAGTTAATTGTCTTGAAGGCATTATTGTGCATTAAAAGAGTTTTTGATTGCCAATTCAAAGCAGCTTCAACAATACGAGTTTTTTTTTTTTTGCCTTTCATGTTCATCCATGGCGCGCGCCGCTGTCGCTGGTTGCTACCGACTGCTCCTCATCGTTTGCTGTTGCTCAAGAGGTAGAAATTTTATGTCTTTTTAAAATGAATTTTTATTTCAAAAATATAAATTTTGTGTTATTTTTACTCAGAAACTCATCCAAGAATATAAATAGAAAAATTTATTCCTCTTCCAGAAAGCAATTTTTGCCCAGAATAGTTACCATTTGCATTCTTAAGGAGAGGGTAGATGGAAGTCTTGCTAATTTGTTCAATTTCTATCTGAGGTCATCTCCAACTTCTTGCACGAGGCGTTAATTTTTATAACGATAGAAGTGGAAAATGAGCTATTCACAGTTGATTGGCCAAGAGAGACATGTAAGAGAAGTCGTGCGCCTTGTGTTATGTAAATAAAGAAACCTAAATCCTTGATTAGGCTCGCGAGCTGCTCGAATCGAGTGTTGGTCATACTGGGACTTGAATAGTTAGTCAAGATCAACTCGAACTAAGCAAAAGAACGTTTTGGAATAGATAACACGTCGGGCCAAAAAATTCGTGAGAAAGCTCGACTTGACTGCGGTTTAGGACAACCGATTTATTTAAAACTGACATGAAATTTATTCAAACCGACATAAACTACGACCTTGGTATTGATAAAATGAGATATCTCACCCCAAACAATTTATAAAACTGAGACAGCCGGCTAATCCGGTCGGACCGCGAGATCTGAGCGGGGACAATGCGGGACCGCGACGTTCTGGACGACAAGCAGACACGATCACAAAAGCCCAAACATGTGGGACCCCCTTTCTCTATATTTTATTTTTCTTTCCTTTCTCAACCTTCCAGAAAACTTTAGACACAAGATAAAATAAGAAAACTTCAAGACAACCCAAAGCGCTTGCATACGGAAAATTATTAATTTTTTTATTATTATCATGCACCAAAGTTATGTTTTCGTTTCATGTTGAATAAGGTGATTTTTTTCCAAGTTTTTTTTTTAATTCACAATAATGATATTTATAGGTTACAAACCACTATGAATGGCGCGTAGCTATTTTCGTCAATTGGTGAAATTGAAATCACAAACATGAGATGATTACGCTTGTAATGAGCTGTTCGCGAGAAAATCGATCATTTAATGGAATTGGAGCTAACAATGGACTGATGTAGAAGCAATGACATAGAGAGATGAGAAAATACACATTTAGCGATCAAATAGCAAAAACGGATGTATCGATTAACAATACAACACGTATTGGATTGACATGGGAAAGTTAGAACACTCTCTTGATGGTCGCTTACTATAAGACCTAGCTACTACGAGAAAGAATTTATTCGCTTGCTCGCAACAACGTATAATTAGTATATTCAAACTTGATTATCTTGAAAATTTGCACTCTTTATCCGTAAATCTAATTCACCACACTTACTTTGGCTCACATCAAATTTATGAGATATTTCATAAGTCGTGTGATATTTTATAATGACAAAGAAAGAAAAAAGAGAGTAAAGACTGAGCACACATTAGTAGACTGTGATTGAGGACTTCTAGATCATCCACAACCAACCATGAGGAATCTTGGTGCCGAACCAATGAAGTGGAATTGTCAATGAGAATCGTGTGAATGCCTTGAGTTGATTCCAAATTCATTTATCAATTTCAGAATGGGTCGATTCTCATAGGACCAGGTAGAGTCGGTTCACAATTTGTGGAATTGGGAACCATCCTAACCAGTCTTGGAACCAAACCGATTAGTCCGGCCCAATTTCAAGATTAGTTTTGAAACCGGTATTTCTTCTTCTTCTTTTTTGTTTCTTCTATTCCCTACATCTTGAACTCCAAAAATTTGGGGTTGTCTTTTGCTCGCATTTGGTGATATTGCTTCCGTATCCATTGGAGCAATTGTACCTGCATTATGTTTTGATGATTCAAATGGTTTCACCTTCCATTTTGTTCTTTTCTGCATCAATTTTTGTTTGTTTCTTGCATATGCGTCTTCTCGATTAAAGAGGTACAAGTGGGAGTTTCCCAACATTTAAAAAAGAGAGTACTATTTTTGTTTTTTTCATTAAATAAATGTTGACATGATCGATGCACTAATTGATAATCGGTTAGTCTTCCATCGGATTTTGTAGTTATTACTCTATTACATGGCATCGCATCAACATATGTTAAATAATAAAAGAATGTATATATATGTATTACAAATAAATTTGTCCTAACTTTATTTCTACCGAAGGTCATAAAGAAATGTAATTCAAGCATCTTTTAAGAGAACAAAAATATATGAAAGGAAAATATATATATATATATATATATATCGGTCTGGTAACAGAAAACCACCGCCTCCAAATTTTGGGAAGTAGGAACCGCCCGGATCCGGACAAATCCCGGATTGGAACTGGACTAATGCCCTTCCCTAACCATTAGTGCTCATAGCAGTCTCCACCCTTTCATCTTTGGTTTTTCCTCTGGCCTTGTCATTTATATTTACTTTCTTACATCCTTATTTTCAGGCCCAACTTTTTATCCGTGTCCGGCGTTAATTGGGTAACTGATAAAATTTACGCGACCCTACTATTGCATACAAGTAAACATATGCGATACTCGCCCGACTCAGTAGAAGGAAAAGTCCAACATCGCCTAAAAGCACCGATGCGTCACAACGGGCCCCTTCGACCTTTTCTCATGTGAGGAAAAGTAAGTGGTGGTCCACAATTTATGATTACTTTAAGAGTGCATTTGTTAACAATTCTGTTCTCGGGGTAGATTCTGATTATAAATGATTCTTTTTTATTCTCTTCTCGGGAACAGATTCTAAACATTTTAAGCCGTTTGGTAACTGTCCAAAATTTCTAATTTTGGAATAGAATTGCGTTTGGTACCGTGTTCATTGATTCTCGTTTCAAATCAATTTATTTTAATTTTTAAATAAATTTTTTACTTTTTTACTTTTTTTCTTATTCTTATTCTTATTCTTCTTCTTCTTCTTGTGGCTGGTTGCCAGATTGGCAACAGGCCAAATGAGGGCCTACGACCTCACCAGAGCGTTGCCGGCCCTTGTTGACCGAGCCTCGTCGGCAGTTAGGCGAGACTCGTCCAACCCCACCAAGGCTTGGTCTTGTTGGTGGCTAGGCCGGTCTTGTCGGGGTTGGGCATTACGAGGCTTGCCGAGCCTCAGGCTCGGCCTCGCCGGTGGCTAGGCGGGCCTTGCGGTGGTTGGGCTTGCCTTTGACGAGCTTGCTGGATCTCGCCCTAGCTTGGCGAGCCTTCGGTGAGCTCGCCGGACTGGCGGACAGTGGCAGGTGGCGGCGGGCAGTGGTGGACGGCGATCGCGGGATGGCGGAAGGGAAGAAGAAAAAGAGTTGGTTTTAATTCTCAAATTTGTTCCCGGAACAAGAATCAACTTTTTTTTTTTTTTATTCTTGATTCCACTCTAAATCTGTTCGGGAACAATAATTTTACCAAACGCGATTCTGTTCCAAAACTACTACCGGAAACAAAAAATTAGAATCGGGTACTGTTTGGCACGTTACCAAACAGCCCCTAAACGGTCAATATCATCGAAAGATCATTCTCATGAAAATAGTACAGAAAAATATATTTTAATTTTAGAATTCAATTTCTGCTCGAAATGATTATTATTTGTGTCGTTAAGGAGAGCATAGATAAAGGTCTTGCTAATTTGTTAAATTTCCATCGATGGTCATCTCAAACTTCTTGCACGAGGCGGTAAATTTTATAATGGCACGAAGTGGAAAACGAGTTAATCATAGTCGATTGGCCAAGAGAAAGACACATATGTGAGTGCGCCTTGTATCGAAAACTAAATACTTGATCAGGCTCACGAGCTGCTCAAATCGAGCGTTGGTCAAACTCTGGATTTGCATAGTTGGTCAAGGTCAACTCGAACTAAGCGAAATAATGTTTTTGAGTAGATTACACGTTGGGCCGAAAAATTTGGGAGAAGGCTCGACATGATTGCACTTTAGGACAACCAAAGGAACCCAATAAAGGGGGCGTCAATTAAGTCAAAAATGATCAAAGAGGAAAATTTGGTGCTCTTGGTCGTCGGGGTGAGACACACGGATGGGACGGCTGCGTTTGGTTCAAAGATTTGTAATGGGCTTTGAGTCAATGCAAATCTTGAAAGCCCAAAGCTACTTGGGGAAAATGTAGTTGTGTTTGGTAAAAAATTTTTACAAATGGACTTTGAGCTGAATATGCGTTTGGTAAAAAAAAACTTTCGCAAGGGGCTTTGAGGGGTATTATTTTTTCTTTTTATTTTTATTTTTTGAAAATTTAGCTAAACCCTTCGTCGGTCCGGCGAAGGGCTACGACCGCCGCCGAGCTAGATCTGGCGCGCCGGCGGTCGTCGCCGAGGTCGCCCGAGGTCGGGCGACCTCCGGCGAGGGTTGCGCGACCCAGCCGAGGGCTGCCAGAGGTCGCTTGACCTCAAGCGACCCTTGGCGAGGGTCGCGCGACCTAGCCAAGGGCCGCCGAAGGTCGCTCGACCTCGGGTGACCTGTGGTCACGCGACCCGGCCCACCCGAGGGCTGCCGGAGGTCGCTCGACCTCGGGCGACCCTCGGCGAGGGTCGCACGACCTAGCCGAGGGCCGCCGAAGGTCGCCGACCTCGGGCGACCGTGGTCGCTTGACCGGGGCCGTGTGACCTGTGTGATCGCCGCCCGGGTCTCGCGAGGGTCGTGCGACGGCGAGGGCCGCTTGCGGCCGCAAGACCCAGCGGCGGTCGCCCGGGTCATGCGGCCCCGGGTTGAGCGACCCCGGTCGTCGACCTCGGGCGACCTCCGGCGGCCCTCGGGCCGGGTCGCGCGACCCTCGCCGGAGGTCGCCGACCTCGGGCGACGGCCGTTGGCGCCAGATCCGGCTTGCCCGGCGGCCGTCTCCCTTCGCCGGTTCGGCGAAGGGCTGCTCCTTTTTCATTTAAAAATAAATAAATACAGGGGTAATAATGGAAATATGAAAAATTAATAAGGGTAGTTTAGGAAGAAAAAAAAAGTTTTCAGCATTTCCAAGGACTGACTTTCATTTGAAAGCTCCTGGAGATTGGTTGCCAAACACCCTTATTTTGGTTGAAGGGGCTTTGGGGGCTGAATGGGCTTTCTAAATGCCCATCCAAACGCACCCTACGACTCTTCTCTGAACCTGACGTCTGGAAGTTACTATTTCTTAGCCTTTGTTTTCTTTTGAATTCCCGAATTTTCTAATCTTTCACTTAAAAATTATTCACCTATCAAGGCAACGGAATGTGGAGGCGTTAAAACCTCAATACCCGCCATTCCCACATGGGAACGGAGCGTGCGGCGTTCAAACTTCCCCTCCGCTGGGTTTAGGAAAGGTTTTATGGGTTTCTCAGGTAGGTCTAGCAGGCTCCGCAGGTCCCTGGATCGGTCGCCCATTTGAAAGTTGGGAATTGCCCGGTCCTTTTCGTTAATTGTCAAGCCCTCCGATGTTGACCACGAAAAGGCCATCCAAAAATCACCCCTCCGATGTGCGATCGTTTATGCTCTTTCTCTGTGTTTTGGAATCGCAAAAGAAAAGCATCTCTTCGACGTCCCTTTTGTGTTATTTGCAGAGTTCCCTAGAGAATTTAGGGCGTCGTACATCCCCTTATTATATCCCCTAGATCCTCCATCATTGTGTCTCTTTGTGGTCTGATGGGAAAAGTACAAAAAATTGTACTAATTCAATCATAAACTTTTTAATTTGATCAATTTAGTTATAAATATTTTCACATTTGTATCAATTCAGTCTATTTGGCCAAATTTGGCCAGCTGGTGTTAATGTGAACCCCGGCTGGGCGATGAACGACAAACGTTGATGTGGTAATTTTTAATAATTTTTTAATTTTTCAAAATTTTCAAATTTTTCCTTTTCCTTTTCCTTTTCTTTTCCTTTTCTTTTTCTTCCTTTTGGCTTCCTTCTTTGGCCATGGCCAGCAACCTTCCAACGGCTCACCGACCACTGCAAGGAATCCAAGGAGGAAGAAGAGAAAAAGAAAAGAAAAAAAAAAAAAAAAAAAAAAATTAATAAAAATTTAAAAATGAAAAATTATTGAAAATTTTCACATCAGCGTTGGTTGGACGGCTAACGTCCATACCAACGCCAACTAGCCAAATCAGATGGATTGAATTTGTACTAATATGAAAATATTTATGACTAAATTAGTTTAATTGAAAGGTTTAAAATCGAATTTATACTAATGTCATAGATTTAGGACCTTTTTAGTACTTTTCCCGCCATCTGACACACTTCTATTTATCTTATTGAGTGAAGGATAATTTAATTTCAGTCAAACCATTGAACAATCGCAAGTCAAAGTAAATTCAGACATGGTACTCAATTTCTATCCCCTGACTCCTCCGTTGGATTCTCATTCCTTTAGCTTCTCAACCTCAAGGAAGGCGAGCGCGGGCGACGATGATTTGGTCGTCCTCGTTATTGAGACGAGCTGCGACGACACCACGGCCGCTGTCGTGAGCTGTCTCTTGACATTTGATGGTTCGAGAGGGTAGTTTTGTGGCGATTGTTGGTTTTCTGATTGGGTGATTTTTGCATTCAGGTGAGAGGCGATGGGAAAATTCTACGTCAAGTCGCGTCGTCCCAGGTACGTGGCTTCGTTTCGATAATTTTGATGTCCGTGGCTTCCGCTATGTGTTGAGGAGCTGAGGATGCATGTGGAAATTCCTCATTTTGGTGTTATTCTCTGTAATATATACCGTTATTCTCATAATAAATTAACAACTGTTGCTGAATCATTTCTCTATCGTCTATGCCGATGGGAACCCATCAATCTGGATGTGGCCTACAATTCGGCCATTGGCTATTGGCGCGAATCAGCGTTCAATCGAGCAATCGAGTAGAGCACAATGACTTTGACAAAGTGAATCGCTAGTGACCTACTTAATTATGCCTTTAGTTTATAAAGTTTTCTTTTTTTTTTTTTGGTTGGTCATATTTTACTCCTACTGTAACTCTTACTCTTAGGGCGCGCATGACAAAATTTCTGAAATAGAAATCAATTTCTATTCTATAGACGAATTTCTCAGCAAAGAAACGCGTTTGATAACGATTCAGAATTTCTATTTCTAATGTAAAAATTCGTTTAATAAGAAAATAAAATTTCTATTTCTAGGAGCGGCGATGGCCGGCATTCGGTGGTCGGAGTCTGACATTCGGCGATTGGTGTCCGGTGTTCGGCAATCGATGGCGGGTGGTCGAAGTCCGACGTTCGGAGTATCTGGAGGCCAGCGATCGGTGGCTAGCGGCGGATGGCCAACGGCCGAAGTCCGGTGGCCGGCAGCGTGGGCCAACGGCTAGAGTTCAACGGCTGGTGACGGGTGGCCAACTACTGAGTCGGTAACAATGGCTAGAGTCCGATAGCCGGTGACCGACGGTTGGCGGCGGGTGGCCGACAGCTGAAGTCCAACAGTCAACATTCGACGGCCAATGGTGATTGATGGGCGGTCGATGGTGGGCCTCCGGTGTCCGGTGGTTAGCGATGAGCGGCCAACGACCGACGGGTGTCCAACATCCGGCGGTCGTCAGTCGGTGACAAGTGCCTGGAGTTCGGTGGTGGACAGCCGGCGTTCGGTGGCTGGCGGTCGGTGGCGAGCGGATGATGGTCGGGGCTGGTGGCGGCCGGCCGACGACCAGTGGCAAGCGTTCGGCATCCCACGGGCGGCGAGTAAGCAACAGGTAATGATGAGAGTGAATGATAAATAAAGTTTTGATTTCTCATTTCTATTCCGTAAATAGAAAAACTAAGGGCACGCATGACAACCATTCTGTTTGTAAATAGTTTCGGAATGTAAATGATTTTTCTATTTTTAGAAGAGTTTCTAAGAAAAATAACCGTTTGATAACGATACAAAATTTCTACTCTAAAAATAGAAATTCGTTTGATAATGATACAAAATTTCTTCCTTTCGGACGGCGGCGACGACCGATGACCTTTAATATAAAAAATAAAAATAAAAATGATTTAGTAACAAAAAAAATAAAGAATAAAATAAAGAATAAAATAAAGAATAAAATAAATCATAAAAATAAAATAAAAATATCATTTTATTTTAAAATAAAAATATCATTTTATTTTAAAATAAAAATATTCTTAAAAATAAATTTATTTTATTTATTCTATTTTATTTTATTTTACGAATAAATTTATTTTAAAATGAATAAATATAAAAAAATAAAATAAAATTTATTTGGCAAAACACTGAAGGAAAATAAAAATAAATTTATTAAATTTATTTTTAATAAAAATAATTTATTTTTATTTATCATAAATAAATTATTTTAAATAAATTAAATAAATTTATTTTTAATAAACTAAAAATAAAATGATAAATAAAAATAATTTATTTATTTTAAATAAGTTTAAATAATTTTATTTTAGTTTTTAAATGAATAAAATGAATATATTTATTTTTATTTTTAATAAAATGAGGAGAGGCGGAGGAGGAGGAGGAGGCAAAGACGTAGAGGAGATGAGGGATGACTCATCGAAATTAGGGTTTAGTAGGAGAAATTGTTTTTGATTTATCTTCCAAATCAATTTCGGAATAGAAATCTATTCCTAAAAGTTTATCAAACATGTTTCTATTCTAAAAAAAGGTTTGGAATAGAAAAATTATTTCGGGAACAGAAATTTCTATTATCATGCACCCCTAAAAGTTTTAACTTCGATTTCTACTCCAAATCTATTTCTGGAACACATGTTCCGAAATAGAAAAATGAAATTGCGTTACTAAACATATTTATGTTCCAAACCTGTTCTAATAAAGAAATAGAGAAATAGAGAAATAGAAACGTTGTCACGCATGCCCTTAGAGTGTCGAAACCTACATTTGAATTTAAATTGTCCCAGTCGAATCATCTCTAAATATGTAAGGATTCGAACCTCCCACGTCCTCCGTCTCTTCTCATGTGGGAAGGATGGCCATTGGAGCAAACCCTAATAGTTAATTTTCTAAGTTCAATTGCAACTAAATGATTTATTAACTTTTCACTGATTAAATTATCAACTAAGTAATGGGTCACCAATTCTTACATCCCTATCTTTGAATGTCTCAAGCAACGAGCGTATCCATATTTTAATTCTGGCCTAATTCAATCGAATGTCTTTCCGAAAATGACCAGATGGTCGTTGACTCAGCTATTACGTCACTAACGTCTGTGCGTAGTGCGTAGGGCACTTCCCTCGTCAACTGGACGTTTCCTACAATTTCTCCTTCGTCTTCAACCCATGTTTCGGTGCTCATATTCTCTGTTCTTGATCATTTGGACTTTGCCACTTGGTATTGACTGAGTAAACTCTTCCCCTTCAAAAGTAATCAAGCACGTGGAGAAAAGAAATGCGGATGAATATGGTTCTGGTGTGCTGATGATTACATTGCACATCATTTGGATCAACGAGATTACAATAAAAAATATTCAGGGACAATTACTTTTTCTTTTCCCTGATAAGAAAAGGGGAAAAAAAAAAACAGAAATGATTGCTAAGGAAAGAAAGATATGCTATAAATTGGCAACACGCCTTTCCATTTTGCCATCTCGTCAGCCGAGTTGAAGTGTCTCTTGATGAAGAATTCCACGTGATGCAACTGCTGAAGCTGAAAGAACAACTTCACATTCTTCAAGTCTCGAGATTCCGAGTCATGGGTGTGCGAGTTCTGGCAATTCTGCTAGTTGTTCTCCTTGGAGATTCCATTGGAGATGCAGCTACAAATCCTTATGATTGTAAGCTTGGTTCAACCACTTTCGTTTATTTCCTGGAATGAATTATTTCATACAGGTGAATTTGCGAATTACACAGCCCCGCTTGCCTGGACTTTCTGCATATTGTCGTGCCCTTGCCCACTTAGACGAACTAAGGTTCCCACGGTCAAGAGGATGTCACAATATTTACAGGAATCAGAGTTGAGCATTTGTCCACAACCAATTGTAAAAACCCCGGTGCACTCAACTTTCTTGAGACAACGATGTTTTCCTGTATTCCTATCGACGATGCTAATGTCATTTTTGAGATGATCTAAATCTGGTTTCACCCCCTTTTGCCAGCCTCTCTCATCCAAGGAGGCTTTATTTACCAGCCATTTTGCCTGAGAAAGTTTCAGAAGAAAATTGAGGGCTGAAATTTTGCAATGTGTCAAATGAGTAAATCTAATCTGACTGTCAGAAGTTTCTAGAGCAGGTTCACAATAATTATTATTAAACTTATATTGGTGTTCTTATAATTTTTCTTTAAGCATGTTCTGGACTTGGAAGTCATTATCTTACGTTCAGGTCATTCTACACGTATTTTGTTTTGGTACAAAGTTCATGCTACTCTCGTTAGATAAGTGAGTCAGTTACAAAGATTTTACAGGGTGTTAGTTTCTCTGGAACAAAGATCATACTGTTGGTTGGCTATTAAAGCAACCAAAGTTCTGCACATCTCTAGAGCAGCTACCGTCGGATAATTTATCTACCTTTTCCATTTTCCTGCTTGCGCACTCCCGTAGGACAGAGGAATGATGACTTTGAAGCAACTTGCTTCAGAAACTTATGCAATCCTCAGATTTACACAGAAGATGTTGGATAATTGCTATTCAATATACACACAACGCATATCTATTTATTAATTTCTTATTTTTCAATTGGGTGTATTCCAATGCAGTCAGTGCGCTTACGGGGCTAAAGACTGATTGGCAAAATGCACCACCCAACTGGGCGGTGGTGGGGACTGATCCTTGTGGCGATAATTGGGTTGGGATTCGCTGCAATAATTCTCGCGTTACTTCCATGTAAGGTTTTGAGCATCCTTTTTGACTTTATGTTTGAGAATCTGGCTTTAAGAATTCTATCTATCTCTACAAATAATTGGAATCTTAATTTCAGAATTCTGTCGAGCGCGGGTTTGACAGGTTCGCTCTCGGGAGACATTGGACAATTATCTGAATTACAGATTCTGTAAGTTCACCGTCTCTTTCACTTCCCGGTTAATGTTCAGAGCAAGGACTAAATTACCACTTATGTAGTCTTTTTCGCCTAAAAGATAATTTAAATATATATTTCAAAAAATTTTATCTAAAAAGTGGATGTAGTAACCATAATTGGAGGCAACTATTGGGAAAAAGGGCTCCAGTTTTTATTTTGCTGGTGTCATGTATGTAGTCCTCTTATGTTGATTTTTGTGTTTTCTTCTCTCCCGTGTGTCCTAAATTGCATATGGAGCTGTCAATGTTGTGCAAGTAGCGTGATTCATGTCTACGATTTGGTCTATTATCTGTTTAAGCTGCTTGAAAAGGCCTTCAATTTGTTGCTGACTTTCGATCAAAAAGAAAAATTGGTTGCTGACTATAATAAACCTTTTCACGAAGAGACCTATCTAACAACAAGGGTCTGACTGGATCTCTTCCTGAACAAATTGGAAACTTGATGAAGCTCACACACTTGTAAGCTATATACCATCAGCATTTCTAGTGTATTTTGTGTCCCACGTCTTTCAGAGTCACAAATGACCAACCTGCCTTTTCATCTCAAAATGCAAGAATCCTGGTTGGTTGTGGATTTTCCGGCCAAATACCAGATTCCGTTGGATCTCTACAGAACCTGGTGCATTTGTAAGTCCTCTACCCCATACACTTGATTTGGACCTTACAAGTACAAGATTGGTTTTGGACAAGCTAGAACATGTTTTGCTCAATTCAGTCATACATTATTCTTCTTGTCATCGCAAGTATCTGAACTCATCCTTCCAATCCATTGCAGATCTCTAAATTCAAATAGATTCACTGGGCTGATTCCTGCCATCATCGGTAACCTTTCTAGGCTATACTGGTTGGATCTAGCAGACAATCAGCTAACTGGATCTATTCCTGTATCGAATGGAAGCAATTCTGGCCTTGATATGCTACTTCAAGCAAAGCACTTGTACGCGCATGTCTTCTAACTTATCATATAGCTGTATCTGTGGGCTGATTCATCTTTGCTGTGTTATCTGACTAATATTCTGCCTTCATGCACAGTCATTTTGGACAGAACCAGCTCTCTGGCACAATTCCTTCCCAACTATTCAGTTCCGGCATGCGGCTCATACACGTGTAAGTTCTGAGAATCCACTAGGGCGCTGCATCTGGTCTATTCATTGTTTCCTTGAGGCTTCTCAAGCCTTATCTAAAGAAAGTTAGATCTTCTCTCTCTCTCTCTCTCTCTCCCCCCACTGCATGGCTTTGTTGTCCTCTTTTGATACTTAAAGCATCTTTCTAGGAGAGAGGCAGTGGAAAGTGGAGAAGGCAATTGCCTTCTTATCCTTTATTCTAAGATAGAAATCCTCATTAACTTCTTCAAACGGGGCAGGCTTTTCGACAACAATAATCTCAATGGTAGCATCCCTTCTACTCTTGGACTGGTGCGGAGTTTGGAAGTTGTGTAAGTATTTATGGTTCTACACAATCGTCATGAGGATTACTTCCCTTGTGCTCATTGCACTTCCGGTCAATGTTTAATTTATTTCAATGGTTACAGACGCTTTGATAGGAACTCTTTAGCTGGTGCAGTGCCTGCAAATCTCAACAATCTTACATCTGTTCAAGAACTGTAAGCAATACATAATTATGGTCGTTTTCACTGTTATCTAGTGCATATCACTGTAATTGATCTCCTAAATTTACTGGTCTACTCTTTAGTCTTCTTTCCAACAATAGGCTAACTGGTCCGTTGCCCAACCTTGCTGGCATGAACGCCCTCAACTACCTGTAAGTAGTAATTGTCTTACATTTATCTAATGGCACACAGTGTACTTGCTGATCATTTATGAGTTCTAAGAGGGAAACAGAGCACATGGTGAGATGTAAAAGATAATCTTAAACTCTTTTTTCTTAATTTTGAATTTGCCTTATCGTCCTGCTACAACTATGTAAAACATGGACTTCAACTGATGGAGGTGGATTTGCAGGGACTTAAGCAATAATAGTTTTGATGCGACAGATTTCCCTTCATGGATTCCGACATTACAGTCTTTGACAACATTGTACGTCTCCCAATCTCTGTCCATTGCATCCATCAATTCCCTTCAACTGCTCCCTGCC
Source organism: Eucalyptus grandis (assembly GCF_016545825.1). NCBI lineage: Eukaryota > Viridiplantae > Streptophyta > Magnoliopsida > Myrtales > Myrtaceae > Eucalyptus > Eucalyptus grandis. The sequence goes on from NC_052618.1 coordinate 359,922, forward strand.
CCTGGAAATGAAACATGACATTTCATTATTTTCTGGATGTGGGTTTCAGACTAGCCATCTCTGTTCCCTTTTTCTTCAGATAAAATAGAAGATCTCTAAGTAAATAACAGGGTTATACCTTTTATGAATTTCAGAATGCTGGAATGCACGCAAGTTCAAGGAGTGCTACCCGTTATCCTTTTCAGCATTTTCAGTTTGCAAAGTGTGTAAGTATTATCTCAATCTCGATATTTACCTCAATGTAATGAATGTATACTTTTTCAAAACTCGACCAGCTTCATACAATTGACTTCCTGGTGCGTTTCAACTTGGACATTAGGGATGATGGTTGAACGTGTGAGTTTTCCTGTGATGTCAGGGTCTTAAAAAACAACCAGCTGAATGGAACCTTGGATATAGGCTCCAGTCAGGGCAATCAATTGCAACGCATTGATCTGCAGAACAATAATATTGATAACTTCAAGCAGAGTACTGGAAATCACAGTGTGGAGGTGATGTAAGTCATATAAAACTCTATGGTCCTTTCACTCACTTTGTCACAAGATGAATTGAGAATGCTTTTCTTTACAGGTTTTATTTTTATTTTTTCCCCGCTAATGTTGTGCTCATACAATTGTATTTCTGCAGACTTGTCAGTAATCCGGTTTGTCAAGAAACGGGAGCAGCTGGGAAAAGTTACTGTACCATTCCACAATCCAACACCTCCTCATACTCGACACAGCCTAATAAATGCATCCCAGCCGTTTGCAATTCAAATCAGACTTCCAGCCCCAACTGCAGATGCGGCTATCCTTACACAGGAACTTTAGTCTTCACAGCTCCTTCTTTCTCAGGTTTAGGAAGCTCGACTTATTTCGAAAACCTCACAGGCATTATCACGATGTCTTTTCAGTCCTATCAACTTCCAGTAGATTCTGTCTCGCTGAGTGATCCACGCAAGGATTCATATAATTACCTTAAACTGAATCTTGCGGTCTTCCCATCCGAGGGGGTTAGTTTCAATTGGACTAGCATAAACATTATTGGCTTTGTGCTCAGTAATCAGTCATATTGGCCACCAAAATTATTCGGGCCTTTGAATTTCATCGCTGATCAGTACACGTACTTTGCTGGTAATATCTCAAATTAACAGAGACACATTCTGTTGCCTTGTCTATCTAGATTATCTTTATTTCTATCATACTAACAACAATCTCTCTTCCTCTTTCTCACTCGCAGATGTACAAGTACCAACTACATCCAAAAATTTGTTAAACATCAGTGTCATCGTTGGTGCAGCAGCTGGTGGTTTTGTTCTCCTCTTGCTATTGGCTTTTGTAGGGGTTTATGCTTTTTGTCAAAAGAAAAGAGCAGAAAAGGCTACAGAGCAAAGCAACCCTTTTGGTATGGGCAGATTCACTGCATACTTGCCACTTAGCTTGTCTCTGATTCTGGAAGTAAGTTTCAGTCAATGTTTGTTGTTATTTATGGAAATGCAGTAAACTGGGACCCGAATAAGAGCAGCGGCGAATTTCCCCAACTCAAAGGAGCGAGATGGTTTTCTCTAGAAGAGCTTAAGAAATACACCAACAAATTCGCAGAAGCCAATCAAATTGGATCTGGCGGCTATGGAAAGGTTTCCTCTCTTGGCTCAGTTCTGCTAAGAGAAACCTCAATTAGCATACTCTTGCTCCTGTACTCTTTATAATATACCTCGAGACTTTTGTTGCAGTCCTCACGTTAGCAAGAATAACCTTTTGTATAAGTTCCTTTTATTCGCCACCTTTTTTGAAGCATAGGTCCACTGTATGACAGTTACTGAGTTTGAAATCTCCTGCTAGAATTTTACGTGAACAAATAAGGGCTTCTTAGACTTGACAAAACCAGACGTGAGTTTGCTCATACAGAGAAAAAGCAAAGCTGAGAGATGGGAAGTCGTACATGTTGCTGCACATTAGTTTCTACTTACTTTTCTTCTCTTTCAAAGAGACTTATATGTTCACGTTGCTTTAAATTCCTCAACTGCTTTTCTTATTTGAATGTTTCCATTTAAGTTGATCCCTGATTCCATTATATTTCTGAACAGTAGATGGTTCTAAAAAATTTTCTTGCTTTAATTTCCTTCTTATGTCTCTTTAATCTGAGAACTGTATCAACACTGCACCAGCATTGTTAAATTTTTTCTATTTGACTTGAAAATCATCAGCTGTCCTGGAAACTGCCTGAGTTATAAATTTTGTTGTTGCTGTGGCAGGTCTACAGGGGTACTCTTCCCACTGGAACTCTAGTCGCCATAAAAAGAGCACAGCAGGGATCTATGCAGGGTGGGGTCGAGTTCAAAAATGAGATTGAGCTTCTGTCAAGAGTTCATCACAAGAATCTTGTCAGCCTTGTCGGTTTTTGTTCTGAGCAAGGTGAACAATTGCTAGTGTACGAGTTCCTTCCAAATGGTACCCTCGAAGAGGGTCTCTCAGGTATCTCCTCTCAAGTTTCTTATGTTGAGAAAGCATTCATGCGGAATTTAGGTTTTTAAGAAAAAATTCCTAGCTCATATCATCTGCGTTCACAACTACAAGTTTCGACTTGCAGGAAAGTCAGGAATCAGGTTGGATTGGGCAAGGAGACTCAAAGTAGCCATTGATGCAGCCCGAGGTCTGGCTTATCTTCATGAGTTTGCTAATCCTCCGATCATACATAGAGACATAAAATCAACCAACATCCTATTGGATGATCACTTGAATGCGAGAGTTGCTGATTTTGGTCTCTCCAAGCCCGTGACAGAAGGTGAAAGGGGTCATGTCACCACTCAAGTCAAAGGAACAATGGTCAGTAATGAGCTTTAGTCTAACGGTAGATAGTCAAACTTTTCTCGGCAACACAAACTTTGAATGAGTTTTTTGATTCCTAAAACGGCCCATGTTCTTGAGAACCAAAAACTAGGACAGTAATTGTCTAGTGGAGTAAGTGCGCTTTACAGGCTTTTATCAAGAGGCTTCTTTAGACAAAACAATTTATGATAATCGTTCTTTTCAGTTTGGATGATAATCATGACTATTTCTGCAGTCACATGAGAGAGGATGCTAGTTTGTCTCAAAACAAGAGACAATCAGTTTACCTGAGTTGATGAAAAAAGGGTGATAAGAGTTGAAGGCATTATTGTTAGTCTAGCTTTTGTGCTGAGTTTTACAAACCGATCATGCTATATTCCTGTGAAGGGCTACTTGGATCCCGAATACTACATGACCCAACAACTGACCGAGAAGAGTGATGTGTATAGCTTTGGAGTAGTGATGCTGGAACTCCTTACAGCCAGAAGGCCAATAGAGCGGGGCACATATATTGTGAGACAAGTGAGGGTGGTCATGGATAAGGACAAAGATTTGTACAATCTGCAGGGGATTCTCGACCCGGCCATTGGCTTGGGCACGTCTTTGAAGGGTCTCGAGAGGTTTGTGGAGTTAGCAATGAGATGTGTGGAAGAATCAGGAGCAGACAGGCCAACCATGGGAGAGGTGGTGAAGGAAATTGAGAACATCATGGTTTTCGCGGGTTTGAATCCAAAGGCCGAATCCGCGACCACTTCAGCCAGTTATGAGGAGGCGAGTAAGGGTATTCCACAGATCCCTACAGCAACGAGGACTTCACAGAGGATAGTGGGGCTTCCCACCTTCGAGAATTTAACCCCAGTAGGCAAATTATAGTCATGATCAGCTTCAGTGTACATTAAGAAAATCAAACTAGCATATGTATTCATGACTAACTCTTTCCAGATTTTCAGTTTCTAGTGATGTTTGTATACAGTTGAGAATTCAATCATGTAAAATTGCCGGCCTCTATGTGTGAGTAGAATTCTGAACGAAGTGATCATTCATCTTCCACTTGTGCGACCGGTTGGTCTTCTTGCGGAGAAGACAGTGTATGGACTTGTTTTTTGAGTGATTGGGAGGACATGAGGGCCACCACGAACTCCTTGTACTTCCTGGACTGCCGGTTCTGGCTTGCCTGCTTCTTTGCATAGTCTTCATCGCTCGCCATGTCTCGTGAATCTTGCCTATGAGCGAAGGCTGCTTCTGCTTCTGACGAGACAGGAAGAAGAGAGTTGTGTCAGTAGAAGCCAAGAAAGGGGGGGTTGCAAGGGGACAACGACCACGACATTGGCTACTGTTACTTTAGATGCCATCACCCCTGCATGGTGGTGCTTCTTGGCCAGTGGGTGTAGAGGGAGAAGGGTAAACGCAAAAGAAGAGAAACGGAAAAAAAGAAGAAGAAGGATGGATCAGAATTCAGGCCGTTCAAACTGCAAGTAGAGGAAGGAAGAAAAACGCATAAATGTACTGCTGTGTTAACCTTTGAACCAAATAATAAGATGACTATGGCAGAAATAAGAGAAGTTGGTTATTTAAAGAAAATCAAGTAAATGTTAGTAATAAACTCAGAGAGTAATAACGCTATATTAATAAGTCATAGAATTGTATAAAATGATTAATAAGTAAGGCAAATAAAAATGTTAATTTAAAACAAAAATAATATTAGTAAGTGGTAAGTAAATGTGGTGACTAAATCGAATAAAAGGTAGTAAGTTACATTAAAAAAAATGGTTTTTCTATATAATGGTCAGTAAACATGAGCTGTCACTAATATAGGTAAATAAATGTGGTTAACAATGGCAGAAGCATTTTTGTTGTTAGATCTAAGAACAGTGGGTAACTTAATAGCAAAATAATCCAAATAAATATTGGTGAATATCTCAAATAAGTCTTGGTAATGTAAAGCTAGTTGGAATCCGAGAAAATTCAATCACTCAACTTGATAATTTTCCAAATGAGTTGGTAAAAAGTTTGTTAGTAGAGCAAATAAAAGTGATAAATTGATAGAAAAAGTCAGTAAGTGTAATAGCAACAAATAAATACTAACAAGCAACTCTATTGATAACCATAAGCTAGTTAACAATTTAAGCCAAGTAACTCACACAAATAAAGATTGATAAATTATTTATAGTTGGCAAATTTAAGTAGTTTGGTAGAAAGGTATATAAAAATTGGTAAAGGATGAGAGAAGCTTTTTTTTTTTTTTTTGGGGTCAAAGAGTAGGGAAGTTGATATTTAAAAAAGAAAACACCAATTAAATATTAGTAATTAACTCATACATGAGTTGGCAATGCATTATTAGTTTTTTTTTTTTTTTTTTTAGTAAAAGGTAAGTATATATTGAAGCTTGAACCATTATACAACGAGACTGGGTTTCAAAAACTTGTACTCAAAAGCTAGGAACTAGTGAGTGGAAGGGCGCCAACGAAAAAAGCCAAATGGCAAAAAAGAACAAAGGCTAATAGCCAAATAATGCATTATTAGTTGGTGTGTGAAAAGTTGATAATTACTTTAACTAAGATTTGTGATTAAAAAAAGAGTTGGTAGTGAGATAAATAAAGGTGGTAATTCATAGAAAAGTTGATAAATAAAGAGAACAAATAAATGTTAGTAATATGAAATTCAAATGAGAGTTGGGCGCGTTTGGTAATCATTTCCGAGGAACAATTTTTGATAAAAAAATGATTTTTTTTTTATTCTGTTCTTGGAAACAATTTCTGAGCAAAAGAATGTGTTTGGTAACTTCTCTAAATTTCTATTCTCGGGATAGAAATATATTTGGTAGATTCGGTGAGCTCGCCGGAGGTCAGCCTAGCCACGGCAAGCCTTGGCTTAGCGCGGTTGGGGAGGCGAGCCCCGTGGCTGCGCAAGGCTTGACCTTGCTTTGGTTGGGTGAGGTCGAGCCTTGTTGTGCCTCGCCCAGCTACGGCGAGGCTCGGGCTGACAAGCCTTGCCGTGGCTTGATGTCTCGGTGGTCAACGACGCTCCGACAAGGTCGCCGGCCCTTGTCGGCCGGTTGTTGGCGTTGCCCATGGCCAAGGCCGGTGACCAACCAAAAGGAAGAAAAAGAAGAAGAAGAAAAGAGAAGAGAGAGAAAATTTGATTCTATAAATTATTCCCAGGGAACAAGAAGCTTTTTTTTCTATTTTTTGTTTCTGTTCCAAATCTATTCTTCGGAACAAAAATTTTACCAAACATGTTTCTATTATTTTTTCATTCCTTGGAATAAAAAAATAGAAATTTTTGAAACGGGAACGACTTTTTTAACAAATAGGCCCTTGGTAACAAAAAATTAGGGCCAACTCTTCAAACTTTAGGTCTAGTCTCAAATCTAGCATGAACTTTCTTTTTTCTCCTTAAAAACGCCAAACTTTAGGTCTAATTTCACATCTACCCCAAACTTTTTTTAATCTTAGAAAACTCCAAACTTTAGGTTTAGTCCCAAATTTATCTTGAACTTTTCTTTTGTCCTAGAAAATCCCAAAACTATATGTCCAATCCCAAATGTACCCCAATCTTTTTTGTCGAAAATCATCAATTTTTACTCTAGTTCTAAATTTTCCCCTATTAGTCCTCTATCCAAAAGTCATGGTTGGTGGTCTCTAATTTTGTTTATATCCTAGAACGGTTTTATTTTGAAGATAATTTTCTATGATGCATTGTTGATGTATATTTATTATTGATGTGGAAATGTCACGTTAAGTGGGATTGGACGATGGGGTAGATTTGAGAATAATTAAAAGTTGGTGATTTTTGAGTGCAAACGGAAGGTAAAATCCCAAAATTGGTACATCCGTCAACTATCACGTGTCCTATAACTAACGGATGGTAAATTTATTATAAATATACTAATTTGGGATTTTTGATGGCCAAAAATTCATTTGGGATAAATTTGTCACAAGTGTATCGGTTTAGGTTTTTCATGGTCAAAAAATTAGTTTGGATTAGGGTAAATTTGTGACATATGTGTTAGTTTGGGGCTTTTCATGGTATTAATCTTCTTTTTAGACAAAACAAAATTCATGGTAGATTTGGGACTAGATCATAAGTTTGGCTTTTTTTTAGATAAAAAAAGTTTGGGGTAGATTTAGGACTAGATCTAAAGTTTTTTTTTGAATTGACCCCAAAAATCGTTGGTAACAAACTCTTTTTACCAAGTTTTTTTTTTTTTTATACTTAAATCCAAGGGTAAGTACACTAGAAGTGCCAAAATTTGTGTACGGCACTCATTTTGGTGCCAAAAGTTTTATTTTGGATCATTTAAGTGCTAAAATGTTTTAAAAACGATCATTTTAGTGTTAGCACCAATCTTGTTAGTCGAAAATCCAATATGGCTCGCCAGAGAGTATAGTTAACATTTAAACAATAAAATGATGCCGTGTGGCGTCTTTCCCCCAAGTAAGAACCTTAAATTCCCTAATTGAAAGAGAATCAAAAGATGAGGTTTTAAATTAGGTGCGTGCAAAGTTTGACAGATTAATTTTGAGTACGTGAGCACCTATGAATTTATTTCTAAAAGTTTTGAACAAAAAAAAGGGGTTACTAAAGATTGTTTCCTAAAAGGAGTGGTTGGAAAAGAAAATAGCAAATAAATGAGGTGTTGGGTTTGGACGTCAAATTTTATGTGCTCAATAAAACGATGAGGTTTTATACTAGATGCGTGCAAAGTTTGGCGGGTTAATTTCAAGTACGTGACCCCGTACGAATTTATTTTGGAAGGTTTTGAACAAAAGAAAAAGGTTGTTGCAAGTTTTATTATTTGAAAAGGGATTTTGGTTTTCTTGACTAAATGATGGAAGATAAGAAATTGGTTTGATCGATGACGTGCATGTATGGTCACTAAGTGGAACCCGTCACCCAACGGGAGTTTGGGAGCGATGCCCGATTTTATCGGATGCTCAGTAGGGGTCCGGAAGTTGGTTGCGGTGGAGGTCAGACTGATGCTCTTGTGTGGAATATCGTCTAGGCGGGGGTTCTAGACAATGCCGTGCTCGATGGGGCAAGACGATGCCTAGTTATGTCAGATGACCGCCGATTGTTGAGTTGGGCATGGCCAATGGATCGTAATAACTGGAACACATGTAAATGGTTGTGATAGTTGCGCTTGATCATGAGACAAAATTGTATGGCACGGTATGGGACGTGTTATAATGGTTTGGCCTTATAATTGGGACCCATGTGATTAAAATGATGTGTTCCAGTTATTAAACCATGCTTGCTACACTGATAATGGTATATATGTTGAGCTAACGTGCAAGTATGCGCCGAGGCAAGGTAAGTTTTGTATGGTGTGTGCTTAGGACTGCCTTCGACGCGAATTTGCGTCCTAATCAAGGTTTAGGTTGTTGACTTGCTGAGATTTATCTCACCCCGTCATGGTTGACATTTTTCAGGGCCGTAGTGTGGAGATCTGCCGAGTGCAGATATGGTGGGTGCGAGATGCAACACCTCTTTGGTTGGCCATGTCGTTAGTGAAGTAGGTTGACCCTAATCTCTGAGGATTTTGAGAGGGTCGATAGGAAGTGGCTGTAGAAAGGCTTGTACCATTAAACTTCCTAGGGATAATAGTGAATAAATGGAAATGTTGTTTTCGGCGTTGGTCGCCGTGTTTTTACTATCCCATGTTTGTTTGTCGGGCGAGTGTTTATTTAATTCACTTCCGCATGTGCTCAATTGAAAGTGAAAAAAAAAGGGTTGGCGACGCGTCCTAAGACGTTGCATTTTAATCGACCACTAAGGGATGTACACGTGCTCGGGGTTTGGGGCATGACAACAACAACTTCTTTTAATTGTTTGGTATCATTAAATTTCACTTTTACAAACAAAATATGTTTATCAATAGTCAGAACGTAGCAAGAATACTTACTTTTTCTTTTACACTCAGGTTCTTCATCATCATTACCAAGCTCATTCGCTAAATTAGCAGTTTCATCGACACGACTTTCTTCATTTTCACTTCTATTACCTTCAGCTGGAGTTCCATCCTTATTTACTAGCTCGGGCCTTTCTCCTAAAGTTGCAAATTTTTTTTTCTAAGAAATTCCCTTTGCTTTTGTATTAGCCGTGCGACTCCATCATCATCTTCATCACTTGGGAAATTTACTATTGCCAATTATTCATATTCTGATTCACTAAATAGAGCAACTTCCCATTATAATCCAATGAAATCTTCATTGCCCACATTTTCCAAAATTTTAGAACATCTCCCTTTTTGCTCATTTTTGTCAATATGACTTGTCTCCCTCTCCTCCCTCACTTGCCTCTCATTTTGCCTTCCAACTAACCTAAATTCATCTCTGACCTGATTACTCGCTTCAGTAGGATCCGTCACTTCTCCTCTTTCAATGGTTTGCTCATTCTCACCATCCTCATCATCATTATAATACTCAACATATACCCTAACTTTGTTGCCATGAAGATAGTGATAAATGAAATCCTTAATACCATGATCGTCATTAAAAAATCTCAAATTATCCTTCAATTCCTTCTCAAGAACACAATAATGTAGTTTTTACACTTTGCATTGTAAAAAAATACCAAAACCCTCACAAAATCAATATATGATAGTTTCCCAAAATTGACATAGATTATATCTTCATTTCCACTATTCTCAGTCCTTGACGCCAATAACAAACTCCCACCATAACAAACAATGACGCCTGCATGATTCTCACCCATGTTGATGCTGTACCCAAGGAAGAAAAAAAAGTCATTAGTTTTTGGGACCACATAGCAGAATCAATAATTCACATGCAGGTCTTTGTTGTTTTGTCGAAAGAAACAAATACAATCAATTTAGTCAATTCGATCCCTTTACAGAAACAAAGGAAGCCGAATTGAATAAGTAAAATGAGGTCTCCACCACCCATTTTTCAATTTAATCCCATTCAGTCTCCCACAAAAGTACTTTAACAAGTTAAACAAAGTGAGGTCCCATCACCATTTCCCTCCAAGCCAAGCCCTCATTTTCCCCTCCACGCCATATTTTTCTATTTGGTCCCCACAAAAGAAAGCAAATCATGTTAGTAAACAAAAATGACTTCCCTACCACTATCCCCACCACTTTTCCTTTGAGCTGAGCCCTCAATTTGTCCTCTGCACCCTAACTTGCCCGTCGGAACCCTAAATTTTCCACCCAATTGACTCGTGGAGAAAACATGACAAATCTGAGTGAGTGAGAGTTGGGGACACAACCACCAAATGACGGCAAACAATGGCAGCGGAGCGACGGTGGCTGAGCAACGGTGGACAAGCGAGTGACAATGGGCGAGTGAGCTACGGCCAGCATCAGGCAAGAATCGCAGTTCATATGCGCCATCGAAAAACCCTATTTCACTCCCCCTTTAGCGACGTTGTTTTGGCCAAATGAGCTATGCGGCGTCTTTTTTGTAAGAGAGTCCACGTATATTGACAAAACAACGTTGTTTCTTAGGGAGAAAGGAAAACGAGTCGTTTATGCCATTCCACGTGGACAACCTTCTTAAATTTTTTCCATGTTACTTTTATTATTATTATTATTATTATTATAAAAGCCACATCACCAATTTGGCTAGAATCTCTCGTCAGTGGTAGAAAAGTGATAGTTTTTCTTCGATTTGGCACCTAAGTGATTTGGTGGAAAATTTTGGCACCAAATGAGCACCATACATAACTCTTGAGTGTACTTATCCCCTTAAATGCACTAGCACGAAATAGAATCCATATTTTTTTAAATGCAACAGTAGAATCGTCTAGGGTTTGAAAAAGCCCACAAGCAACCAAATCAATCTCATCAATAAACATGGATCCGAGTTTCACCTATCTATACCCTGACTCTTTCATTTAATATGCTCGTATTGACTTCATAATTATCCATTTTGAAGTTCAGCTCGCCACATTGCATTGAACATTATTATGCTTGGGGATGGGACTGCTCTAAAGTCTCCACTCAAATAAATTTTTGCACCTTCAACTTCACCAAACGAAGATATCATTTTATTTTGTTATGACTTGATTGTACTTGGTGGGAACAAAACTTAGCAACTTGGTCTTCTTCCTTCCCCATCCAAACTTTACTACATCCCTATCTTTGCATCTCTCAAGCGACGTATGCATCCAGTTTTTCTTTCTGGCCCACTTCAGTTGAATGATTCTCCGAAAACGACCAGATGGTCGTTGATTGTGCTACTTTTGTTGTCATGGACGCCCCAGTGTCTGCGCGTACAGGTTACTTCATTCGTCAACTCGTCGTTTTCTACCTTTTCTCCTTCATCTCCACCCCATGTTTCGGTGCTTATCTTCTCTCTTCGTGATTATATGGACTTTTGTGACATGGTCTTGACTGAGTAAACTCTCCCCCACCCCACAATAAATGCAGCACTTGGAGAAAAGAAATGCAGACGAATATGGTTCTGATGTGCTGATGTTTACATTTCTCGTCAATTGGATCAATGAGACTACAATTCATAGTTGTCATGGACAACACTTTTTCTTTTTCCCTGACAAAAAAAGAATAGATTGCTAGGAAAGAAAGATTTGGTGGGAGTTCGCAGCCAGCCTTTTCGTTTTCCCATCATGTCAACCGAGTCGAAGTGCCTCTTGATGAAGAATTCAATGTGATGCAGCCGCCGAAGCTGAAAGAACAGTTCTCCAAGTTTCAAGATTCTGAGTCATGGGTGTGCAAGTTCTGCCGATTCTGCTGGTTTTTCTCCTTGGAGATTCCATTGGAGATGCAGCTACAAATCCCTATGATTGTAAGCTTTTTTTTTTTGGTCGAATTATGATTTTAAGCTTAATTCAACCAAATTCTCGACATTTATTTCCTAAAATGTATTATTCATATTGTTGAATTTAAGAATTCCACAACCCCGCTCGCCTGGACCTTTTGCATGTTTCTGAGCCATTGCCACTTAGATCAACTAAGGTTCCTCCTAGTCAGAGGACGTCACAACATTTACAGGAATCAGAGTAGACCATTTGTCCACAACCAATTATAAGAACCCTGGTACATTGAGATATCGATGCTTGCTATATTCCCATTGACAATGCTAATGTCATTTTTGGGCTGATCTAAGTTTGTTTTCTCCCCCTTTTTCCTGGCTCTTTGATCAATGGTGGCTTTATCACCTGCCATTTTGCCTGAGAAAGTTTCAGAAAAAATAAGTAACTGGAGATCTCAAATTTTGCAACGCATCGACCGAGTAAATCTAACTGTTTGTAGTCTTTAGAGTTGGTCAAAATAATGAAATTTCTTACACATCTATTGGTGGTATGATTTTTCTTTGAGCGTGTTCTGGCCTTGAAAATCATTATCTTACATACAGGTCATTCTCATGGATTTGGTTTTAGTATAACGATCTTGCTACTTTCATTTGATAAGGGAATCAGTTACAAAGTTTTTACAATGTCTTAGCCACTCTGGTACAAAGATCCTGCTGTTGGTTGCAATTCAAGCAACCAAGTTCTGCACATTATTAGAGAAGCTACTGTCGGAATATAGATGAACAAAAACTTTTAAGCAACGTGCTCCAGAGACTTTTGGGATCCTCAGATTCGCACAGTACTGTTGGACTATTACTATTCAATACACACACGACATATGCATTTATTATTTTCTCATTGTTCAATTGGTTTTATATGAATGCAGTCGGCGCTATTAAGGGGCTTATGAGTGATTGGCAAAATACACCACCTAACTGGGTGGGAACTGATCCTTGTGGCGGTGATTGGGATGGGATTGTCTGCACCAATCCTCGCATTACATCCATGTAAGTTCTTGAGCATCCTTTTGGACTTCATATTTGAGAATCTGCATTTCATAATTATATCCATATGTGAAGTTAATTGAACTCTCTTAATTTCAGAACATTGTCGAGCATGGGTTTGACAGGTTCGCTTCCAGGAGACATTGGACAATTATCTGAATTACAGATTCTGTAAATTTCCTATCTCTTTCACTTCCCAGATTATGTTCAATGCAAGGACTTAATTACCGCATTTGTTTCCCATGTCATTTTCTACCTAAAGATAATATAGGACACGCATTTTTTAGAATTGGACGTATTGACCATAACTGGAGGCAATTATTGAGAAGAAGGGCTAAAGTTTTTATTCTGCTGTTGTCATGTATGACATGTAGTCCTCCCATCTACATTCTCGTACTTTCTTCTCTCCCATGCATCCTATAATGCTCGTAGCTGTCGATGATTTGCAAGTAGTGGGATTCATGTCTAGAATTTGAACTCTTCATCTGTTTTAGCTGCCTGAAATGGTCTTCTGTAAGTTGTTACTGAGTCTGATAAGCCTTTCGTGTAGGGACCTATCTTACAACAGGGGTCTGACTGGATCTCTCCCTACACAAATTGGAAACTTGATGAAGCTCACGAACTTGTAAGCGATATACATCAGCATTTCTTGTATATCCTGTGTCCCCTGACTTCCATAGTCGAAAATGACCAACCTGCTTTTTCATCTCAAAATGCAAGAATCCTGGTGGGTTGTGGATTTTCTGGTCGAATACCAGATTCCATTGGATCTCTACAGAACCTGGTGTTTCTGTAAGTTCTCTCCCCCATATACTTGATTGGGACCTGACACGTACATGACCAGTTTTTGGACAAGCTAGAACATGTTTTGCTCACCTCAGTTCAACAATGAATTGTTTAAACCTCCTGTTGGGGGTCTTTCTTGAATGCACTATAAAATATTGTTGTCAGCTCATCCTTTACATATTAATCTGTCAGCCACATATTATTCCCCTGATCTTCACAAGTATCTGAATTCGTCCTCCCAATATTTTGCAGATCTTTAAATTCAAATGGATTCAGTGGGCAGATACCCCCTACCATTGGTAACCTTTCTAGGCTCTACTGGTTGGATCTAGCTGACAATCAGCTAACTGGATCTATTCCAGTATCAAAGGAAGCAAGTTTGGCCTTGATATGCTACTTCACACGAAGCACTTGTATGTGCATGTCTACCAGTTTATTATCTTGCTGTATCTGTGAACTTTCATTTTTGTTGTATTATCTGACTAATATTCTGCTTCATGCACAGTCATTTTGGACAGAACCAACTCTCTGGCACGATTCCTTCCCAATTATTCAGTTCTGGGATGCATCTCATTCATGTGTAAGTTCTGATAATCCACTAGGCACAGCAGCTGGTCTATTCATTGTTTCCCAGAGCCTTCTCAAGCCTTATCTAAAGAAAGTTAGATCCTCTCTCTCTCTCTATCTCTCTCATAAACTTCTTCAACTTCACAGGATTTTTGATAACAATCGGCTCACAGGTAGCATCCCTCCCACTCTTGGACTAGTGCAAAGTTTGGAAGTTGTGTGAGTATTTATGGTTCTATGCAATCCTTGTGAGGATTACTTGTGCTTTGCACTTCCCATCAATATTTAACCTATTTCAATGGTTACAGACGCTTTGATAGGAACTCTTTAGACGGTGCAGTGCCTGCAAATCTCAACAATCTTACTTCTGTTCAGGAACTGTAAGCAAAACATAATTCTCGTCCGGTCATTTCACTATTTTCTAGTGCATATCACTATAGTCAATCTCCTAATTTTACTGGTCTACTTTTTAGTCTTATTTCCAACAATAGGCTAACTGGTCCATTGCCCAACCTTGCTGGCATGAATGCTCTCAACTACCTGTAAGTACTAATTGTCTTACAATTAACTAATCTCACATGGTGTCATTGCTGATCATTTATGAGTTCTGTGAGGAGAAGAGAACATGGTGAAATGTAAAAGATAATCTTAGACTCCTTTTCTTAATTTTGAATTCGCCGTTACTTATTGTCCCACTGTGACTACGTAAAATATGGACTTTGACTGACGAAGGTGGATTTGCAGGGACATGAGCAATAATACTTTTGACGCGACAGATTTCCCTACATGGATTCCAACATTACAGTCTTTGACGACATTGTATGTTTCCCAATCTGTCTTTTGCCTCCACCAATTCACTTCAAACCCAACCCCCAACCCCAACACCCACAAACGCCTTGAAATGGAACATGACATTTCAATATTTTCTGCTTGTGGGTTTCAGACTAGCCATCACTTTCACCTTTGCTAAAGATAAAATAGAAGATCTCTTCATAAATAATAGTCATACCTTTTATCAATTTCAGAATATTGGAACGCACACAAGTTCGAGGAGGGCCACCGGTCATCCTTTTCAGCATTTTCAGTTTGCAGAGAGTGTAAGTATCATCTCAATTTCAATATCTACCTCAATGTAATGGACGTATACTTATTCAAAACTCAGACCTGCTTCATTCAATTGACTTCCTCGTAAGTTTCAACTTGGGCATTAGAAATGATGGGCCGAACATGTGAATTTTCCTGCGACGTCAGGGTCTTAAGACACAACCAGCTGAATGGAACCTTGGATATAGGCACCAACCGTGGCAATCAATTGCAACTAATTGATCTCCAGACCAATTTTATTGATAACTTCAAGCAGAGGGCTGGAGGTTACAGTATCGAGGTGATGTAAGTCATATAAAACTCTTTGGCCCTTTCACTCACTTTATCACAATATGAATCGAGAATGCTTTTTTACACAGTTTTATTGCTAATGTTGTGCCCCTATAATTGTATTTCTGCAGACTTGTCGATAACCCGATTTGTCTAGAAACAGGAGCAGCTGGGCAAAGTTACTGTACCATTCCACAAACCAACACCTCCTCATACTCGACACCACCTAATAGTTGCATCCCACCCGTTTGCAATTCAAATCAGACATCCAGCCCCAACTGTATATGCAGCTATCCTTACACAGGAACTTTAGTCTTCAGAGCTCCTTCTTTCTCAGGTTTAGGAAACTTGACTTATTTCGACAGCCTCGCAAGCTCTATGATGATCTCTTTTCAGTTCTATCAACTTCCAGTAGATTCCATCTCACTGAGTGATCCACGCAAGGATTCATATGATTACCTTCTATTGAATCTCGCGGTCTTCCCATCTGAGGGGGTTAGTTTCAATCGGATGAGCATATACAGTATTGGCTTTGTGCTCAGTAATCAGACTTACAAGCCTCCACATTTATTTGGGCCTTTCTATTTCATCGCCGATCAGTACACAAACTTTGCGGGTAATATCTCAATTATTTAACAGAGACATGCATTCCATTGCCTTGTCTATCTAGACCATCTTTATTTCTTCATCATACTAACAACAATCTCTCTCCCTCTTTCTCACAGAAGTACAAGTACCAACTACATTAAAAAAATCATCAAACATTGGAGTCATCGTTGGTGCAGCAGCTGGTGGTTTTGCTCTCCTCTTGCTATTGGCTCTTGTGGGGGTTTATGCTTTTCGTCAAAAGAAAAGAGCAGAAAAGGCTGCAGAGCAAAGCAACCCTTTTGGTATGGACAGATTCCCTGCATACTTGCCACTTAGCTTGTCTCTGATTCTGGAAGTAACTGTCAGTCAATATTTGTTGTTATTTATGAAAATGCAGTAAACTGGGACCCAAAAAAGAGCACCAGCGAAATCCTCCAACTCAGAGGAGCTAGATGGTTCTCTCTAGAAGAGCTTAAGAAACACACCAACAACTTCTCAGAAGCCAATGAAATTGGATCTGGTGGTTATGGAAAGGTTTCCTCTCTTGGCTCTCAGTTCTGTTCAGAGAAACCTCAATGAGCATACTCTTGCTCCTATACTCTTTATGATATAGCCAGAGCCTTTGGTTTCGGTCCTGATGTTAACAAGAAAAACCTTCTGTATAAGTTCCATTTATTTGCCAACTTGTTTAAAGGGTAGGCTCACTGTATGATAATTACTGAGTTAAAAATCTCCCGCTAGAATGTCACATGAACAAATAAGGCCTTCTTAGACTTGACAAAAGCAGATGTGAGTTTGCTCATACAGGGAAAAAGTAAAGCTGGGAGATGGGCAAAGTCGTAGGAGTTGCTACACATTAGTCTCTACTTAGTTTTCTTCTCTTTCCAAGAGAATCTTATATTTTCACATGGCTTTAAATTTTTCAACCGTTTTTCTTATCATAACATTTCCATTTAAGTTGATCCTGATTGCGTTATATTCCTGAACAGTAAATGATCCTAAAATTTTGTCTAGCCTTA
Source organism: Eucalyptus grandis (assembly GCF_016545825.1). Lineage (NCBI taxonomy): Eukaryota > Viridiplantae > Streptophyta > Magnoliopsida > Myrtales > Myrtaceae > Eucalyptus > Eucalyptus grandis. The sequence goes on from NC_052618.1 coordinate 376,845, forward strand.
ATTTCTTGTTTATGTCTCTTAATTCTGAGAACTGTATTGATACTGTGCCAGCATTGTGAAATTTTTTCTGTCTTCAAAATCATCAGGCTGTCCTGAAAACTGGCCAAGTTACAAATTATGTTGTTGCCGTGGCAGGTCTACAGGGTACTCTGCCCACTGGAACTCTCGTTGCCATAAAACGGGCACAGCAAGGATCTATGCAGGGTGGGATCGAGTTCAAAAATGAGATTGAGCTTCTATTAAGAGTCCATCATAAGAATCTTGTCAGCCTTGTCGGATTTTGTTTTGAGCAAGGTGAACAATTGCTGGTGTACGAGTTCCTTCCAAATGGTACCCTCAAAGAGAGTCTCTCAGGTATCTCCTCTCAAGTTTCTTATGTTGAGAAAGCATTCATGCGGATTTTAGGTTTTTTAAGGAACAATTCCTCGCTCATATCATCTGTGTTCACAATTACAAGTTTCGACTTGCAGGAAAGTCGGGGATTAGATTGGATTGGGCAAGAAGACTCAAAGTAGCCATCGGTGCAGCCCGAGGTCTGGCTTATCTTCATGAGCTTGCTAATCCTCCGATCATACATAGGGACATAAAATCAACCAACATCCTATTGGATGATCATTTGAATGCAAGAGTTGCTGATTTTGGTCTCTCCAAGCTCTTGAGAGAAGGTGAAAGGGGTCATGTCACCACTCAAGTCAAAGGAACAATGGTCAGTAATGAGCTTTAGTCTAACGTTAGATAGTCAAATTTTTCTCGGCAACACACAAACTTTGAATGAGTTTTGATTCCTAAAATCTTTTGCGGAAATTTTGCATTAGTTCCCCGATTCCCAGGACAATCCATATTCTTGAGAACCTGGTAATTGTCTGGAGAAGAATTGCACTTTACAGTTTTTGGTAACAATATAAGATAATTCTTCTTTTCAGTTTGGATAATTATCATGATTATTTCTGCAGATTCATATGAGAGAAGATGCTAGTTTGTCTCATAACAAAAGACAATTAATTAAGCTAAGTCGATGGAAAAAGGCTTTAGTGTTGGTCATTATTGTTCGTGTAGCTTTCATGATGTGTTTTACAAACCGATCATGCTATATTCTTGTGAAGGGCTACTTGGATCCTGAATACTACATGACGCAGCAGCTGACCGAGAAGAGCGATGTCTATAGCTTCGGAGTATTGATGCTGGAACTCCTTACAGCCCGAACGCCAATAGAGCAGGGCAGATATATTGTGAGAGAAGTGAGGGTGCTCATGAATAAGGACAAAGATTTGTACAATCTGCAGGGGATTCTCGACCCAGCCATCGGATTGGGCACGTCTTTGAAGGGTTTTGAGAGGTTTGTGGAGTTAGCAATGAGATGTGTGGAAGAATCAGGAGCTGACAGGCCAACCATGGGAGAGGTGGTGAAGGAAATAGAGAACATCATGGTTTTCGCAGGTTTGAATCCAAAGGCCGAATCGGCGACCACTTCAGCCAGTTATGAGGAGGCGAGTAAGGGGTATGCTACACATCCCTACCACAATGAGGACTTCTCGAAGTATAGTGGGGGCTTCCCACCTTCGAGGATCGAACCCCAGTAGGCAAATTACAGTCATGATCAGCTTCAGTGTACATTAAGAAAATCAAACTAGCATGTGTAGTCATGACCAACTCTTTCCAGATGTTCAGGTCTTGTGTGAGTGGGATTCTGAAGGAAGTGATCATTCGTATTCCACCTGCACAACCAGTTGGTCTTCTCGCGGAGAAGACAGTGTATGGACTCGACTTTTGAGTGATTGGGAGGATATGAGGGCCACCACGAGGCACCTTGTAACTTCCTGGACTGCCGGTTCTGGCTTGCCTGCTTCTTCGCATGGTCTTCATGGCTCGCCATGTCTCATGAATCTTGCCTATGAGCGAAGGCTGCCTGTGCTTCTGATGAGACGAGAAGTAGAGAGTTGGGTCAGGAGGAGCCAAGAAAGAGTATCAGAAATAAAGACAAAATAATAATTGGAGTCCCAAAACTTGGTACGGAAAAATATATAAGTGTCAAAAGTATGAAAGTAACACTTAAATATCACATTTTTTTGAAAAATTAGACGCTCGAGTGTCAAGTGTATGCCCTTTGGAAATCTTAGGTCGCAATTTTTATTAATATTAATTATCCATGGCTCGCCGAAGAGCTAACTCAACAAAAAAATACCAAAACAACATTGTTTTGGTGCGGATTTGAATTTTAATATAAATATTAATTTAATTAAATTAAAAGCCAAAAGCAAAAAAAAAAAAAAAAAAAACCGTTGTAGAATGGTAGGGATTGAGCCCTTGCTACCGCCGCCTCTCCGTCGTCACTAGGAAGGACCAGCCACCCTTGCCGAATCTAAGGGATTTGGTCAGTTGAGGTCGCCAACCCCTAGTAAGGGCTCGGCAACCTCGGCCAACCCTTCCCCCACCGTCACTAGGGTTGTTTTGCACTTATCTAGCAATGTTAGCGTGCAAAAATGACATCATTTTACACTTCCCTCGTCGAACAATCGTCATGTCAATATTTTGACTGGATTTTCTCACTATTGACACTTAATAAATCAATTTTGCTCCGATTTTAATATTTAAATATCATGATCTTAACTTTTAGCACTTAAATGTTATCCCGTGCTAAGTTTTGGCACTCTAAGGTCGGTGTGTTTTTAAATAAGTGTTGGTAATGCAAAGCTAGGTGGAATCAAAGAATTCGATCACTCAGCTCTATAATTTTCAAAATGAGTTGGTAAAAAAGTTTGTTAGAGCAAACAAAAGTGATAACTCGATAGAACGAGTTGGTGAATATAATAGGAACAAACAAATACTAATAAGCAGTCTATTGATCATTGTAAGCTAGTTAACTATTTAAGAAAAGTAAATCATACAAATAAAGATTGATAAATTATTTATAGTTGGCAAATTTAAGTTGTCTAGTAGAAAGGTATATAAAAATTGGCAAAGGATGAGAGAAGCTTTTTTTCTTTTTCTTTTTTTTGGGGGGTCAAAGAGTGGGGAAATTGGTATTTGAAAAGAAAACACCAATTAATTATTTGTGATTATAAAAAGAGTTGGTAGTGAGATAAGTAAAGATGGTAATTCGTAGAAAAGTTGATAAATAAAGAGAACAAATAAATGTTAGTAATATGCAATTGAAACGAGAATTAACAACAAAAACTTGTTGGCAACAAACTCTTTTACCAAGTATTTTGATACTTACCAAATCTCGAGGAAATCCACGAAATAGAATCTTATTTTTTCATCAGAATATTAGAATCGTCTAGGGTTCGAAAAAGTCTGCAAACAACTAAATTAATCTTATCAATAAACACGAATCTGAGCTGCAATGACATCTAATTCACCTATCTATACCCTGACTCTTTCATTCAATATGTTCTTATTGACTTCATAATTATCCATTGTGAAGTTCTGCTCGCCACTGTGCGCTGAACATTATCATGCTTGGAGATGAGGACTGCTCTAAAGTCTCCCTTAGTCTCCCCTTAAATAAATTTTGCTCCTTCAACTTCCCCAAACGAAGACATCTTTTCTATTTTGTTATGACTTGATTGTACTTGGTCTTCCTCCTTCCCCATCCAAACTTTACTACATCCCTATCTTTGCATGTCTCAGCTTCCAGTTTTTTTCTGGCCCAATTCAGTTGAATGATTCTTCGAAAACGACCAGATGGTCGTTGACTGTGCTCCTTTTGTCATGGACGCGACCAGTGTAATCGTGTACAGTTACTTCATTCATCAACTTGTCGTTTTCTACCTTTTCTCCTTCATCTTCAACCCATGCTTCGGTGCTCATCTTCTCTCTTCTTGAGTATTTGGACTTTGTGACTTGGTAGTGACTGAGTAAACGTCCCCCCAATAAAACAAATGCAGCAGTTGGAGAAAAGAAATGCAGACGAATATGGTTCTGACGTGCTGATGTTTACGTTTCTCGTCAATTGGATCAACGAGACTACAATTCATAGTTGTCACGGACTTATTATTTTCCTGATAAAAAAAAAAAAAAAAAAAAAAAGACTACTAGGAAGAGAGATATGCTGGGAGTTGGCAGCCAGCCATTTCATTTTGCCATCATGTCAACCGAGTTGAAGTGTCCCTTGATGAAGAATTCAATGTGATGCAACTGCCGAAGCTGAAAGAAGAGCGTTGAGTTCTCCAAGTTTCGAGATTCTGAGTCATGGGTGTGCGAGTTCTGGTGATTCTGCTAGTTTTCTCCTTGGAGAGTCCATTGGAGATGCAGCTACAAATCCTTATGATTGTAAGCTTAATTCAACCACTTTCTTGACATTTATTTCCGAAAATGTTTTATTCATATAGTTGAATTTGCGAATTCCACAAATGCTCTCGCCATAACTTTTTGCATGTTTCTGAGCCACTGCCGCTTAGATGAACAAAGGTTCCTCCTAGTCAGAGGACGTCACAACATTTACAGGAATCAGTTTGTCCACAACCAATTTTAAGGACCCTATTGCACCGAACTTTTTTGAGATATGGATGTTTCCTATATTTTTATCAACAATGCTAAAGTCAATTTTGGACAGACCTAATCTGTTTTCTCCCCATTTTCCTGCCTCTTTGATTAATGATGGCTTTATCGCCTGCCATTTTGCCTAAAAAAGTTTCGGTAAATCTAACTGATTGTAGTCTTTAGAGTTGGTCAAAATAATGAAATTTGTTCATATCTATTGGTGGTATGATTTTTCTTTAAGCATGTTCTGGCCTTGGAAGCCATTATCTTACATACAGATCATTCTCACGGATTTGGTTTTGGTATAACGATCATGCTACCTTTGTTTGATAAGGGAATGAGTTACAAATATTTTACAGGGTCTTAGTTCCTCTGGTACAAAGATCCTGCTGTTGGTTGGCTATTCAAGCAAACAAAGTTCTGGACATTATTAGAGAAGCTACTGTTGGAATATAAATGAACGATCACTTTTCTAGCAACATGCTCCTGAGACTTTTATGTTCCTCAAATTCACACAGAACTGTTGGATTATTGCTGTTCAATACACACACAAGACATATGCATTTATTATTTTCTCATTGTTCAATTGGTCATATTTGAATGCAGTCAGCGCAATTGAGGGGCTTATGAGTTATTGGCACATACACCACCCAACTGGGTGGGGACTGATCCTTGTGGCAATGGTTGGGATGGGATTGGCTGCACCAATTCTCGCATTACTTCCATGTATGTTTTTGAGCATCCTTTTGGATTTCATATTTGAAAATCTGCATTTCATAATTATATCTAAATTTGCAGTTAATTGGACTCTCTTAATTTCAGAACATTGTCGAGCATGGGTTTGACAGGTTCGCTTCCAGGAGACATTGTACAATTATCTGAATTACGGATTCTGTAAATTCCCTATCTCTTTTACTTCCCAGATTATGTTCAATGCAAGGACTTAATTACCACATTTGTTTCCCGTGTCTTTTTCTACTGAAAGATAATATAGGACACAAATTTCTGTAAAATTGGATGTATTGACTATAATGGAGGCACTTATTGAGAAGAAGGGCTTAAGTTTTTATTTTTCTGTTGTCATGTATGACATGTGGTCCTCCCATCTAGATTCTTGTACTTTCTTCTCTCCCATGCATCCTATAATGCATGTGAAGCTGTCAATGATGTGCAAGTAGTGGGATTCATGTCTACAATTTGGTCTTCTTTATCTGTTTTAGCTGCCTGAAATGGTCTTCTGTAAGTTGTTACTGAGTATGATAAGCCTTTCATGTAGGGACCTATCTTACAACAGGGGCCTAACTGGATCTCTTCCTGCACAAATTGGAAACTTGATGAAGCTCACGAACTTGTAAGCTATATACATCAGAATTTCTAGTATATCCTGTGTCCCCTGACTTTCAAAGTCGAAAATGACCAACCTGCCTTTTCATCTCAAAATGCAAGAATCCTGGTGGGTTGTGGATTTTCTGGTCAAATACCAGATTCCATTGGATCTCTGCAGAACCTGGTGTTTCTGTAAGTTCTTTCCTCCATATACTTGGTTGCGACCTGATATGTACATGACCAGTTTTTGGACAAGCTAGAACATGTTTTGCTCAACCTGATTCAGCAATGAATTGTTTAAACCTCCTGTTGGAGGCCTTTCTTGAATGTACTATAAATATTGTTCTCAGCTCATATTTTGTAGAGTGTGCAGCTCTGCTCTAATGCCATTTATAGGGTATGCAACCCTTGTAGGATATGCGGAAGCGTTGTGGGGGTAACACAGGAGAATTGTAATAAACAACTGAAGATACGTGTTATACTAAACCGTGATACAAGTATAACATTCAAAATGTTCTTCTCTCACAGCTATCCCAATTTACCTTCTCTCACCACACTCTAAACTTTCAAAGCAAATTAGCTGATATAAGCAGACACTCAGCTATTCTATCTTTCCTCTCGCTCACGGAGGAACGACTCGCTTGTGCAGAGCTACTCTTTCTCTCAGGCTGCGTTGCCTCTTTTCTCTCTTGGAGCTCACCCTTTTTCCATCTGGTGACTTGTCCTCAAATGCTTCTCCTCTAAGCCTTATATATAGGCTGAAGCTTCAATGCGACAAGTCCAGTGGCTGACTTCATACATAATGGACTTCCATTTATTTCTTGGGCGAGTTGGCAAGTTGCAGGTGCCAAATTGTCACCAGCTAGTCTTCCTTTTCCAACTTCATGCAGTGAAGAAAACCTTATCAATCAATCTCCTTAGCAAGTTAAACTTTACTTGCTTCTTTTGACTTTGTGACCAAAACTTGTCTCTCGTTTTGTTTCATGTGTGACTGAAACAAGAAGACTCTCAAGAGTTCTTCACTTGGGTTCTTAATCACCGACTTTTAATATCCAGCATTCGCACTGGAATAGGTCGGCACATCAGAGGCAAAGTCCAACTAGAAATTATCTCATTTTAATATTAGGTGTTGACTCCAACATGCTTTATATGTTAATCTGACAGTCACATATTATTCTCCTGATCTTCACAAGTATCTGAATTCGTCCTTCCACTACATTGCAGATCTCTAAATTCAAATGAATTCAGTGGGCTGATTCCCCCTACCATTGGTAACCTTTCTAGGCTCTACTGGCTGGATCTAGCTGACAATCAGCTAACTGGATCTATTCCAGTGTCAAATGGAAGCAATCCTGGCCTTGATATGCTACTTCACACAAAGCACTTGTATGTGCATGTCTTCCAGTTTATTATCTCGCTGAATCTGTGAACTTTCATCTTTGTTGTGTTATCTGACTAATATTCTGCTTCATGCAGTCATTTTGGGCAGAACCAACTCTCTGGCACAATTCCTTCCCAATTATTCAGTTCTGAGATGAGTCTTATCCATGTGTGAGTTCTGATAATCCACTAGGTCACTGTATCTGGTCAATCCATTGTTTCCTTGAGGCTTCTCAAGCCTTATCTAATGAAAGATCATATCCTCTCTCTCTCTCTCTCTCTCTCTCTGTGTGTCTCCCCTCACTGCACTGTTGTTATCCTCTCTTGATACTCAAAGCATCTCTCTAGGAGAGAGGCAGTGAAAAGCAGAAGGCAATGGCCTGCTAATGCCTTTTTAAGATAGGAATCCTCATAAACTTCTTTAACTGTGCAGGCTTTTTGACAACAATCAGCTCGCAGGTAGCATCCCTTCCACTCTTGGACTGGTGCAGAGTTTGGAAGTTGTGTGAGTATTTATGGTTCTACACAATCCTAATGAGAATTACTTCCCTTCTGATTGCACTTCGAGTCAATGTTTAACCTATTTCAATGGTCACAGACGCTTTGATACGAACTTTTTAAGTAGTGCAGTCCCTGGAAATCTCAACAATCTTACATCTGTTCAAGAACTGTAAGCAAAACATAATTTATGGTCATGTCATTTTACTGTTTTCTAGTGGATATCACCATAATCATCTTCTAAATTTACTGGTCTACTTTGTAGTCTTCTTTCCAACAACAGGCTAACTGGTCCGTTTCCCAACCTTACTGGCATGAACGCCCTCAACTACCTGTAAGTAATAATTGTCTTACAATTAGCTAGTCGCACATGGTGTAATTGCTGATCATTATGTTTTCTCTGAGGGAAACAGAGCACAACGTGAAATGTAAAAGATAATCTTAAACTCTTTTTCTTAATTTTGAATTTGCCCATTGCTTATTGTCCCACTGTGACTATGGTGGATTTGCAGGGACTTGAGCAATAATAGTTTTGATGCGACAGATTTCCCTACATGGATTCCAACATTACAGTCTTTGACAACATTGTACGTTTCCTAATCTGTCTTTTGTCTCCATCAACTCACTTCAACCCCTCCCCTTTCGGAATGGAACATGACATTTCATTGTTTTCTGGTGGTGGGTTTCGGACTAGCCATCTCTTTCCCCTTTTCCAAAGATAAAATAGGAGATTTCTGAGTAAATAATAGGTTTTACACCTTCTATCAATTTTAGAATGCTGGAACACACGCAAGTTCGAGGAGCCATACCCGTAATCCTCTTCAGCATTTTCAGTTTGCAAAGTGTGTAAGTGTCATCTCGATCTCAATACTGACATCAATGTAATGGATGTATACTTCTTCAAAACTCGACCTGCTTCATTCAATTGACTTCCTGGTGCATTTGAACTTGGACATTAGGGATGATGGCTGAACGTGTGAGTTTTCTTGTGATGTCAGGGTCTTAAAAAACAACAATTTGAATGGAACCTTGGATATAGGCACCAGCCATAGCAATCAATTGCAACTCATTGATTTGCAGATCAATCTTATTGATAGCTTCAAGCAGAGTACTGGAGTTTACAGTGTCGCAGTGATGTAAGTCATATAAAGCTCTCAGGCCCTTTCACTCACCGTGTCACAAGATGAATCGAGAATGCTTTTTACACAGTTTTATTGCTAATGTTGTGCCTGTATAATTGTGTTTCTGCAGACTTGTTGATAACCCGATTTGTCAAGAAACAGGAGCAATTGGGCAAAGTTACTGTACCATTCCACAAACCAACACCACCTTATACTCAACACCGCCTAATAGTTGCATCCCACCCCTTTGCAATTCAAATCAGACATCCAGCCCCAACTGTAAATGCAGCTATCCTTACACAGGAACTTTAGCCTTCAGAGCTCCTTCTTTCTCAGGTTTAGGAAACTCGACTTATTTCGAGAACCTTGCAAGCTCTATGATAAATTCTTTTCAGTCCTATCAACTTCCAGTAGATTCCATCTCGCTGAGTGATCCACGTAAGGATTCATATAATTACCTTAGACTGAATCTGGCGGTCTTCCCATCCGAGGGGGTTCATTTCAATCGGACTGGCATAAACAGTGTTGGCTTTGTGCTCAGTAATCAGACTTACCAGCCTTCAGCATTATTTGGGCCTTTCTATTTCATCGGCGATCAGTACATGAACTTTGATGGTAATATCTCCAACTATTTAACAGAGACACATTCTGCTGCCTTTTCTATCTAGATTATCTTTATATCTTCATCATACCAACAACAATCTCTCTCCCTCTGTCTCACTGGAGTACAGTACCAACTCCATCCACAAAATCGTCAAACATCGGAGTTATCGTTGGTGCAGCAGCTGGTGGTTTTGTTCTCCTCTCGCTATTGGCTCTTGCGGGGTTTATGCTTTTCGTCAAAGAAAAGAGCAGAAAAGGCTACAGAGCAAAGCAACCCCTTTGGTATGGGCGGATTCACTGCCGTTGGTATTTGCGGAAGCGTGTGTTTGATGTGTGTGCAAGGGAGTATTTTGTATGTGAATTATCAACAGAGCAAAAGAACTATGAACAAAGTGGGCAAGGGCAAAGTGATAATAAGAATGTGTAAAAAGAGAGCGGCAGCAAAGAAGTACAGGGGAACAAAAAGAAGTATTTTATTATTTCGTTTTAGTGCAAAGGGAAGGGGAAGGAGCTTGCTTACCTTATTGGTTTGCTGCGCTCCCCCCTTCCTATTCATAAGGGAGCTCCACCGACTTATGGCCCACCATCTTTGACTTCTAGTAGATTCTTTACAATTTTTTTTCTTGAACAACCAACTCTTCTAGGAAAAAATCTCTGCCATTTGTGGAGATAATTTTATGGACTCTTCTAGGATGTTTCTTGACTTCTCTAGCTCAATTCTATTTTGAAGTTTGAAGTTTATAGAAATTGGATCAATAATTTAACAACTGCAGACTTGCCACTTAGCTTGTCTCTGATTCCGGAAGTAAGTCTCAGTCAGTAGTTGCTACTTGTGGAAATGCAGTAAACTGGGACCCAAATGAGAGTGGCGGCGGCATCCCCCAACTCCAAGGAGCAAGATGGTTTTCTCTTGAAGAGCTAAAGAAATACACCAACAACTTCTCAGAAGCCAACGAAATTGGATCTGGCGGCTATGGAAAGGTTTACTCTCTTGGCTCTCAGTTCTGTTAAGAGGAACCTCAATTAGCATACCCTTGCTCCTATACTCTTTATAATGTCCCCAAAGCCTTTCACAGTCTTCATGTTAACAAGAAAAATCTTCTGTATAAGTTCCATTTATTCACCACCTTGTTGGAAGCATAGGCACACTCAATAACGTATGACAATTACTGAGTTTGACATCTCCCGCTAGAATTTCACATGAACAGATAAGGGCTTCTTAGACTTGACAAAACCGGATGTGAGTTTGCTCATACAGAGAAAAAGTTAAGCTGAGAGATGGGCAAAGTCATGTATTGCTACACATTTGTTTGTACTTAGTTTTCTTCTCTTTCCAAGAGAATCATATATTTTCACACAGCTTTAAATTTTCCAACCGCTTGTCTTATCTAGATGTTTCCATTTAAGTTGATCCTTGATTGAATTAAATTCCTAAACAGTAAATGTATCTAAAACTTTTTCTTGCCTTAATTTCCTGGTTGTCTCTTTAATCTGAAAAATGTATTGGTACGGTGCCAGCGTTGTGAAATTTTTTTATTTGTCTTCAAAATCATCAGCTGTCCTGAAAACTGCCCAAATTATAAATTTTGTTGTTGCTGTGGCAGGTCTACAAGGGTACTCTTCCCACTGGAAATCTTGTCGCCATAAAACGAGCACAGCAGGGATCTATGCAGGGTGGAGTCGAGTTCAAAAATGAGATTGAGCTTCTATCGAGAGTCCATCACAAGAATCTTGTCAGCCTTGTCGGTTTTTGTCTTGAGCAAGGAGAAAAATTGCTAGTGTACGAGTTCCTTCCAAATGGTACCCTCAAAGAGAGTCTCTCAGGTATCTCCTCTCAAGTTTCTTATGTTGAGAAGGCATTCGTGTGGATTTTAGGTTTTTTAAGAAACAATTACTCGCCCATATCATTTGTGTTCACAATTACAAGTTTCAACTAGCAGGAAAGTCGGGGATCAGGTTGGATTGGGCAAGAAGACTCAAAGTAGCCATTGGTGCAGCCCGAGGTCTGGCTTATCTTCATGAGCTTGCTAATCCTCCGATCATACATAGGGACATAAAATCAACCAACATCCTATTGGATGATCACTTGAATGCGAAGGTTGCTGATTTTGGTCTCTCCAAGCCCATGGGAGATGGTGAAAGGGGTCATGTCACCACTCAAGTAAAAGGAACAATGGTCAGTAATGAGCTTTAGTCTAACGTTAGATATTCAAACTTTTCTTGGCAGTACAGAAATTTCGCATGTGTTCCCTGATTCCTAAAACAATCCATGTTAGCGAGAACCCAGTGATTGTCTGGAGAAGAAGTGCACTTTTCAGGTTTCGGTCAGGAGTCTCTTTTGGAAAACAATATAAGATGATTGTTCTTTTCAGTATGGATGATTATCATGATAATTTCTGCAGTCATATGAGAGACAATTAATTTACCAAAGCCATTGAGAAAAGGGTCATAGAGCTTAAGGTATTAGTGTTCGTGTAGCTTTCTTGATGAGTTTTACAAACCAATCATGCTATATTCTTCTGTAGGGCTACTTGGATCCTGAATACTACATGACGCAGCAGCTGACTGAGAAGAGCGATGTCTATGGCTTCGGAGTATTGATGCTGGAACTCCTTACAGCCAGAAGGCCAATAGAGCGGGGCAGATATATTGTGAGAGAAGTGAGGATGCTCATGAATAAGGACAAAGATTTGTACAATCTGCAGGGGATTCTCGACCCTGCCATTGGTTTGGGCACGTCTTTGAAGGGTCTCGAGAGGTTTGTGGAGTTAGCAATTAGATGTGTGGAAGAATCAGGAGCAGACAGGCCAACCATGGGAGAGGTGGTGAAGGAAATCGAGAACATCATGGTTTTCGCGGGTTTGAATCCAAAGGCCGAATCGGCGACCACTTCAGCCAGTTATGAGGAGGCGAGTAAGGGGTATGCTGCACATCCCTACGGCAATGAAGACTTCTCACAGTATAGTGGGGGCTTCCCACCTTCGAGGATCGAACCCCAGTAGGCAAATTACAGTCATGATCAGCTTCAGTGTACATTAAGAAAATCAAACTAGCATATGTAGTCATGACCAACTCTTTCCAGATGTTCAGGTCTTGTGATGTTTGTATCATATTGAGAATTTAATCATGTAAAATTGCTGGCCTCTATGTGTAAGTAGAATTCTGAAGGAAGTAATCATTCGTCTTCCACCTGTACAACCAGCGGAGAAGACAGTGTATGGACTCGTTTTTGAGTGATTGGGAGGATATGAGGGCCACCACGAACACCTTGTAACTTCCTGGACTGCCGGTTCTGGCTTGCCTGCTTCTTCGCATAGTCTTCACCGCTCGCCATGTCTCGTGAATCTTGCCAATGAGCGAAGGCTGCTTTTGCTTCTGAAGTAGAGGAAGGAAGAAAAACGCATAAATGTTCTGCTGTGTTAACCTTTGAACCAAATAATAAGATGACTAGATGAGTATGTCAGAAATAAAAGAAGTTGGTTATTTAAAGAAAATCCAATAAATGTTAGTAATGAACTCAGAGAGTTAATAACGCTAGATTAACTAGTCATAGAATTGTATAAAATGATTAATGAGTCAGGTAAATAAAAATGGTAATTTAAAACGAAAATAAATATTAATAAGTACTAAATAAATGTGGTAACTTAATCGGAGAAAAGATAGTAAGTTATATTAAAAAAATGGTTTTTCTATATAATGGTTAGTAAACGTGAGGTGTCGCTAATATAGGTAAATAAATGTGGTTAACAATGCAAGATGCATTTGTGTTGTTAGATCTAAGAGCAGATGGTAAATTAATAGCAAAATAATCCAAATAAATATTGGTAAATAACTCAAATAAGTGTTGGTAATGTAAAGCTAGTTGGAATTAGAGAAAATTCAATCACTCAACTTGATAATTTTCAAAATGAATTGGTAAAAAAGTTTGTTAGTAGAGCAAATAAAAGTGATAACTCGATAGAAAAAGTTGGTGAATATAATAGCAACAAATAAATACTAATAAGCAACTCTATTGATAACCGTTAGCTAGTTAACTATCTAAGAAAAGTAAGTCACACAAATAAAGATTGATAAATCATTTACAGTTGGCAAATTTAAGCTGTTTGGTAGAAAGGCACATAAAAATTGGTGAAGGATGAGAGAAGCTTTTTTTTTCTTTTTGTGGATCAAAGAGTAGGCAAGTTGGTATTTAAAAAATAAAAGACCAATTAAATATTAGTAATTAACTCATGCAGGAGCTGGTAATGCATTATTAGTTGGTACGTGAAAAGTTGACAATTACTTTAATTGAGATTTGTGATTATAAAAAAGAGTTGGTAGTGAGATAAATAAAGGTGGTAATTCATAGAAAAGTTGATAAATAATTAGAACAAATAAATGTTAGTAATATGCAATTCAAATGAGAATTGGTAACAAAAAAATTGTCAGTAACAAACTCTTTTTATCAAGTCTTTTGATACTTATCAAATCTCGAGGAAATCCACTAGCACGAAATAGAATTTGTTTCTTTCAACAGAATAGTAGAATCGTCTAGGGCTCAAAAAAGCCCGCAAGTAACCAAATTTAATCTTATCAATAAACATGAATCCGAGCTGCAATTACATCTAAATCAACTATCTATACCCTGACTCTTTCATTCAATATGTTCTCATTGACTTCATATTGACTTCATAATTATTTATTGTGAAGCTCTGCTCACCACATTGCATTGAACATTGTTATGCTTGGAGATGAGGACTGCTCTAAAGTCTCCACTTAAATAAATTTATTGCTCCTTAAACTTCACCAAACGAAGACATCGTTTTATTTTATTATGACTTGATTGTACTTGGTGGGAGCAAAACTTAGCAACTTGGTCTCCCTCCTTCCCCGTCCAAACTGTACTACAAACCTATCTTTGCATGTCTCAAGCAAATGTTTTCTGGCCCAATTCAGTTGAATGATTCTTCGAAAACGACCAGACGGTCGTTGACTCTGCTACTAATGTCATGGACGCCACCAGTGTCTGCGCGTACAGGTTACTTCATTCGTAAACTTGTCGTTTTCTACCTTTCTCCATCATCTTCGACCCATTTTTCGGTGCTCATCTTCTCTCTTCTTAATCATTCGGACTTTGTGACATGGCATTGACTGAGTAAACTCCCCCCATTAAAATAAATGCAGCAATTGGAGAAAAGAAATGCAGACGAATATGGTTCTGGCGGGCTGATGTTTACATTTCTCGTCAATTGGATCAACGAGACTCCAATTCATAGTTGTCACGGCCAAGACTTTTCTTTTTCCCTGATAAAAAAAAAAGAAAAGATTGCTAGGAAAGAAATATATGCTGGGAGTTCGCAGCCAGCCATTCATTTTGCCATCATGTCAACCGAGTTGAAGTGTCCCTTGAGGAAGAATTCAATGTGATGCAACTGCCGAAGCTGAAAGAAGAGCATTGAGTTCTCCAAGTTTTGAGATTCTAAGTCATGGATGTGCGAGTTCTGGCAATTCTGCTAGTTTTTCTCCTTGGAGATTCCACTGGAGATGCAGCTACAAATCCTTATGATTGTAAGCTTAATTTCTTGACATTTATTTCCCAAAATGTGTTATTCATATAGTTGAATTTGCGAATTCCACAAATCCTCTCGCCTGGACTTTTTGCATGTTTCTGAGCCATTGCCGCTTAGAAGAACTAAGGTTCCTCCTAGTCAGAGGATGTCACCACATTTACAGGAATCAGTTTGTCCACAACCAATCATAAGAGCCCTATTGCACTGAACTTTTTTGAGATATCGTTGTTCCCTATATTCCTATCAACAATGCTAAAATCAATTTTGGGCAGATCTAAGTCTGTTTTCTCCCCCTTTTGCCTGCCTCTTTGATTAATGGTGGCTTTATCTTCTGCTATTTTGCCTTAAAAAATTTCAGAAAATAAGTAGCTGGAGATAAATTTTGCAATGCATCGACCAAGTAAATCTAACTGATTGTTGTCTTTAGAGTTGGTCAAAATAATGAAATTTGTTATACATCTATTGCTGGTATGATTTTTGTTTAAGCATGTTCTGGCCTTGGAAGTCATTATCTTACTTACAGGTCATTCTCACAAATTTGGTTTTGGTACAACGACCATGCTAGTTTCGTTTGATAAGGGAATCAGTTACGAATATTTTACAGGGTCTTAGCCCCTCTGGTACAAAGATCCTGCTGTTGGTTGGCTATTCAAGCAACCAAAGTTCTGGATTGTGATCCTTAGATCCACACAGAACTGTTGGATTACTGCTATTCAATACACACACAAGACATATGCATTTATTATTTTCTCATTGTTCAACTGGTCGTATTCAAACGCAGTCAGTGCAATTATGGGGCTTAAAAGTGATTGGCAAAATACACCACCCAACTGGGTGGGGACTGATCCTTGTGGCAATGGCTGGGATGGGATTCACTGCACCAATTCTCGCATTACTTCCATGTAATTTTTTTTTTAGCATCCTTTTGGACTTCATATTTGATAATCTGCATTTCATAATTATATCCATATGTGCAGTTAATTGGACTCTCTTAATTTCAGAATGTTGTCGAGCATGGGTTTGACAGGTTCGCTTTCGGGAGACATTGGACAATTGTCTAAATTACAGATTCTGTAAATTCACTATCTCTTTCACTTCCCAGATTATCTTCAATGCAAGGACTTAATTACCACATTTGTTTCCCATGTCTTTTTCTACCGAGAGAACATATAGGACACAAATTTCTGTGAAATTGGATGTATTGACCATAACTGAAGGCAATTATTGAGAAGACGGGCTTAAGTTTTTATTTTGCTGTTGTCATGTATGTAGTCCTCCCATCTAGATTCTTGTACTTTCCTCTCTCCCATGCATCCTATAATGCATGTGAAGCTGTCGATGATGTGCAGGTAGGGGATTCATGTCTAGAATTTGGTCTTTTTTTATCTGTTTTAGCTGCCTGAAATGGTCCTCTGTAAGTTGTTACTGAGTATAATAAGCCTTTCGTGTAGGGACCTATCTTACAACAAGGGTCTGACTGGATCTCTTCCTGTACAAATAGGAAACTTGATGAAGCTCACGAACTTGTAAGCTTTATAAATCAGCATTTCTAGTATATTCTGTGTCCCCTGACTTTCAAAGTCGAAAATGACCAACCTGCCTTTTCATCTCAAAATGCAAGAATCCTGGTGGGTTGTGGATTTTCTGGTCAAATACCAGATTCCATTGGATCTCTACATAACCTGGTGTTTCTGTAAGTTCTCTCCCCCATATACTTGATTGGGACATGACACGTACATGACCAGTTTTGGACAAGCTAGAACATGTTTTGCTTGACTCAATTCAACAATGAATTGTTTTAACCTCCTGTTGGAGTTCTTTCTTGAATGTACTATAAAATATTGTTGTCAGCTCATGCTTTACTTATTAATCTAACAGTCACATATTATTCTCCTGACCTTAGCGTCTGAATTCGTCCTTCAATATATTGCAGATCTCTAAATTCAAATGAATTCAGTGGGCTGATTCCCCTACCATTGGTAACCTTTCTAGGCTCTACTGGCTGGATCTAGCTGACAATCAGCTAACTGGATCTATTCCGGTATCAAATGGAAGCAATTTTGGCCTTGATATGCTACTTCACACGAAGCACTTGTATGAGCATGTCTTCCAGTTTATCTCGCTGTATCTGTGAACTTTCATTTTTGTTGTGCTATCTGACTAATATTATGCTTCATGACAGTCATTTTGGACAGAACCAACTCTCTGGCACGATTCCTTCCCAATTATTCAGTTCTGGGATGAATCTCATTCATGTGTAAGTTCTGATAACCCACTAGGGCACTGCAGCTGGTCTATTCATTGTTTCTAAAGGCTTCTCAAGCCTTATATAAAGAAAGTTCGATCCTCTCTCTTTCTCTCTCTCTCTCTCTCTCTCTCTAACCTTCACATCTTTGTTATCCTCGCTTGATACTTGAAGCATCTCTCTTTAAGAGAGGCAGTGAAAAGCTGAGAATGCAATGGCCTGCTTATCCTTTATTTTAAGATAGGAATCCTTATAAACTTTTCAACTACGCAGGCTTTTTGACAGCAATCACCTCACAGGTAGCATCCCTTCCACACTTGGACTGGTGCAAAGTTTGGAAGTTGTGTAAGTATTTATGGTTCTACACAATCGTTGTGAGGATTAATTGTGCTCATTGCACTTCCAGTCAATGTTTAACCTATTTCAATGGTTACAGACGCTTTGATAGGAACTCTTTATATGGTGCAGTGCCTGCAAATCTCAGCAATCTTACATCCGTTCAAGAACTGTAAGCAAAACATAATTCTCGTTGTGTCACTTCACTATTTTCCGTGCATATCATTATAATCAATCTTTTAAATTTACTGGTCTACTCTTTAGTCTTCTTTCCAACAATAGGCTAACTGGTCCATTGCCCAACCTTGCTGACATGAACAATCTCAACTACTTGTAAGTAATAATTGTCTTACAATTAGCTAATTGCACATGGTGTAATTGCGGATCATTTATGAGTTCTCTGACGGAGCAGAGAACATGGTGAAATGTAAAAGATTATCTTTGACTCCTTTTCTTAATTTTGAATTCGCCATTGCTTATTGTCCCACCATGACTACGTAAAACATGGACTTTGACTGACAATGGTGGATTTGCAGGGACTTAAGCAATAATAGTTTTGACGCGACAGATTTCCCTACATGGATTCCAACATTACAGTCTTTGACAACATTGTACGTTTCCCAATCTCTGTCCGTTGCCTCCACCAATTCAACTCCCCCACCTTGAAATGGAACGTGACATTTCATTGTTTTCTGGTTGTGGGTTTCGGACTAGTCCCTTTGCTAAAGAAAAAAATAGAAGATCTCTACGTAAATAATAGGGTCATACCTTTTATCAATTTCAGAATATTGGAACGCACACAAGTTCGAGGAGAGTTACCGGTCATCCTTTTCAGCATTTTCAGTTTGCAAAAAGTGTAAGTATCATCTCAATCTCAATATTTACCTCAACGTAATGGACATATACTTATTCAAAACTCAGACCTGCTTCATTCAATTAACTTCCTGGTAAGTTCCAACTTGGGCATTAGAAATAATGGCTGAACATGTGAATTTCCTGTGACGTCAGGGTCTTAAGAAACAACCAGCTGAATGGAACCTTGGATATAGGCACCAGCCATGGCAATCAATTGCAACTCATTGATCTCCAGACCAATTTTATCGATAACTTCAAGCAGAGTACTGGAGTTTACAGTGTCAAGGTGATGTAAGTCATATAAAACTCTTTGGCCCTTTCACTCACTTTGTCACAAGATGAATTGAGAATGCTTTTTGTTTTTCACAGTTTTTTGCTAATGTTGTGCCCATATATTGTATGTCTGCAGACTTGTCGATAACCTGGTTTGCGAAGAAACAGGAGCAGCTGGGCAAAGTTACTGTACCATTCCACAATCCAACACCTCCTCCTACTCGACACCACCTAATAATTGCATCCCACCCCTTTGCAATTCAAATCAGGCCTCCAGCCCCAACTGTAAATGTAGCTCTCCTTACACAGGAACTTTAGTCTTCAGATCTCCTTCTTTCTCAGTTTTAGGAAACTCGACTTATTTAAAGAAAGCCTCGCAAGCTCTATGAAGATCTCTTTTCAGTCCAATCAACTTCCAGTAGATTCTATCTCACTGAGTGATCCACGCAAGGATTCATTTGATTACCTTCAATTGAATATCGCGGTCTTCCCATCTGAGGGGGTTAGTTTCAATCGGATGAGCATATACGGTATTGGCTTTGTGCTCAGTAATCAGACTTACAAGCCTCCAAAATTATTTGGGCCTTTCTATTTCATCGCGGATCAGTACACAAATTTTGCGGGTAATATCTCAATTATTTTACAGCGACACGCATTCCGTTGCCTTGTCTATCTAGATTGTCTTTATTTCTTCATCATACTAACGACCATCTTTCTCCCTCTTTCTCACAGAAGTACAAGTACCAAAAACATCAAAAAATCGACAAACATCGGGTCATCGTTGGTGCAGCAGCTGGTGGTTTTGTTCTCCTCATGCTATTGGCTCTTGTAGGGGTTTATGCTTTTCGTCAAAAGAAAAGAGCAGAAAAGGCTACAGAGCAAAGAAACCTTTTGGTATGGGCAGATTCACTGCATACTTGCCACTTAGCTTGTCTCTGATTCTGGAAGTAACTCTCAGTCAATATTAGTTGTTATTTATGGAAATACAGTAAACTGGGACCCGAAAAGAGCAGCGGCGAAGTCCCCCAACTCAGAGGAGCTAGATGTTTCTCTATAGAAGAGCTTAAGAAATACACCAACAACTTCTCAGAAGCCAATGAAATTGGATCTGGCGGTTATGGGAAGGTTTACTCTCTTGGCCCTCAGTTCTGTTCAGAGAAACCTAAATTAGCATACTCTTGCTCCTATAACCTTTATGACATACCCAGAGCCTTTCGTTGCATTCCTCATGATAACAAGAAAAACCTTCTGTATAAGTTCCATTTGTTCACCACCTTGTTTAAAGTGCAGGCTCACTGTATGACAGTTACTGAGTTTGAAATCTTCTGCTAGAATTTCACATGAACAGATAAGGCCTTCTTTGACTTGACAAAAGCAGATGTGAGTTTGTTCATACAGAAAAAAAGTAAAGCTGAGAGATGGGCAAAGTCGTACGAGTTGCTACACATTAGTTTCTACTTAGTTTTCTTCTCTTTCCAAGAGAGTCTTATATTTTCACATGGCTTTAAATTTTTCAACCGCTTTTATTATCTGAACGTTTCCATTTAAGTTGATCCTTGATTCCATTATATTCCTGAACAGTAGATGATTCTAAAATTTTGCCTAGCCTTAATTTCCTGTTTATGTCTCTTAATTCTGAGAACTGGATTGACACTGTGCCAGCATTGTGAAATTTTTGTTTGTCTTCAGAATCATCAGGCTGTCCTGAAAACTGGCCAACTTATAAATTTTGTTGTTGCTGTGGCAGGTCTACAGGGTACTCTGCCCACTGGAACTCTAGTTGCCATAAAACGAGCACAGCAGGGATCTATGCAGGGTGGGTTCGAGTTCAAAAACGAGATTGAGCTTCTATCAAGAGTCCATCATAAGAATCTTGTCACCCTTGTCGGATTTTGTTTTGAGCAAAGTGAACAATTGCTAGTGTACGAGTTCCTTCCAAATGGTACCCTCAAAGAGAGTCTCTCAGGTATCTCCTCTCAAGTTTCTTATGTTGAGAAAGCATTCATGTGGAATTTAGGTTTTTCAAGAAAAAAATCCTCGCTTATATCATCTGTGTTCACAACTGCAACTTTTGACTTGCAGGAAAGTCAGGAATAAGGTTGGATTGGGCAAGAAGACTCAAAGTATCCATTGGTGCAGCCCGAGGTCTGGCTTATCTTCATGAGCTTGCTAATCCTCCGATCATACATAGGGACATAAAATCAACCAACATCCTATTGGATGATCACTTGAATGCAAAAGTTGCTGATTTTGGTCTCTCCAAGCTCGTGGGAGAAGATGAAAGGGGTCATGTCACCACTCAAGTCAAAGGAACAATGGTCAGTAATTAGCTTTAGTCTAACGTCAGATAGTCAAACTTTTCTCAGCAACACACAGACTTTGAATGAGTTTTTTGATTCCTAAAAACTTTCGCGGAAATTTTACATTTGTTCCCTGATTCCTAGAACAATCCATGTTCTTGAGAACCTGGTAACTGTCTGGAGAAGAAGTGCACTTTAGAACAATCATGATTATTTCTGCAGTCATATGAGAGAAAATGCTAGTTTGTCTCAGAACAAGAGACAATTAATTTAG
The DNA here is from genome assembly GCF_016545825.1 of Eucalyptus grandis. NCBI lineage: Eukaryota > Viridiplantae > Streptophyta > Magnoliopsida > Myrtales > Myrtaceae > Eucalyptus > Eucalyptus grandis. The sequence continues at coordinate 398,087 of NC_052618.1, forward strand.
CTATGTCGATGGAAATAGGGTTTAGTGTTGGTCATTGTTGTTTGTGTAATTTTCTTGATGAGTTTTACAAACCAATCATGCTATATTCTTCTGTAGGGCTACTTGGATCCTGAATACTACATGACGCAGCAGCTGACTGAGAAGAGCGATGTCTATGGCTTCGGAGTATTGATGCTGGAACTCCTTACAGCCAGAAGGCCAATAGAGCAGGGCAGATATATTGTGAGAGAAGTGAGGGTGCTCATGAATAAGGACAAAGATTTGTACAATCTGCAGGGGATTCTCGACCCAGCCATTGGTCTGGGCACGTCTTTGAAGGGTCTCGAGAGGTTTGTGGAGTTAGCAATGAGATGTGTGGAAGAATCAGGAGCAGACAGGCCAACCATGGGAGAGGTGGTGAAGGAAATCGAGAACATCATGGTTTTCGAGGGTTTGAATCCAAAGGCCGAATCCGCAACCGCTTCAGCCAGTTATGAAGAGGCGAGTAAGGGGTATTCCACACATCCCTACAGCAACGAGGACTTCTTAGAGTATAGTGGGGGCTTCCCACCTTCAAGGATCGAACCCCAGTAGGCAAATTACAGTCATGATCAGCTTCAGTGTACATTAAGAAAATCAAACTAGCATATGTAGTCATGACCAACTCTTTCCAGATGTTCAGATCTTGTGATGTTTGTATCCTATCGAGAATATCATGTAAAATTGCTGGCCTCTATTTGTAAGTAGAATTCTGAAGGAAGTGATCATTCATCTTCCACCTGTACAACCAGTTGGTCTTCTCGCGGAGAAGACAGTGTATGGACTCATTTTTTGAGCGATTGGGAGGATATGAGGGCCACCACGAACGCCTAGTAACTTCCTGGACTGCCGGTTCTGGCTTGCCTGCTACTTCGCATAGTCTTCATCGCTCGCCATGTCTCGTGAATCTTGCCCATGAGCGTAGGCAGCTTCTGCTTCTGATGAGACAGAAAGAAGAGAGTTGGGTCATATTCACATATGCGATCTGCCATTTCGGGCGTTCTTCAATGGGTGCTGTGCTATCAGAAGAGGTTACCTTCCTCTGCCAACAGCAGCAACATGTTTCCGCCCTTCATTTCTATTCTTCCACCTACGCAAAAAGGCTCCCAAATTTGGTAAGTTTCTTCAGGCGGGGGAGCTTTGCGTAGGACTCCACACGAGGCATGCCCATCCCTAGAGACGACTGAGGGGACGTAACGACCATGACCCGCAATGTAATGACGAAGACTCCATAGCCGATGGCTTGTTAAGTGCTCCTCTTTCAGATTTGAGAGAGAGTAGGGAAAAGAGGGCAACTCAATCAGCGGGCAATGCTGTTCGGAAGGAGCATATCGACTTGAGGTGTTGGCGACGCGGAGCTACAACGGGTGGAGAAGCTTAGCCAGTGGGCGTAGAGGGAGGAGAAAATGCACATGTACTACTGCCGTGTTAACCTTTGAATCAGATTGTTAGATAAATAAGTACGTTAGAAATAAGAGAAGTCGGTGATTGAAAGAAAATCAAACAACTGTTTATAACTAACTCCAATAAGAGTCAATAACGCTAAATTAACTGGATATATAATTGTATAAAATGATTAATAAGTAAGGCAAATAAAAATGGTAATTTGAACCGATATAACTGTCGCAACCTCTTTTTTTTTTTTTTCTCAACGTCCCAGTTAGGGCAAGCATCTACGGAGGCTAATGGTTCGACTATGTCTATTACGCGTTGCCCGATCTCCCAAGTCCACCAATTCACAACTTAATGGTTACTCTCCCAAGTCTACCAATTTGCAACTTAATAGTCTAAATTTTTAACCTATAAATTAATTTTAAACGGAGTCGCCACTAATCAATTTGAGGTGAATCGATTAGAAATCCAAGCGAAGTATCGAGAGAAGTACTCGCTCTTGCGCAACCAGCGAAATTAGGATCGATGACTTTATTACAGTTCTTTTAATACCTAATCTTGTTTCAACCTTAAGATTTTTTGGATTTTTGAGGGGTTTTCTAACATGTGTTTTTTCGATTTTTGGTCTTTTCTAGAAAATATATATCATTTTTCTGGCTTTTTGATTTTTTTGGCTTTTTTAGGAAAATAAATATTTTTTAATTTTTTGTTCATTAAAATATTATTTTATATTTTAATAATATTTAAAAACAAAAAACAAACAAACACACCGGGTCGGATCCCTGGGTTGGGTCCGACCCGGGAATTTTTCCTTTTAAGTGTAAAAGCCCAAACCGATTTTGGCCCGATTCATAAAAAATTCCAGCCCAACATCTACCCTGCCCACGCATGCAGGCCCGACCCGGGAAACCCTATACGGACGTCAACCCGCCCGACCCGGTTATGACCCGGACTTGCAGCCCTCTTCCTTCTTCCTCTTTGCGGCGCCGAGGAGGGTGGCTTGGGACGCCGCCCGACGGTGACTTAGTGACGGTGGCGATACGGCGGGTGACGGGGCAGCTCGCTCTCCGAGGGGAATGACGCGGGGATACAGCGCGATGTGGTAAATAGGAAAAGCTGGGATGGCGACTAGGGTTCGGAGGGGGTCGAGTTGATAGGGACGACGCGGGCGGAACCCATTGGTACCTACACGCGCGAGCTGCGTCGGTCGAGGGGGCAGCGTCGGGAGACGATGCCAAGGCGGACGGGATCGGACGGCGTCGGGGAACGACGGCGAGGCGGACGGCCTACAGCAATGGCGTCGGTGCGGGGACGGCAGCAGCGTCGGTGGCGGCTCTTTGGAGGGGGCGCGGACCAACGGTGTCGCAACGTCGGGGGTGCGGCGGCTGCGGCAGCGGCGACGGCGAGCTTTCTCCCCGCCAGATCGGCCTCGCTCGTGTGGTTGTGGCCTGTTCTTCTCGAGAAAATATTGGCTGTAGCTCTTACTCCAACGTGGCTTCCTCCGAGTCCATTCACCGGGCGACACGTGTCGCCCGGCAGCCACGCCGGAGTCCGAGCTTTGGCCCTTTTACTTTCATAAATATTGGAGCCAGCTCTCGAAAGTTTCTCTCTCCTCCTGCAAGTATTGTCCTGTTTTAGTGTTCGCAAGGAACCAAACAGACCTAGCCTGCACATTCCCTCTCATTGCATTTATTACGAAGGAAAGAGAAGCGAAGCTTTACGTTGCTCTCCTGGAAAGAGAATTACCATTTCCCATTTCTTTCGCCCGACGGAGGTTTTGAAATTTTGAATCTCAAAATCTCATGCTCGTCGCGCCGCTCGCTTCTCTCCGGCCTCTCCCTCCTTCGATCTTCCCCCGCCCAAGCCTTGCCCTCCGTGGATCACGCTCACAGCCATGCCATTCGAGAACTCGAACCTCCGAAGTTGGTGTTCCGGAGGACGGCCTCCCCAACTGGCGACGCGGTCGTGGGAGCTGAGAAGGAGGCCACGGTGGAGTAGTCGGGGGACTTGATGTCAACGCGGCGAAGCCTGAGCTCGGGGTGTAAGAGTTTTTCCTAATGTGGACTAAATTAATTGATATTGTAATTTACTGTTTTTACGGCTACCGTAAAACAAGGTTGGTCTAAGGTAAGATAGAAGGTTTCTTAATTAGTCTAATATGGGCTGGCTAGTGTGGGCCGAGTTGAGCTCCGACCGTAATGAGAGGGGCTAAAAAAGCTCATAAATAGTGCTCAAGTCTCTCCTCTAACCCTAATTCTCACATGTATCCTCACCTAAGGGGCGTTTACCTAACGCTGCACGTGAGGGGCCGCCTCATTGAGAGGTGATACGGAGGGCAATAGAGGAGAAGGACTTGATGCGTGGATCCCCTTGATATATGTGGGTAATCCTTTTTTCTGCTTCCGCTCTATATTCTATGGATCCAGGTGCGTTAATCTTTCTACTCAATTGTGCATGTTCTTGTTCTGCTTATGGAGATCTTGGGGTTGCGCAATTTGCGTCTAACATGTGGTATCAGAGCCTCCATAACCTTAGAATTTGAACGCAATTGATTTTGCCCTAATTTGTACGAATTAGCCCTAATTAGTGCGGATCTTGCCTAATTTGCGATTTTTGAGACTTTTCATTCAATAAAAATTAAATTAAATTAAATTATATATTCGAACCGAGCTCAACGAGACGAAGAAAACCATGGGCGGCGCGTTGCCGGAGGAGGTCGCACGCACCTCCACGCGCGGCCACGCGCCTCCTGCGCGTCGAACACGCGCCGCGCGTGTGCCCACGCGCCGCGCACTCGGGAGGCGCGTGCGGGCGCGTGGAGGCTTCGTTCGGCGCGTGTCTGGCGGCGTTGGACTCGTACGCTGATTTCCTATCTCGTGGTATATTTATTTTATATGTTTGATGATTTTATGGATGTGAAAATATATACGGAACCCTAAATACGTGTATTTTTTCGTATTTTTCTTATATTTTCTGTGATTTTGGAAATATAAGTGTTGGGTTATAGGTATATTATCACATAATCATTATAAAGGTGTGATTCATCAATAAAAATCAAACTTTATTGTGAACTGAAGCTGGCTTAATGAGATTCAATCATTATGAGATAGTAATTGAATATATCTTGAGATAATGAGAAACAGTAAAAGTCATGAAATTTTTATTGCTCATGCATACTCTTTTATACGCTGGTAATCTTTGAATGATAGACGTCTTAAGAACTCGTGACCAAATTGATTGTACTGATTAACATATCTGCTGTATGTGGGTAATGCATGTCAATTATATTACTGCATATTGTACATTAACTCATCTAGTCACTTGTTAATGTCTATCATGTTAAATATTTTTATGGTAAAAGAGTATGGCAATATTTACGCAGAGCAATAATATCTACTGTTAAATTTTAGATATTTGGTTCTCTGGTTTGACTCAATTAATAGGTCACTGGTTGATTACAATGATAATTTGTTGCTTAAAATTGGCTAATAAATCAGATGTTGGCTTTGGAGTCATGTTTTGCCGTATGAAACTCATGAGCAATAGTGCTTATTGATTTGGTGTACCCTGTATTACTATTGATGTTAATTTGTGAGAGATGTTTTATTCTCTGTTATGAGAAGTTTCTTGTGTTACTGTAATCAATGATCTCATTAGAATCTGTCAAAACAGGTTCGCTATATATATATATTTATATATATGTATGATTAATTTTTATTAATGAATAAAGCAATGTAATTAGCATGATATGTGATTTTGGTGATATGCTGCCCCTATCACTAAAGTTAAAATCACATGTATATGATGTATGTGAGGAGTAAAGTTTATATCCCTGGTATGAGAGAATTTCAATGATTCAATTGAGTAGTGACCGCCAAAGTGGCACGCTTGATTGGGCACGCTTGATTGGGTTTGAGAAATTTCGGTCTCGTATGATGATTGGGATGTCTCCTGATCTAATGCGTGGTCATACTCCCAAAGGAGATGATTGTGTATTGGTTCATGGAGGAATACATGATAGTGTGGTGGAGGAGTGACCGATCCTAATGGTTCATATGCCCAAAGGTGATGAATTCACGAAGATTGGAATATATTCTCATAACCCTTATCATGTGGGGAGTATACAACTGCATGTCATGTATTCTGCCCAAAGGTGATTATATGATTATGTATGTAACTCTCTGGATGTGTAATTGTACGTCAAGTTACACAGTACTCACATGATGCTAATTATATATATTGCTTGGTTTTCAGTCACCTTTTCTGTGATTAATAACTCCACTATTATTGAGGTTTTTACTGCTTCAAATTTTAAGTTATGGACATATAATTTGTTGCTTGAGAAATAAGCAATTGAATTTGCTTACTGTCCATGAAGCGTTCCATTCTAGAACACTTGAAAAGAGGTTTGCCTGCGGACTGCACTGCTATAAGATGATGGAAGCCTTAGTTGCTTGAAATTATGTCTTGTTTGATATTGAAATTAGGATATATCTGCAAAGATTGTGTTTAAGTCCTAATGACATATACATCTCGTATATGATTAAAATGTTGTTTCCGAAAGTTTTCTATTTAAGGAAAATGGCCATGATAAAGAATAAACTTGTTAAAAATTAGTTTTGAAGGATGTCAGGCTTAACAATGGCCGTGAGTATTTTGACAAGTATGACAATGCGAAATAGCTTAAAGGGTCATTTGTCAAATACTTGGTAGATTCTGGGGTGGTAATTTAATTACTATACTTGAAAATTCTGATAAAAAGATTTGGCCAAAAGGCATTAATACACCATAATGAACATGGTGATGAGTATGATCAGTAAGACCAATTTATCCGGTTTTCTGTGGGCTGATATTATGAAAACAACTTTTTCACATACAAAATGTGTCTCTTATCAAAGTTGTTTCATAAACTTCTTTTGAGTTATACACTGGACATAGATTATTTGAATCATATTAAATTTAGAGGTGTTATGCAGAAGTGAGATTATCTAATCCAATATTAGAGGCGTTGGAATTTAGATTCACTCGGAATTATTTTGTTTCTTACCTAGATTGTTCAAAAGGATATTAATTTTAAGACCCTAAAGAAGATACAAGAATTATGGTATCACATACTGTAAAGTTTCTACAGTTTGACGAGGATAGTTGCTCTCAGACTATTAAAGATAAAAGTACGATGGAAAATCACTGTGTCTTTGTCTTTGCCTATATAAACAATTGTGGTACATACAATTGTGAAATCTCCTATACCATAGACTAAACTTGTTGAGGTTTAAGGTACTATTCTTGATATAGTTTATAATGAAATTTCTTAAACCTCTCAAGTGCAGAATGAAGTGGTTGCAGCTTTATTAAGGAGATTTGTTAAGGAAAGATGATCAGTTATACCATCAGACTATATAGTCTATTTGTGAGAGCATGATTACAATATCCACTATATGGTTGATGTAATGACATATTTATAAATGTCGTTTCTTATTCTCAATCAAGTATGTGAATAGATGCCATAAAAGGCGATATACAATCTATGAAACATCATAGTGTTTGGAAACTTGCCTAAAGATTACAAGTTCATTAGTTGCAAATTGGCATTCAAAATTAAAAGAATTTCAAAGAAAGATTGTGGAATTTAAAGCCAAATTGGTAACTAAAGTTTTCACTCTGAAAAGAGGGTGGATAGTTTATAGTGAAGGAATAATTATTTCTTTAAATATTCTTTCAGAGTGAACGTGGCATTAATAACTCTTTTTTATTTGGAGTTACGTTAAACAGATTCAAAATCTATATAGTACAACTGGATGATTTTGCAGCAGATTCAAGTAAACTTGTATGTAGACTGAAAAGTTCTAATTCATGGTCTTAAGCAAGTTTCCAGACAATATTCTTAAAGTTTCATAGTGTTGTTATTTTGTTCAATTGGGAACAAAGTAATTCAATATACTGCAAGGTCGGTGGGAGGAAATTTATTTTTTCTCATACTTTATGTACATTATGTTTTGCTTACAAGTTGTGACCTTGAGACATCTTATATCCTTTGTACTGAGGTCTATAAGGATTGTTTTTGCCATATTATATTATATTTTCTCGGAGGACATTTGCTGATTGTATATAGAAAATATTCAAGATACATCATTGCAAGCCAGGAATTGCTCATGTTATTAAAGGTGATGGACTAAATCTATCACATTGTCCTTATTTAGATATTGAGAAAATCTAATTAAATGGTGTACCTTGTGTCAGTGCACTTAAAAGTATAATGTATACTCAAATTTGCACCAGACTAAATATCGTCTTTGTGACGGGACTTCTAGGAAGATATCAGTCAAATCCATGACGTGATCACTGGGTTGTTGCCAAGAAGATTTTAAAGGTACTTAAAGAAAACAAGAGATTATATGCTAATTTATAGACATGTTCAATTATTGCAGTTAGTAGGGTATTTAGATGTAAACTTTGTTGGCTGTTCTGATGACATGCAATCAATAACAGAATACATATTTATGTATAAAGTTCTATGTCATCTTCTACTATGTAAGCAGTGTTAGTAACATTCTTTTAGGCTGTTACTTGAGCTTTTAAGCTCTAGAACCTCATTAATTGAGTTGATCGTTTTAACTTTATGGATAGATCCATACGGTTATATTGAGATAACAAATTTGTAGTATTATTTATTTACTACAGAGGTCTCAAGGGATCTAAATATATGGTGGTCAAAATTTTTGACCAAAAGCAAACAGTACAGAAAGGTGACGTTTTAATATAGTATACATTTCACAGATGATGTGATTGCAGATCCACTAACTAAAGGCCTACGCTCGTGTGTATTTGAGTGGCATATTGTTAGCATGGGCCTAGGAGCATCATGAGATGCTGTTGTTTAGTGGGAGCTATTTTAGCTTTACTCTCATAAGGGTTTCATCTGTATTCGTTACATTTTGTAACGGTTTGATATGTATCAACTTTTGCATTCAATAAAATATTTTTGAATGTGTTATTATTATGTTGAATACATATTGATAAAGTCTCAAGGGATTGTATAAACCTTGAGTGAAGGCTAGGGGCATCCGGGCATCCGGTTATTAGCCTTGTGCATATGTCTTGTGATACATAAATAAAGGTTAACCATAAGGACAAGACATATGTGGGTTCATTGGAACCATAAAGCATTCTCTAGTGGTACAAGTTTTTGTGACGCCTAAAGTTAAGAGAATGGTAACTGACAAATGGGATATTTCTATGAGAGATGTTATCCATTTGCCACACTACCATATTGAATCCATATCAATAAAGTTGAGAACATTCGTGACCATGGAAGGCTCTGTGTGTATACATGCAGTTACCGCCATGATTCAGTGTTTAAGACTTTATGAGATAGGATTGACTATTAAGAATTATCTTTGGACCAAATGTGCGCACATACAGTACGATTTCAATTAATATAGTTCAAGTGGGAGAATGTAAGAGTTTTTCCTAATGTTGACTAAATTAATTGATATTGTAATTTACTATTTTTACGGCTATCGTAAAACAAGGTTGGTCTAAGGTAAGATAGAAGGTTTCTTAATTAGTCTAATATGGGCTGGCTAGTGTGGGCCGAGTTGAGCCTGACCCGTAATGAGAGGGACTGGCTAAAAACTCTATAAATAGTGCTCAAGTCTCTCATCTAACCCTAATTCTCACATGTATCCTCACCTAAGGGGCGTTTACCTAACGCTGCACGTGAGGGGGCCGCCTCATTGAGCCAGTGATACGGAGGGCAATAGAGGAGAAGGACTTGATGCGTGGATCCCCTTGATATATGTGGGTAATCCTTTTTTCTGCTTCCGCTCTATATTCTATGGATCCAGGTGCGTTAATCTTTCTACTCAATTGTGCATGTTCTTGTTCTGCTTATGGAGATCTTGGGGTTGCGCAATTTGCGTCTAACACGGGGCTCTTGATGCAGACGGTGAGGGCGAACCCGAGGAAGGCGGCACGGAGGATGACGATCGGGCGAGGGTGTAGACGAAGCACTTGCGATTGATGCGCCTCTAATTGCAGCGAGGCGGTGGCTTGGCAAAGTGGGCGAGGCGGTTCTCTGTCTCGCCTTGGCTGGGCGAGCTCGGCGTCGCTAGGCCAGGGCAAGGTTGACCTTGCGTCGCCTAGGCAAGGGCGAGCCTCACTAATGGCCTGGCAAGGCTTGCCTAGCCACCGAGCCTTGTGTGGCTCGGTGAGGCTTCAACAAGCTCATCGGCCCTCGCCTAGCCGATTGCCGGGCATTCTTTGTGGGCGGCAACCGGCCACAAAGGACGAAGAAAGAAAAAAAAAGAAAAAAGAAAAAACGAAAAATATAATAAAAATATTTTAAAAAATAACAACAAAATTATACAATTTTACCAAATGTATTTCTATTTTGGGAATATAATTTTTGTTGTTGTTATTAAGCATGTTCTTATACTCATAAATTGTTCTTGGAAACAAAAAAAAAAAAAAACATTTTTAATAAAAAAATTTGTTTTAGAATGTAATCGTTATCAAAGCCATTACTGGATTTATTAATTTATTTTTAAATTACCAACTTTATTACCTCTAATAAAAGAAATTTCTCTTATATTTTAGAAAATTTTATTTGCCTTTCTTATCAGCATCTTAAATTTGCCAACCATTATGTGAAATTACCAACCTTTAAGTAACTTAACACTTTCCTCCAATAAAGTTACCAACAACTTTTTTGTAATTAACTCTCATTTGAATTGCATTTACAAACATTTATTTGTTCTCTTTAATTATCAACTTTTCTATGAATTACTATCTTTATTTGTCTCACTACCAATTAGGGGTGATCGATGTCAAGGTGGATAGGTTCTAAAGCTGAAATGTAAAACCTAATATGTTATGATTGGTTCCTAGTTTTTGGACCAACCTACCTTATTTGCTTAGAACCGGCTCTAAAACCTACTCTATTTTTTCAGTTTGGTTCTAGGATCTACTCAAGAAACTGTTTTCTTTTCCCCTCTTTTTGGTTCATTTTTATAGCAAAATCATATGAGGTTAGAGCAACAAAACGATTCAAAGTAAAAAAACAACAAAAATCTCTGTCCGCCAAAAACAACAATCCATGAGATGAACGGTAGTCACATATAGTTATAAATAATAAAAAGTTCGAACATGTAACATAAAACATAAATTATAAAATTCCATTCCCCATTCATTCATACAAATTTAAGGGAAGAGAAAAGACTAGCAAGAAATTCCGAGGAAGGACAAAAAATGAAGTAATGTTGAGGTTAGAATTTAGGGAAAAAGTAACTAGAGTTTTGGCTTTTTAGCTTATTAAATGGCTCCTAAATTGGTTTCAAAACAAGGCAATCCGGTCCAAATCTCGAGTGGGTATTCACTTGGAATCTGTTTCCGGACAAGTTTTCAACCGGTTCGAAAAAATTGTAACTGTTCTTAGACTAGTTCCAACGGGAATTGATTCTTGGACATGTGTTTTTGGGCAGTCTAATCTAGTTCCTAGATAGCAACAATCCGGTTGCATACCCCTACTATCAACTCTTTTTATAATCACAAATCTCAATTAAAGTGATTATCAACTTTTCACATACCAACTAATAATGCATTATCAACTCACGTTTGAGTTGTTACTAATATTTAATTGGGATTTTCTTTTCTTTTTTTTAAATACCAACTTATCTAATCTTTGACCCCCCCCAAAAAAGCTTCTCTCATCCTTTACCGATTTTTATTAACCTTTCTGCCCACAACTTAAATTTACCAACTATAAATAATTTCTCAAGCTTTATTTGTGTGACTTACTTTTCTTAAATTGTTAAATAGCTTAAGGTTATCAATAGAGTTGCTTATTAGTATTTATTTGTTGTTATTATATTCACCAACTTTTTCTATTGAGGTATCACTTTCATTTGCCGTACTAACCAACTTTTTCTACCAACTAATTTTGAAAATTATCAAGTCAATTAGAGTGATCGCCAAATTTTTTTCATATTCCAATTAGTTTTACATTATTAAGGCTTATTTGAGTTATTTACCAATGTTTATTTGGATTATTTTGCTATTAAATTACCAGCTGTTCTTAGATCTTTTGACAAAAATCTTCTTCCATTGTAACTACTTTCATGACCCATAATAGTAACACCTTGTGTTTACCCATTATATAGAATAGCCATTTTTTTTGCATAACGTATTATGTTATTGTTGACACTTAAATTTTGATTAGGTTTTTAATTAGGCCTTAATTTCTATATTTATGTATTTTTCATTTTTGGATAATAAATAATAGATAATAACAAGAGAAAACAACAAAAGAAAAATACAAAAACAAGAAAACAAAAAGAAGCAGCCAAAGGAGGGCTGAGCCTACGAGCCCAGCCCCTCCTTCTCTCTCTTGTGGGCCCCCATGGCCTGACCCGCGCGACCCAACCCTTTTTTCCCTTTCTTCTTCCTTCTTCCCCCTTCTTCTTCTTCCTTCCTCCTTCCTCCTCCGCCTCTGCAGACCACGCACAACAATGACGACACGCTTGAGGACAGCCTACGACGAAGAGGGGAAGAGTAGACTAACGGCAACGGGACACGCAATTTAGATTTGGAACAGAGGCGCCGTGCGGAGAAGGTCAAATGCGGCAGGAGTAGCCGAAGACGACCGGAGGAGAAGAACGAGAAAATATTGGCTGCAGCTCTGACTCCAGCGTGGCTTCCTCCGAGTCCATTCACCGGGTGACACATGTCGCTCGGCAGCCACGCTGGAGTCTGAGCTTCGGCCCTTTTATTTTCGCAAACATTGGGGCCGTCAATGATCCAATGACGGTTCGATGAGGTCACCGGCCAAAAGGAAGAAGAAGGAAAGAAAAGAAAAAAGAGAAGAAGAGAAAATAGAAGAAAATAGAAGAGAAAAGAAAAATTGTTTCCGTAAAAACAAAAAGCTATTTTTTTCTACTTCTTATTTATGTTCCAAATCTATTCCCGATAACAAAAAAATAGATTTTTTGTTTCCGAAAGCAAAATTTTTACCAAACAGGTTTTTATTCTTTTTTCATTCCCCGAAACAAAAGAACAAAATTTTTGTTTTGAGGAATAGAAACAATTTTTACCAAATAGGCCCCAACTAACTCAACAGATATCTTAGTTAAATAAAACTTGGTAATTGCTCTAAATAAGTTGATGATTTCTCAAAAAAGTTGGTAAATTTAATAAACTCATAAGTAAGAAAAATAAAATTGGTAAATTAAACTATAACAAATAAAAGTTGCTAAGCAACTCAAACAAGATTTGTTATCCAAAAGCGGTTGGTAAGCGATTGTAAAACAAACTGGTAATTTACAACAATCAAAAATATAAATAAATATGAGAGTTGATAAATTTAAAATGTTCGTAAAAAGAAAAGTTGATAAATGATAACAAAATTTGATAAATTAAACAAATAGAAATTAATGTATATTGGTAATTAACTCAAATGAGAGTTAATAATCCAAAACTAATTTGGTAATTTAATTGAAAAATTGGTAAGTTGCTTAAATATATATTGGTAAATTCACATAAGAGTTGATAAATTTAAGATGTTGGTGAGAAAGAAAAACAAAAGTTAGTAAAAAAATAAGAAAAATTGATACTTTTTAAACTGTTAAAAAGTGTTAGCAATTTCATAATAGTTTTGTTAAGTTATCTATAAGTTACTAGTAAATCATGTTATATTATGATGGTCCGCCATGATGGAGTGTGTCCAAGGGCCACAGTTTGCTCTAATGGGATTTGTGTTCAAGAGGCACCTATTCGCCTATAGTAGGGTGCGATTGAGAGGCGCCATTTGCGAGTGGTTGTCTCTTAAAGGAAGTTAGAGTAACTTCCTCATTCTGCAATCATGAGACAGTCTCTCTCTCTCTCTCTCTCCGCCCCCCCATTTAAGAGAACAACGTACAAAAAGACTTCCATTATTATTTTGAGAAGACAATCGACACTAATGCCGTAGAACGAGAATACTTTCCTTGTGATTGTATTCAGACTATCTTGAAGTTGTAGTTGTGATTGTATTCAGACTATCTTGAAGTTGTAGATTCATTCATTGCGCGTTGATCATTCAAAGTATATTTCTGGGTAATCGCTTTTAATCAAATAGTAGAATTTCTCATTCATCCATAATAACAAAATATGCATCACCAATTTAGTTTAATAATCAAAATCTATTTCATATCAATGGTTTAATCCACAGTCAATATCTAAACTCAAAGCTCTACAGGTGGCTTCCACGAAATTACGTTATCGTGTAGCACTTAGCGTTTGACCACATATAACAATAATATAAGGCCCTAGAGATAGCTCCCACGAAATTATGTTATCATGTAACACTAAGCCCTTTATTACACATGTCAGTAGTGCAAGCCCTAGAAGTGACTCCTAGGTAACTCAAGTCACCATGTAGCACTTAGCCCTTGACTATAAGGCTCTAGAGATGACTTACACGAAATTTCATTGTCGTGTAGTAGTTAGCTCTTTACCCATTCACATCACATTTGATTTCCTCAATACAACACAAATCATCTTTCAATAATCATCACACAATCACATAAATCAAATGTACCAAAACAGCATGCATAACTTTTCAAGAGAGATTTGTCGAATCATCTCACAAGTATCGAGCACTCTATCCATCTTTATACAACAAATGGATCATCACTTCCCCACACAAGTATATGTCAATTATTCTTACCTTAGTACATGAGTTTCACAAAACCAAAGAAGAAATTAGTACTACTCACTTGGAGATGCCCCAAAATAAAATAACACACATTATTTAATCCTTCGATCTCGCAATCTTATCAAATAAGCGAGAAACAACATTAAATTTGGTAACACGCTACCTCAACCATGAAACAACTATATTATGCCTAAACATTAACAAAACGATTCATATGCACTAGTAAATCGCATATTCAAAACAATTATTCAAGATGTTCATAACGCAACACTTGATTGTAAAACTTGGTTATGCTATAACTTTCTCTATCAAACCCCGTTCCAAACATACTTATAATCAATAGAAATGCCTTCAAATATACTACAATAATCCCAACTTGATCATCCCAAAATCAAACTGAAATCTCACAAAATAAGGGCTTGAAGTTGCTGGATGCACACTATTTACTACACGCGGAAAACTTCGAAATTTTGTTCCAGGCAAACCAGCTCAATTCAAGATCCATAAAATTCTATGACTTCACAACACCTTAAACTATCATTTCTATACGCCGCTTAACAACTCAAAAATCGGATTTCACCACTCAATTTTCTCAAGATTCCGAATTTGAGCCCTAAACCCAGAAAATACTTCAATTGGATGAACCGAGACTTCAACACTTACCGAGCACTGCATTACGGAGTTGAATTGGCTTGGCGAGGTGCTAAAGACATGCACAAGAGAAACCCTTTTTTTTCCTTCTTTTTCTTCTCTCTTTCTTTCCCTTTTCTCTCTCTTTTTCTCTCTTCCCAAGCTGGTCGGGCTTAAAGGGACGAGCGTTGCCCCTTTCACTTTTTTTTTTTTTTTTTTTTTTGAACAAAAGTGGGTCCCATCACTTATTTGAAAAGTCAAATATTACAGTAAATAAATCTAAAATTTTGTCTAGCCTTGATTTCCTTTTTTTTTTTTTTTTTTTTTTTTTGGTAAAAGGTAAGTAGTATATTGAGAACCTTAATTTCCTGTTTATGTCTCTTAATTCTGAGAACTGTATCGGTACTGCGCCAGAATTGTGAAATTTTTTGTTTGTCTTCAAAATCATCAGGCTGTCCTGAAAACTGGCCAAGCTATAAATTTTGTTGTTGCTGTGGCAGGTTTACAGGGGTACTCTGCCCTCTGGAACTCCGGTTGCCATAAAACGAGCACAGCAGGGATCTATGCAGGGTGGGGTCGAGTTCAAAAATGAGATTGAGCTTCTATCAAGAGTCCATCACAAGAATCTTGTCAGCCTTGTTGGTTTTTGTTCTGAGCACGGTGAACAATTGCTAGTGTACGAGTTCCTTCCAAATGGTACCATCAAAGAGAGTCTCTCAGGTTTCTCCTCTCAAGTCTCTTATGTTGAGAAAGCATTCATGCGGAATTTAGGTTTTTAAGAAAAAATTCCTCGCTCATATCATCTGTGTTCACAACTACAAGTTTCGACTTGCAGGAAAGTAAGGAATCAGGTTGGATTGGGCAAGAAGACTTAGAGTAGCCATTGGTGCAGCCCAAGGTCTGGCTTATCTTCATGAGCATGCTAATCCTCCGATCATACATAGGGACATAAAATCAACCAACATCCTATTGGATGATCACTTGAATGCAAAAGTTGCTGATTTTGGTGTCTCCAAGCCCATGGGAGACAGTGAAAGGGGTCATGTTACCACTCAAGTCAAAGGAACAATGGTCGTAATGAGCCTTAGGGCCTGTTTGGTTCGGCTTTTGGGGAATGCATTTGCAAAATGCAAATACCTTAGGTTTCACCTAAAGGGAATTTTCTGAAATGCGAACATCGTTTGGTAAAATTTGTATTGAAAAACAATTTTTACCAAAATACCGTTTGGTAAAATTTACATTTGTAATTAAATTTTATTAAATTAAAATATATATTTATATATATTTTTTTGAAGTTCGGCCACTGCACCGCCGGATTTAGCTGTTTGGACCGCCGGATCTAGCCCTCGAACGGTCGCCGTGGTCGAGCGACCCCGGTGACGACCGCGGGGTCGGGCGACCATAGGCGACCCAAGCGGCCGTCGCCTGGTCGCCCGAGGTTACGCAACCCAAGTGACCGTCGCTTGTGTTCTCACAACCCGAGGCGACGACCGCCTAAGGTCGTGCGACCTTAGGCGGCCATCGCCTGGGGTCACCTAACCCTGATCGTCACCTAAGGTCGGGCGATGGTCGCCAAGGTTGGGCAACCCTTAGGTGGCGATCGCCGGCTCGTCGCCGGCGGGCGCAACCCCTTGGCCGGCGGTTGTCATTCTCCAATCGGCTTCTCCGAGAAGATGAACAGTAACCCCAAACTTGCATTCCGAAAATACAACTTCCCAAAATACCTCTAGACCTGCTTTGGGTTAAGAGACACTTGGAAATGCAATTGCATCTTGCCAAAATCGCCCAAAAAATCGAACTAAACGCGTTTGCATTTGGCCAAGGGACTTTAGAGTCCAAAAGCCCATTTGAAAGGCTGAACCAAACGGGCCTTAGTCTAACGTTAGATAGTCAAACTTTTCTCGGTAACACAGAAATTTTGCATGTGTTCCCTGATTCCTAAAACAATCCATGTTATTGAGAACCTAGTACTTGTCTGGAGAAGAAGTGCACTTTTCAGGTTTTGGTCAAGAGTTTTCTTTAGAGAAAACAATATAAGAAAATTGTTCTTGTCAGTTTGGATGATTACCATGATAATTTCTGCAGAATCATATGAGAGACAATTAATTTACCGAAGTTATTGAGAAAAGGGCTATAGTGTTGGTCATTATTGTTTGTGTAGTTTTCTTGATGAGTGTTACATACAGATTGTGCTTTATTGTTGTGAAGGGCTACTTGGATCCTGAATACTACATGACGGAACAGCTGACCGAGAAGAGTGACGTCTATAGCTTCAGAGTATTGATGCTGGAACTCCTTACAGCCAGAAGGCCCATAGAGCGGGGCAGATATATTGTGAGAGAAGTTAGGGTGCTCATAAATAAGGACAAAGATTTGTACAATCTGCAGGGGATTCTCGACCCAGCCATCGGATTGGGCACGTCTTTGAAGGGTCTCGAGAGGTTTGTGGAGTTAACAATGAGATGTGCGGAAGAATCAGGAGCGGACAGGCCAACCATAGGAGAGGTGGTGAAGGAAATCGAGAACATCATGGTTTTCGCGGGTTTGAATCCAAAGGCTGAATCGGCGACCACTTCAGCCAGTTATGAGGAGGCGAGTAAGGGGTATGCTACACATCCCTACCGCAACGAGGACTTCTTTGAGTATAGTGGAGGTTTCCCACCTTCAAGGATCGAACCCCAGTAGGCAAATCACAGTCATGATCAGCTTCAGTGTACATTAATAAAACCAAACTAGCATGTGTAGTCATGACCAACTCTTTCCAGATGTTCAGGTCTTGTGTGAGTGGAATTCTGAAGGAAGTGATCATTCGTATTCCACCTGCACAACCAGTTGGTCTTCTCGCGGAGAAGACAGTGCATGGACTCGTCTTTTGAGTGATTGGGAGGATATGAGGGCCACCACGAGGCACCTTGTAACTTCCTGGACTGCCGGTTCTGGCTTGCCTGCTTCTTCGCATGGTCTTCATGGCTCGCCATGTCTCATGAATCTTGCCTATGAGCGAAGGCCGCCTGTGCTTCTGATGAGACGAGAAGTAGAGAGTTGGGTCAGGAGGAGCCAAGAAAGAGTATCAGAAATAAAGACAAAAGAATATTTGGAGTGCCAAAACTTGGTACGGAAAAATATATAAGTATCAAATGTATGAAAGTAACACGTAAATATCACATTTTTTTGAAAAATTGGACGCTCGAGTGTCAAGTGTATGCCCTTTGGAAATCTTAGGTTGTAATTTTTATTAATATTAATTATCCATGGCTCGCCGAAGAGCTAACTCAACAAAAAAACACCAAACAACACTGTTTTGGTGCGGATTTGAATTTTAATATAAATATTAATTTAATTTAATTAAAAACCAAAAAAAAAAAAAAAACCGTTGTAGAATGGTAGGGATTGAGCCCTTGTTGCCGCCGCCTCCCGTCGTCGCTAGGAAGGACCGGCCACCCTTGCTGAATCTAAGGGATGCTGGTCAGTCGAGGTCGCCAACCCCTAGTAAGGGCCCGGCAACCTCGGCCAACCCTTCCCCCACCGTCACTAGGGTTGTTTTTGCACTTATCTAGCAACGTTAGCGTGCAAAATGACATCATTTTACACTTCCCTCGTCGGACAATCGTCATGTCAACATTTTGACTGGATTTTCTCACTGTTGGCACTTAATTGATCAATTTTGCTCTGATTTTAATATTTAAATATCATGATCCTAACTTTTAGCACTTAAATGTTATCCCATGCTAAGTTTTGGCACTCTAAGGTCGGCGTGTTTTTAAATAAGTGTTGGTAATGCAAAGCTAGGTGGAATCAGAGAATTCAACACTCAGCTCTATAATTTTCAAAATGAGTTGGTAAAAATGTTTGTTAGAGCAAACAAAAGTGATAACTCGATAGAAAGAGTTGGTGAATATAATAGGAACAAACAAATACTAATAAGCAGTCTATTGATCATTGTAAGCTAGTTAACTATTTAAGAGAAGTAAATCATACAAATAAAGATTGATAAATTATTTATAGTTGGCAAATTTAAGTTGTCTGGTAGAAAGGTATATAAAAATTGGCAAAGGATGAGAGAAGTTTTTTCTTTTTTTTTTTTTTTGGGGGGGTCAAAGAGTGGGGAAATTGGTATTTAAAAAAGAAAACACCAATTAATTATTACTAATTAACTCTTACAGGAGTTGGTAATGCATTATTTGTTGGTACACAAAAAGTTGATAATTACTTCAATTGAGTTTTGTGATTATAAAAAGAGTTGGTAGTGAGATAAATAAAGGTGGTAATTCATAGAAAAGTTGATAAATAAAGAGAACAAATAAATGTTAGTAATATGCAATTGAAACGAGAATTAACAACAAAAACTTGTTGGCAACAAACTCTTTTTACCAAGTATTTTGATACTTACTAAATCTCGAGGAAATCCACGAAATAGAATCTTATTTTTTCATCAAAATAGTAGAATCGTCTAGGGTTCGAAAAAGCCTGCAAACAACCAAATTAATCTTATCAATAAACACGATTCTGAGCTGCAATGACATCTAATTCACCTTGACTCTTTCATTCAATATGTTCTTATTGACTTCATAACTATCCATTATGAAGTTCTGCTCGCCACGGTGCGCTGAACATTATCATGATGAGGACTACTCTAAAGTCTCCCCTTAAATATATTTTGCTCCTTCAACTTCACCAAACGAAAACATGGTTTCTATTTTGTTATGACTTGATTGTACTTGGTCTTCCTCCTTCCCCATCCAAACTTTACTACATCCCTATCTTTGCATGTCTCAGCATCCAGTTTTTTTTCTGGCCCAATTCAGTTGAATGATTCTTCGAAAACGACCAGATGGTCGTTGACTGTGCTCCTTTTGTCATGGACGCGACCAGTGTAAGCGTGTACAGTTACTTCATTCATCAACTTGTCTTTTTCTACCTTTTCTCCTTCATCTTCAACCCATGCTTCGGTGCTCATCTTCTCTCTTCTTGATTATTTGGACTTTGTGACTTGGTATTGACTGAGTAAACGCCCCCCCAATAAAACAAATGCAGCAGTTGGAGAAAAGAAATGCAGATGAATATGGTTCTGACGTGCTGATGTTTACGCTTCTCGTCAATTGGATCAACGAGACTACAATTCATAGTTGTCACGGAGTTATTATATTCCCTGATAAAAAAGAAAAAAGAAAAGACTTCTAGGAAAGAGAGATATGCTGGGAGTTGGCAGCCAGCCATTTCATTTTGCCATCATGTCAACCGAGTTGAAGTGTCCCTTGATGAAGAATCCAATGTGATGCAACTGCCGAAGCTGAAAGAAGAGCGTTGAGTTCTCCAAGTTTCGAGATTCTGAGTCATGGGTGTGCGAGTTCTGGTGATTCTGCTAGTTTTTCTCCTTGAGAGTCCATTGGAGATGCAGCTACAAATCCTTATGATTGTAAGCTTAATTCAACCACTTTCTTGACATTTATTTCCGAAAATGTTTTATTCATATAGTTGAATTTGCGAATTCCAAAAATGCTCTCGCCATAACTTTTTGCATGTTTCTGAGCCACTGCCGCTTAGATGAACTAAGGTTCCTCCTAGTCAGAGGACGTCACAACATTTACAGGAATCAGTTTGTCCACAACCAATCTTAAGGACCCTATTGCGCTGAACTTTTTTGAGATATGGATGTTTCCTATATTTCTATCAACAATGCTAAAGTCAATTTTGGACAGATCTAAGATTGTTTTCTCCCCATTTTCCTGCCTCTTTGATTAATGATGGCTTTATCGCCTGTCATTTTGCCTAAAAAAGTTTGAGAAAATAAGTTGCCAGAGATCTCAAATTTTGCAACGCATCAACCGAGTATATCTAACTGATTCTAGTCTTTAGAGTTGGTCAAAATAATGAAATTTGTTACACATCTAGTGGTGGTATGATTTTTGTTTAAGCATGTTCTGGCCTTGGAAGTCATTATCTTACATACAGGTCATTCTCACGGATTTGGTTTTGGTATAACGATCATGCCACCTTCGTTTGATAAGGGAATCAGTTACAAATATTTTACAGGGTCTTAGCCCCTCTGGTACAAACATCCTGCTGTTGGTTGGCTATTCAAGCAAACAAAGTTCTGGACATTATTAGAGAAGCTACTGTTAGAATATAAACGAACGACCACTTTTCTAGCAACATGCTCCAGAAACTTTTGCGATCCTTAGATTCACAGAGAACTGTTGGATTATTGCTATTCAATACACAGACAAGACATATGCATTTATTATTTTCTCTTTGTTCAATTGGTCATATTCGAAAGCAGTCAGCGCAATTAAGGGGCTTATGAGTGATTGGCAAAATACACCACCCAACTGGGTGGGGATTGATCCTTGTGGCAATGGTTGGGATGGGATTGGCTGCAAAAATTCTCGCATTACTTCCATGTAAGTTTTTGAGCATCCTTTTTGGACTTCGTATTTGAGAATCTGCATTTCATAATTATATCCATATGCGCAGTTAATTGGACTCTCTTAATTTCAGAACATTGTCGAGCATGGGTTTGACAGGTTCGCTTCCAGGAGACATTGGACAATTATCTGAATTACAGATTCTGTAAATTCACTATCTCTTTCACTCCCCAGATTATGTTCAATGCAAGGACTTAATTACCACATTTGTTCCCATGTCTTTTTCTACCGAAAGATAATAGAGGACACAAATTTCTGTAAAATTGGATGTATTGACCATAACTGGAGGCAATTATCGAGAAGAAGGGCTTAAGGTTTTATTTTGCTCTTGTCATGTATGTAGTCCTCCCATCTAGATTCTTGTACTTTCTTCTCTCCCATGCATCCTATAATGCATGTGAAGCTGTCAATGATGTGCAAGTAGTGGGATTCATGTCTAGAATTTGGTCTTTTTTATCTGTTTTAGCTGCCTGAAATGGTCTTCTGTAAGTTGTTACTGAGTATAATAAGCCTTTCGCGTAGGGACCTATCTTACAACAAGGATCTGACTGGATCTCTTCCTGTACAAATTGGAAACTTGGTGAAGCTCACGAACTTGTAAGTTATATACATCAGCATTTCTACTATATTCTGTGTCCCCTGACTTTCAAAGTCGAAAATGACCAACCTGCCTTTTCATCTCAAAATGCAAGACTCCTGGTTGGTTGCGGACTTTATGGTCCAATACCGGATTCCATTGGATCTCTGCAGAACCTGGTGTTTCTGTAAGTTCCCTCTCCCATATACTTGATTGCGACCTGACATGTGCATGACCGGTTTTTGGACAAGCTAGAACGTGTTTTGCTCAACTCAATTCAACAATGAATTGTTTAAACCTCCCGTTGGAGGTCTTTCTTGAATGTACTATAAATATTGTTCTCAGCTCATGTTATGTCGAAAGCGCAGCTTTGGTCTAATGCCATTTACAGGGTATGCGACCCTTGTAGGATATGGGGAAGTGTTGTGGTGGTAACACAGGAGAATTGTAATAGACAACTGAAGACACTTGTTATACTAAACAGTGATACAAGTATTAACATTCAAAATGTTCTTCTCTCACCACACTCTAAGCTTTCAAAGAAAACTAGCTGACATAAGCAGACACTCAGCTATTCTATTTTTCCTCTTGCTCACGGAGGAACGACTCGCTCGCACAGAGCTACTTGTTCTCTCAGGCTGCATCACCTCTTTTCTCTCTTGAAGCTCACCCTTTTTCCATCTGGTGACTTGTCCTCAAATGCTTCTCCTCTAAGCCTTATATATAGGCTGAAGCTTCACCGCGACAAGTCCAACACATAATGGACTTCCATTTACTTCTTGGGCAAGTTGGCAAGTTGCTGGCGCCAAATCGTCGCCAGCTAGTCTTCCTTTGCCGACTTCATGCAGTGAAGAAAACCTTATCCAATCAATCTCCTTAGCAAGTTAAAACTTTATTTGCTTCTTTTGACTTTTTGACCAAAACTTGTCTCTCGTTTTGTTTCTTGTGCGATTGAAACAAGAAGACTCTCAAGAGTTCTTCACTTGGGGTTTTAATCACCGACTTTTAATATCCAGCATTCGCACTGGAATAGGTCAGCACATCAGAGGCAAAGTCCAAGTAGAACTTATCTCATTTTCATATTAGGTGTTGACTCCAACATGCTTTACATATTAATCTGACAGTCACGTATTATTCTCCTGATCTTCACAAGTATCTGAATTCGTCCTTCCAATACATTGCAGATCTCTAAATTCAAATGGATTCAGTGGGCTGATTCCCCCTACAATCGGTAACCTTTCTAGGCTCTACTGGCTGGACCTAGCTGACAATCAGCTAACTGGATCTATTCCGGTATCCAATGGAAGCAATCCTGGCCTTGATATGCTACTTCACACGAAGCACTTGTATGTGCATGTCTTCCAATTTATTATCTCGCTGAATCTGTGAACTTTCATTTTTGTTGTGTTATCTGACTAATATTTTGCTTCATGCAGTCATTTTGGGCAGAACCGACTCTCTGGCACAATTCCTTCCCAATTATTCAGTTCTGAGATGCATCTTATCCATGTGTGAGTTCTGATAATCCACTAGGCCGCTGCATCTGGTCAATCCATTGTTTCCTTGAGGCTTCTCAAGCCTTATCTAATGAAAGATCCTCTCTCTCTCTCTTGTCTCTCTCTCTGTCTCCCCTCACTGCACACCATTGTTATCCTCTCTTGATACTCAAAGCATCTCTCTAGGAGAGAGGCAGTGAAAAGCAGAGAAGGCAATGGCCTGCTAATGCTTTTTTAAGATAGGAATCCTCATAAACTTCTTTAACTGTGCAGGCTTTTTGACAACAATCAGCTCACAGGTAGCATCCCTTCCACCATTGGACTGGTGCAGAGTTTGGAAGTTGTGTGAGTATTTATGGTTCTACACAATCCTAATGAGGATTACTTCCCTTCTGCTCATTGCACTTCGGGTCTATGTTTAACCTATTTCAATGGTCACAGACGCTTTGATACAAACTTTCTAAGTAGTGCAGTCCCTGAAATCTCAACAATCTTACATCTGTTCAAGAACTGTAAGCAAAACATAATTACGGTCGTGTCATTTTAGTGTTTTCTAGTGCATATCACTATAATCATCTCCTAAATTTACTGGTCTACTTTTTAGCCTTCTTTCCAACAACAGGCTAACTGGTCCGTTTCCCAACCTTGCTGGCATGAATGCCCTCAACTACCTGTAAGTAATAATTGTCTTACTATTAGCTAGTTACACACGGTATAATTGCTGATCATTTATGAGTTCTCAGAGGGAAATAGAGCACGACGTGAAATGTAAAAGACAATCTTAAACTCTTTTTCTTAATTTTGAATTCGCCATTGCTTATTGTCCTGTTGTGACTACGTAAAACATGGACTTTGACTGACCAAGGTGGATTTGCAGGGACTTAAGCAATAATAGTTTTGATGCGACAGATTTCCCCGCATGGATTCTGACATTACAGTCTTTGACAACATTGTACGTTTCCCGATCTGTCTTTTGCCTCCATCAATTGACTTAAACAACACCCACCCCTCTTTTCTCCTCTGGAAATGGAACATGACATTTCATTGTTTTGTGGTTGTGGGTTTCGGACTTGCCATCTTTTTCCCTTTCCAAAGATAAAATAGATTCCTCTAAGTAAATAATGGGTTTACACGTTTTATCAATTTTAGAACGCTGGAACACACGCAAGTTCAAGGAGTCCTACCTGTCATCCTTTTCAGCATTTTCAGTTTGCAAAGTGTGTAAGTATCATCTCCATCTCAATATTTACCTCAATGTAATGGATGTATACTTCTTCAAAACTTGATCTGCTTCATTCAATTGACTTCCTGGTGGGTTTCAACTGGGACATTTGGGATGTGGCTGAACGAGTGAATTTTCCTGTGATGTCAGGGTCTTAAAAAACAACAATGTGAATGGAACGTTGGACATAGGCACCAGCCGTAGCAATCAATTGCAACTCATTGATTTGCAGACCAATCTTATTGATAGCTTCAAGCAGAGTACTGGAGTTTACAGTGTCGTGGTGATGTAAGTCATATAAAGCTCTTAGGCCCTTTCACTCACTGTGTCACAAGATGAATCAAAAGTGCTTTTTTACACATTTTTATTACTAATGTCGCGCCCATATAATTGTATTTCTGCAGACTTGTCGATAACCCGGTTTGTCAAGAAACAGGAGCAGCTGGGCAAAGTTACTGTACCATTCCACAAACCAACACCTCCTCATACTCGACACCGCCTAATAGTTGCATCCCAGCCGTTTGCAATTCAAACCAGACATCCAGCCCCAACTGTAAATGCAGCCATCCCTACACAGGAACTTTAGTCTTCAGAGCTCCTTCTTTCTCAGGTTTAGGGAACTTGACTTATTTCGAAAAACTCGCAAGCTCTATGATGATCTCTTTTCAGTCCTATCAACTTCCAGTAGATTCCATCTCGCTGAGTGATCCACGCAAGGATTCATATAATTACCTTAAACTGAATCTTGCGGTCTTCCCATCCGGGGGGGTTCGTTTCAATTGGACTGGCATAAACAGTATTGGCTTTGTGCTCAGTAATCAGACTTACAAGCCTTCACAATTATTTGGGCCTTTCTATTTCATCGGCGATCAGTACATGAACTTTGATGGTAATATCTCCAATTATTTAACAGAGACACGCATTCTGCTGCCTTGTCTATCTAGATTATCTTTATATCTTCATCATACTAACAACAATCTCTCCCTCTTTCTCACTGAAGTACAGTACCAACTACATCCAAAAAATCGTCAAACATCGGAGTCATCATTGGTGCAGCAGCTGGTGGTTTTGTTCTCCTCTTGCTATTGGCTCTTGTGGGGGTTTATGCTTTTCGTCAAAAGAAAAGAGCAGAAAAGGCTACAGAGCAAAGCAACCCTTTGGTATGGCCGGATTCACTGCAGACTTGCCACTTAGCTTGTCTCTGATTCTGAAAGTAAAGTCTCAGTCAATACTTGTTATTTATGGAAATGCAGTAAACTGGGACCCAAATAAGAGCGACGGCAGCATCCCCCAACTCAAAGGAGCGAGATGGTTTTCTCTTGAAGAGCTAAAGAAATACACCAACAACTTCTCAGATGCCAATGAAATTGGATCTGGTGGCTATGGAAAGGTTTACTCTCTTGGCTCTCAGTTCTATTTAAGAGAAACCTCGATTACCACACTCTTGCGCCTGTACTCTTCATAATATACCCAGAGCCTTTCGTTGCAGTCCTCGTGTTAACAAGAAAAATCTGTTGTATAAGTTCCATGTATTCACCACCTTGTTGGAAGCATAGTCTCACTGAATGACATGTGACAGTTACTGAGTTTGAAATCTTCTGCTAGAATTTCACATGAACAGAGAAGGGCTTCTTAGACTTGACAAAACCAGATGTGAGTTTGCTCATACAGAGAAAAAGTAAAGCTGAGAGATGGGCAAATTCGTGGTGTTGCTACACATTTGTTTCCACTTCGTTTCTTCTCTTTCCAAGAGAATCTTATATTTTCACACGGCTTTAAATTTTTCAACCGCTTATGTTGTCTGAATGTTTCCATTTAAGTTGATCCTTGATTTCATTAAATTCCTGAGCAATGAATGAATCTAAAATTTTGCCTTGCCTTAATTTCCTGGTTATGTCTCTTTAATCTGAAAACTGTATCGATACTGCACCAGCATTGTGAAATTTTTTTATTCGTCTTCAAAATCATCAGCTGTCCTGAAAGCTGGCCGAATTATAAATTTTGTTGTTGCTGTGGCAGGTCTACAGGGGTACTCTTCCCACTGGAACTTTTGTCGCCATAAAACGAGCACAGCAGGGATCTATGCAGGGTGGGGTCGAGTTCAAAAATGAGATCGAGCTTCTATCGAGAGTCCATCACAAGAATCTTGTCAGCCTTGTCGGTTTTTGTCTTGAGCAAGGTGAAAAATTGCTAGTGTACGAGTTCCTTCCAAATGGTACCCTCAAAGACAGTCTCTCAGGTATCTCCTCTCGAGTTTCTTATGTTGAGAAAGCATTCATGCGGATTTTAGGTTTCTGAGAAACAATTCCTCGCTCATACCGTCTGTGTTCACAATTACAAGTTTCGACTTACAGGAAAGTCAGGGATCAGGATGGATTGGGCAAGAAGACTCAAAGTAGCCATTGGTGCAGCCCGAGGTCTGGCTTATCTTCATGAGCTTGCTAATCCTCCGATCATACACAGGGACATAAAATCAACCAACATCCTATTGGATGATCACTTGAATGCGAAAGTTGCTGATTTTGGTCTCTCCAAGCCCATGGGAGATGGTGAAAGGGGTCATGTCACCACTCAAGTCAAAGGAACAATGGTCAGTAATGAGCTTTTGTGTAACGTTAGATGGTCAAACTTTTCCGAGCAACACAGAAATTTTGCATGTGTTCCCTGGTTCCTAAAACAATCCATGTTCATGAGAACCTAGTGATTGTCTGGAGAAGAAGTGCACTTCTCAGGTTTTGGTTAGGAGTCTTACTTTAGGGGAAAAAATATAAGATAATTGTTCTTTTCAGTTTGGATGATTATCATGATAATATCAGCAGTCATATGAGAGACAATTAATTTACCAAAGTCAATAGAAAAAGGGTCATAGAGTTGAAGGCATTATTATTTGTTTAGCTTTCATAATGAGTTTTACAAACCGATCATGCAATATTCTTGTGAAGGGCTATTTGGATCCTGAATACTACATGACACAGCAGCTGACCGAGAAGAGCGATGTCTATAGCTTCGGAGTATTGATGCTGGAACTCCTTACAGCCAGAAGGCCCATAGAGCGGGGCAGATATATTGTGAGAGAAGTTAGGGTGCTCATAAATAAGGACAAAGATTTGTACAATCTGCAGGGGATTCTCGACCCAGCCATCGGATTGGGCACGTCTTTGAAGGGTCTCGAGAGGTTTGTGGAGTTAGCAATGAGATGTGCGGAAGAATCCGGAGCGGACAGGCCAACCATGGGAGAGGTGGTGAAGGAAATCGAGAACATCATGGTTTTCGCGGGTTTGAATCCGAAGGCTGAATCGGCGACCACTTCAGCCAGTTATGAGGAGGCGAGTAAGGCGTATGCTACACATCCCTACCGCAACGAGGACTTCTTTGAGTATAGTGGAGGTTTCCCACCTTCAAGGATCGAACCCCAGTAGGCAAATCACAGTCATGATCAGCTTCAGTGTACATTAATAAAACCAAACGTGCATGTGTTCACGACTAACTCTTTCCAGATGTTCAGGTCTTGTGATGCTTGTACCCTGTCGAGAATTTCATCTTGTAAAATTGCTGGCCTCTATGTATAAGTAGAATTCCGAAGGAAGTTATCATTCATCTTCCACCTGTACAGCCAGTAGCTCTTCTCGCGGAGAAGACAGTGTATGGACTCGTTTTTCGATTGATTGGGAGGATATGATCAATCATAGTACAGGAAATGTATTGGAAAATGTGTCATTTAGCGTGGCCGATGGGAGATCTCACCATTCCTTGACATGTGATCGGCTCGATCTGACGGAACTTCAGAGTCTTTCCAAACGAACTGCACTTACTGCGCAAGACTCCCGAGATCTTATTGTGTCGATGTTACAGTGTTATTTTTCCGTCATAATTAGATGATGTGAGGCACAGGAAAGTTGACTCGAAGCTAGATCTTGTGCATCTGAGACTGGTTAGATTGCTTAAATTTACATCCACTATACTTTGACCTGGCGTGACTTTGGTACTTGTGAACGAAAGAATCTTTTCTTATTAATGTGCAATAATTAGAAAACTTTGACCCCAGATGCATACAGTACCAAGTCATTAGACTTTGTGCAGATCTAGCTCTGCATTCACATTATACTCCCTTTCTAATTTCTCTCTTTTGTTTGATGAACACTCCGTTTCAACCATTTCACACATGTACGGCGAGACCTATGATGGAGAAACTCGACCAAGGTTAATACCATTAAGAATTTCAAACTAGCATCCCATAACACATTCATCTTAAACTGATTTTTATTTCACAAAAAATTTCAAAATGGTACCTTCATGACACATTCATCCTAATTAATTTTCATCTCATAAAAAATCCTAATTTGGTTATTTCGATCCAAATTTACTCTCCATTAAAATGCATGAATGTGAACACAGTTGGATTTTTCAAGTTACATTTGTCGTTCTCCATGTTAAATTAGTCTTTTAGTCATTTGCCATGTGTATTGACACGTACATTTTAACAGAATATTGGGCAGAAAAAAGATTTGGATTAGGGTACTAGTTTTTGGGTTTTTTTGATGAAATGAAAATTAGTTTAGAGTAAATGAGTCATAAGGCACAAGTCTGAGATTTTTATAAGACAAAAATTCAGGGTATCAATTTGCCATTTTTTATAGCTGACCCTCATAAATATCTGCAGAAACTTTCTTGCCAGAAATATTCTTTAATTACAATTGCGAATACAATACCACTTTTCTCTTATTTGCTGGAATTACAGAGTGCCCCTTGAGATATGATGCTACATCAAACGACAAGTAATGAAATCAAACGCTCCTGCTACATTCTTGTTTTTTTCCCTTACATGAATTGGTCCTGTTAATCTTGTCTAACATGGGGACACGAACGCAAAGTACTTGGCATGATGTTATTGTAAACAGAAACAAGAAGTCAAATTTGGAATTAAGGAAAAAGGAACAAGGAAAAGAGAGCAAGATTTGATTGCTCGTGTGTTTTGAGTGGAGTGGATCAACTGATCTAAGTCCTGGGCTTTTCCAGGAGGGCGGAGAAGTACCACTCGTTCCCTCCGCGATCGACCTTCCTGCCGACGTTCCACCTCACCCTCTTGAACCCGACCCGATCGAACATGGGCACGTACGTCCCGTTCAGCTGCGGCCCGAGGCAGAAGAAGTGGTCGAGCCAGAATAGCCCGCCCGGTCTCAGCACCCGGTATATGTCGTACAGAGTGAACTCGAGCATCGAGTCCGGGATCCAGTTGCTCAGGACGTGCATGGAGTGCACTATGTCCAGCGTGTTCTCGAAGAAGGGCAGCCTCTGCGCGACGGTCATGTGCATCGAGAGCAGGCCCCTGGACGCGATGAAGTTGTTGAAGGGGCCGTCGTAGTTCATCGTGGTCGTGACGATGGTCACGTTCCGTTCCCTCATCCTGGCCGCGAACGTCCCGCTCCCTCCCCCAATGTCTAGGCCAATCCGAATGGTGCCCCGCGGCCTGGTGGCCAGCACCTGATCCATCCCGTAGTCGAGATTGCCGTTGTCGAACATCCACCGGTGCTTCTCCCGTCCCTCCAGGTGGAAACAGTCCTTGCAGTCGAAGACCCCGGGCTTGTCCCTCCGGTCGATGAGGCACTGGTAGCTCTTGCACTGGTATGCGTCCCATGCGATGCTGTTGTCGGGCGGGGTGGTCCACAGGGCCTGCGGGAACGGGATCGGCTCTGCGGAATTGGCCGGAGTCTTCGGGTGGCATCTCCTCCTAGGGAGAGGCTCGCATCCCTTCACCATGAGCTTCTGCGACAGGGCGTCGTCGACGGGGCACTCGGCCCCGACCTGGTACGACATGTACTCGGCCAGCTCCTCCCTGAACATGAGGCAGGCGGCTCCCACGGGTGGGAGCACCACGTCCGAGCCGACCCTAGGGGAGTTGCCGAGCGGGAGCTTTGGGGGCCGATGGCCAGCCTCAGCTCCTCCGGCAAATTGGTGGCGCTGAAGAGGTCGGCGCGGTAGTTGGTTTGGTCGGGCGACGAGCGTTCTCGCTCGTTGAGGCGGGTGAGCTGGGTGAGGAGGGATTCGATGAGGGCGTTGGCGGAGGTGAGGTGCTCGTGGAGCTCGGCGATGCGGGAGTGAGTGGAGTAGAGCTGGGCGCGGGTGAAGTTGAGGTCGGCGATGAGAGGGGCGGTGTCGCAGGAGGAGAGCGGCAGGGAGAGCTGCTGGGTGTAGCGGGATATCTGGTTGAGGTCCAGCCGAGACGGCCCCCGCTGGTGAAGATGTAGACGGCGAGGACGTTGACGACGATGATGAGGGCCACCACGAACGCCTTGAACTTCCTGGACTGCCGGATCTGGCTCGCCTGCTTCTTCGCGTAGTCTTCGTCGCTCGCCATGTCTCGCGACTCCTGCCCGCGAGCGAAGGCTGCTTCTGCTTCTGACGAGACAGGAAGAAGAGAGTTGGGGAGGTTCAAGGAAATGAACTCGGCATGCAGATGAGATTTATCCACATTCACCATGTGCGATCCGCCATTTCGGGGGCTGTGCCGTGCTATCAGGAGAGGTTACCTTCCTCTCCAAACAACTGCAACATGCTTTCGCCCTTCATTTCTGCTCCTTCCACCTACGCAAAATGGCTTCCGAATATGGTAACTTTCTTCCAACGGGGGGAGCTTTGCGTAGGACGAGGAACTCCTCTCAGTTCCTTTTGGTGTTGTTAGATACTGGACAGGAACATGTCCTTTTATGGAGGTTAGGGTAGATTTCACTTTTGCCACTTATGACTTCTGGTGGCCCATGCTCTGTGATCTTGTCACAATTCTTTCCTTGTACCATGTATTAATGGAAACTTTTAGTACATCCTACGTCTCCATTCCGAATCAAAAAGAAAATAATCGAAAGACCGACGACGGTTGATGAACGCACCGTACATTTCTAAGTCCTCGGATATCGGTAGTCTCATCGGTAATAAGTAAATGAACATGGACATTTAACTTCAACCCCACTAAACTTTTCAACTTAAATGCCCAAGTGCAGTTTCCCCAAAAATATGAAAACTTCAAAGCGCCAATAGTCTCGAGCCAACCGGGAAATAAACAGTAGGCGGTCTTTGACTTGAATTTCACCATAAATTTGAAAAATAAAAACTGTCTCGAGAAGTGCAAACAGATGCTGACTCCTCAGGTGCGTCGTTCCAAATGATGCCAACCCATGCTTAGAATTTCCAATCCGATTTGTACTCAATCTCCACGCAGGGGAAGCATCTTCTCCAATAGTCCACGGGCATTTGAGTATTCTATTGCAACCATCCTTTGGCCTCTTGCTCTGCAAAGTCCAACTCCACATGCGTCTCCGCCGGAGAGCGCAATTAAAGAAGACATGAGAAGCCAACTTTCCGGTATTTGTGCATTTGTACCAAACTCTTTGGTAGGCAGGACTCGTGAAGGTGCACTCCAAATGCATGAATGCAAAGTAGTCGGCGGTGCTTTGATCAAGTCCGCAAAACACAAGAATAGAACAAAGAATAACCCTGCAAAACCATCAACAGAGAATAGTAAGAGCTAGATGAGCCGTAGTACCCATCGGAAGTCGAAACTATGCTAGCATGCATCTTCATCCTTGTTCTGTATCATAAGGTAAAATTATCGATATTTTCGACATAGAAAGACAAATGCACTTTTGAGTCTGAGTATTACATCACTATATCGCTAAATTAACTTGAAAAAAAATTGAGATTTCCTTCATCTTACTCCTCCCAATAATGCCTAGATAGTTATGACAAAATCATTGAAATATACTAATTCAAGATCGTAGATAAAAACATTTGTTGTATTTATAAATTTAAAACAAAATAAATATTGGGATTTTGATAGTTCAATGATTGATGTTGGGGACTCTAAATGTCCACCACAAACGTCCATGAAATAGTAATAGCCTTGTAATATGACTAAATGAATATTAATAGTATGAACATAATGCAATGCATGTTTAGGCAGCAGCTATTTAAATGGGAAAAGCCTGTTTTTTTTCTAATAATGGGTAGAGACCCATTTTAGCAATCTATAATCTTAGGTGGCAAGTTTTAAGGCAACACTTAGAGAAGACTCTGTAATAATATGACAAGCCAAACCTAAGAAGGGAATTGCTTACCCAAATTCGCTAAAAGAAATTTGGAATATGGGATGCTCTGGAAACCATATCTTTTTCGATTATTTTCCATGAATTTTTTTTTTTTTCATTTTAAATTATTCTAGTGGATTGTTGCTTCTCTTCTCTTCCATATATTCGATTACCAAATTGTCAATGTGTGTAGTGGGTTTGCATTTTAGCAAAAAATCGAATTACCAATTTTTATAATTACGTTTTATATGTTCTTCCCTAGTCAGCTTTAGAGGCGTGCCCTCAAATAAATTTGTGATAAGATAATGGAGTCAAAGGAAGCTACTTTTGCAAGGATCTTCAAGTTTTAGCATTCGAAAAACTCGACCTCAAGCCAATTGTGTTGACCAAATTTGAGTCTTCAATTCGGGTTTGACATCTTAGCAAGTCGAAGTTGAATATACGGTTCATAGAATCAGTTAAAAGTAAGAATGACTCCAGATGGAAATATTTACATCGAGAAGTTTATTTTCCGAAATTGGTTCCCCCAACCAATTATTTTGCTCATTTCGCATAACCAATTTTGTCCTCTAAAAAGAAAGTTTTCTTACTTTACATCATATGACTGTTATGTCAAAGTTGTTATCGTTCTTCTCCGGTTAGGATCGACTGCTTCTGATTATTAAAATACACAATCACATACTAATATACAGAATCATTGAATATACTAAATATATCTCTAACAGTATAATTTTTGCTCACACAAGGTAAAAGCTTGAGATATATTCTTAAAATCCCAATTGCATGATTTAATATGCTACAAACTTCAGGTTTAGACAATTTTCGAACTTCTGCAGTCGAACCAAATCACCTTATGAAAGTGAGTAATGAAAATTTTGTACATATTATAGTCACCTTTGCTATGGAGGAAGTAGGAGAAATATGGAAGACAGGTTTCGACTGCTTTCACCTTTAAATTCGAAACAACTTTGAGATTAGTGCATTAAATAATTGTGGTTTCCAGTTCTTCTCTCTTTGCGTGAAGCATGGAAGCAATTGAAGCTGCGAAAACATCCCCTACATCAGAAATCGAAGATGGGGACTTTTGCATTTGTTACGCTATGTTGTGATCACTTTATTGTGGATAAATAATTGAAATTAGAAGCTTAAAGTCAAGCAAGGATAGTCAACCAGGACGAGGGTGTGGCAAAGTCAAACCCAATCAAACGAGAATCCTCTCCGGTCGCAAAAGATTATGGATGCCCACAATGTATGTGGCACTTTAAACAGGCCCCTTTGCTATGAAGCCCTTCCTCATCTACTCCATCGAAAATCCGGTCCATCATTGGTTGTTGATTGTCCCGCACCATCGATCAGTCATGTCGGTCTCAATCAAGCCTCCCTCTATTGATAATTCACACAACGATTTTCTTTCTTGACATAAAATCTCATGAAATTCTTGATTTTGCTGTCTAAAGCCCATTCTCAAAGCCGAACCAAATGAGGCCAGAATCGGTCCAAATGCATTGGAGTTTGGTGTATATTTTGGGGTTTGGACTTTTGAGGAACACTAGGTGGCCTTGGGCCTCCATGAATCTACAATTAGTGATCTCTCCTGCCTTGTGGGCCCTCGCCCAGACATTGGGACTCAAAAGCCTCTGGACTCCATATGTTTCTATCAATCTATGCGGTTCAGCTCGAGATGGAGCTAGCGGGTACTTCCTGGCGCTTGTAGCTAGACCCATCAAAGTAGGTTCTTGACCCATTTTTTAACTTATACAAGTGTTAATTAAGTCATAAATTAGTTAGTTATATTAAGTAAATGAGTCGTAAATTGGTTTAAACATAATATGAATGTTAAATGAGTCATATACAAATTTACAATTTATTTAAACTCACTCTAGTTCTATGACTCTTTTCATTTCTTATCCCATTTTCTCCGTCTCGCATTTGCTCTTTCCACATTTTCATCTTAATTTGGATATTATATTTCAACGATTAGGTTAAATATTAAAGTGTTTTAATAATATGAATCAGATTGAATATGAGTCGGGTGGAATATAAATTACTCAATTTGTATTGCATGAAAATGTAAATCCAATGGTTGATATAGTTGTTGAGTTTCATAAAACGCATGTTTGATCTTTTAACGGATATGGATGTAGTGTTTTATTTGTGGTAGAAATAATTGTGTCCAAAAATTCATGTAGAATTAGTAAAGATGCAAGTGGAGTTCGCATTTGATAAGGTTGACGACCATGGCAAGAGCTCTTGAGAGGCTGTAAGACAGTAGCAGCAACATTAATATCAAGCTTTAATGATGTGATTGTGATTTAACTTATACATCAAGCCAAGATGGATATTTGTCAAGCTATTTAAGTAAGGATCCTTGTGCACGTTGGTGCCCAAGGTGGTTTTGAACTTTTTGAGCGTGAGAAGGAAGGGGGCATAAAACTAGGAAATCGGGATCTGACTTTGACCAAGGGCGCTTTGCTTGTTTTATATTATAAATATTCCTCTCTCGTCTCGTCAGATGGCAAATATCGTGGGCCTTCGTGCCCTGAGCATGTAAAGAAGGGGTGGATTTCATCAAGTGGAAAATGCCATCATCGAAAATGGCATCGACAAGAGGCTCTGAGTCTACGAGTCGCCAAGGTATTCTTGTGCTGAGAATTTCATGTATTCTTGAAAGAAAGTTTTGTACGAAATTATGCGAGGCTCGATACTATAAAGTAGTTCGGGCACTTCAAGTAACAAATCCAGACAACAACAGTCATGAGCTTTTGAATGGAAGCATATGAAGTAATTCGTGCACTTCAATCCTTCGCTAATAATGAATTTGCAAAATTTCAGGGGGGTAAAACTCCTCGGAGCGTACGATCGAACCTGTGTCGTACGCCTTGCCAACCCCAGATGATGATACAAGAAGTAAAGTTCTGGTGACATCTAAGCTCAAGGAAGAAATGCAACAAAGGAAGCAAGTCGATCTATGAGGACTGTGTAAAAGCATGAAACTCATGTCCTGGGCTTCTCCAAGAGGGCGGAGAAGTACCACTCGTTCTTCTGCGGCCCCCGGTCGACCTTCCTCCCGGCGTTCCACCTCAGCTTCTTGAACCCGACCCGCTCCATCATCGGCACGTACGTCCCGTTCAGCTGCGGCCCTTCGCAGAAGAAGTGGTCGAGCCAGAACAGCCCGCCCGGCCTCAGCACCCGGTAAATATCGTACAGCGCGAACTCCAGCATCGTGTCCGGGATCCAGTTGCTCAGCACGTGCATCGAGTGCACTATGTCCAGCGTGTTCTCGAAGAAGGGCAGCCTCTGGGACACGCTCATGTGCATCGAGATGAGCCCTCGGGACGCGATGAAGCTGTTGAACGGGCCGTCCAGGTTCATCGTGGTGGTCACGATGGTCACGTTGCGCTCCCTCATCCTGGCCGCGAACGTCCCGCTCCCGCCCCCGATGTCCAGCCCGATGCGCACCGTCCCTCGTGGCCTGGTGGCCAGGACCTGGTCGATCCCGTAGTCGAGGATGCCGTTGTCGTACATCCAGCGGTGCTTCTCTCGACCTTCCAGGTCGAAGCAGTCCTTGCAGTCGAAGTAGCCGGGCTGCTTGTTGCGGTCGACGAGGCACTTGTAGCTCTTGCACGTGTACGCGTCCCACACGACGCTCGAGTCGTGCGGCGTCGTCCACAGGGACTGCGGGAACGGGGTCGGCTCCACGTACTTGGCCCGAGACTTCGGATGGCATCGCCGCCGCGGGAGCGGCTCGCACCCCTTCAGCAAGAAGCGCTGCGCGAACACGTCGTCCACGGGACACTCGCCCCCGACCTCGTACGACATGTACTGGGCCAGCTCCTCCTTGAACCTCAGGCACGCGACCCCCACAGGCGGGTGCAGCATGTCGGACCCCATCCTCGGAGAGTAGCCGAGCGGGAGCTTGTGCGGGGCCACGGCCAGCTTCACCTCGTCCGGGAGATCACCACCGTCGTGAGGGCGGCCGCGGGAGCGGGCGAGCTCGGCGAGGAGGGCCTTGACGAGGGAGTCGGAGGAGGCGAGCTGGCGGTGGAGGTCGGAGACGCGGGAGTGGGTGTCGGCGAGGTGGGCGCGGGTGGAGTTGAGGTGGGCCAGGAGGGAGGTGTCCCAGGCGATGGGGAGGGAGAGGCGGCCGAGGTCGAGGCGAGAAGGTCCGGAGGCGAGGAAGTAGAAGGTGAGGAGGTTGGTGAGGAGGACGAACGCCGCCATCTTGAGCTTGAACTTGAACGCGGCCGCCCTCGGAGACGGCGGCGGGTGGTAGTGGGACTGCTTCTTCGGACTGTCCGCAGCTCCCATCGCCGTCCCGATCGGTACGAATCTCTCTCCTTCTCTTCTCTTCTCTTCTCTTCTCCTTCTGACAGAAACTAGAGGAAGTGAAGTGACAGTGCGAGGGAGTGAGAGCAAGCACAAGGACTAGGAGTTGGGAAGTGTAGTATTCAAAAGGGGAACACAGCACGAGGCATTTAAGAAAGGTAAAAATCTTTGATGGATCCGGTGCACGACGGGACTTCGTTAATTGTGATCCGGCGTTCGGGGCGTGCGATCGGCTTTTATTAAAATATGATAGAAAGGAAGAAAGACGGTGATGTATCCAAATAATAAAGAAAGAAAGAGATGCCGTTCGTCATGGAAAATAAGTACGGCGGATCTCAATCTCGTTCTCTCCAATAAATGCAGTTTGCTAGACCCAAATTTGTCAACCCTTCCTCCTTCAATTCTTCCCTGGAGAGATACTCTTGTCATCTCATGGGTCTGCACTCCCCCACCTCCTTTCCGAGTTCTCCATGCACTAGATTCATATTTCAGAGACATTTTTTTTTACGAGATCAAAGAAAATAAGGGCGCGTTTGTTTGTGTTTCTTTTTAAAATGTGTTTCAGGACTATTTCTTCCGGAGAATAATTTTTAATCAAAAAGACGCGTATTGTAAATTTATTCCGGGAATTAAAAATGAATAGAAACACGTTTATTTTTTGTTTCTTTTAATTTTTTAATATTTTTCTTTTTTCTTCTTTTGGCGGGCCGCCAACCATGGCGGCGACCGGCCGACAAGGGCCGGCAGCCTCGCCTTGGCTAGGCGAGCTCGAGCTTGCCCAGATCC
The DNA here is from genome assembly GCF_016545825.1 of Eucalyptus grandis. Lineage (NCBI taxonomy): Eukaryota > Viridiplantae > Streptophyta > Magnoliopsida > Myrtales > Myrtaceae > Eucalyptus > Eucalyptus grandis. The sequence goes on from NC_052618.1 coordinate 435,728, forward strand.
AGCGAGGCTGAGCCTCGCCGGGGGTCGGCGACCAGCCAAAGAAAAAGAAGAAAAAAATAGAAGAAAAGAAATGAAAGAGAAAATTTGTTATTCAAAAGTGTTTCGGAACAAAAAAATAACTTTTTTTTTTGTTTCTTATTTCTGTTTTTGTTTCTTATTTCGTTGTAATTTTGTTCTCGAAACAAAATAGATTTTGAATAAAAACACAAACAAACGCGTTTCGTTCTTAAATTTGTTCATAAACATAAAAAAAAAAAAGAAACACAAACATGCACCTAAGGCCCCGTTTGTTTGTGTTTCTTTTTCTTGTTTTTAAACACTTTTTCTGTTTTTTTTGTTCTTTTGTTCCCAGAACAAAAAAAAAAGAAACAAGAAACACAAATTTTGTGTTTCTTGTTTCGAAACACTTTGAGAAACACTTATTTTTTTTTTTTTTTTCTCTTATTTTCTTGTTCTTTTTCTTTTGGCCGGTCGCCGGCCTCGGCCATGGGCGGCGACCGGCCGACGAGGGGGCCGGCGGCCTCGCCCGCCCACGGCGAGGCTCGCCGTAGCCGGGCGAGGGTCGGCTCGCCATGGCCGGGCGACCTCGATCTCGCCCAGATCCGGCGAGGCCGACCTCGCCCGGCGGCCGGCGAGCCTCGGCCTCGCCCGGGCGGTGGCCCGGCGAGGCCGCGCCCGCCCGCCGGGCGAGCTCGGCCTCGCGGATCAAGGCGAGGCCGACTCGCGCCGGCCCGGGCGAGCTCGATCTCGCCCAGATCCGGCGAGGCCGAGCTCGCCCAGCGGCCGGCGAGCCTCGGCCTCGCCGGATCTGGGCGAGTCGGCGTCGCCTGGCGGTGGCCCGGCGAGGCCGCGCCTCGCCCGCCGCTGGGCGAGCTCGGCCTCGCCGGATCTGGGCGAGATCGAGCTCGGCGAGGCCGACCTCGCGCCGGCCCGGGGCGAGCTCGATCTCGCCGGATCCGGCGAGGCCGAGCTCGCCCCGGGGCCGGCGAGCCTCGGCCTCGCCGGATCCGGGCGAGTCGGCGTCGCCCGGCGGTGGCCCGGCGAGGCCGCGCCTCGCCCGCCGCCGGGCGAGCTCGGCCTCGCCGGATCAAGGCAAGGCCGACCCTCGCCGGCGATCGCCGGCAAGGCCTTGGCCGGCGACCGCCAAAAGAAGAAAAAAATGAAAAAGAAAATAAGAAAAAAAGGAAAAATAAGAAAAAAAAAAATAGAAAAATAAAAGAAATAAAAAAATTATCCAAATTTACCAAACATGTTTCTGTTTATTTTTTATTCCCGGAACAAGTTTACCAAACGCGTTGTTTTGTTGAAAATTGTTCCCCGGAACAAAACACTTTTTTCTATTTCGTTCCCGGAACAATTTTTAAACAGAAACGCAACCAAACGCGCCCTAAGTTTCTAAATAGTTTCTACACCATGTTGCATTTCGTTCGGCCCCTTCACCCAAAAAAAAAAAAAAAAAAAAGAGAGATCTCTAGCATAACCGTATAACGGTACCATAGTTGAATAGGTCTCCTCATGATTTTTATATTTATTTTGCCATTCATAAAATTTATTGTCAACATTCAAATGTGATACTATTACACGTGGTTATATGATTATTTCTCAAAATATGAGATAGAGCACGGATTTTGTGGGATTGATCAGTCGTCATTCCTCGATTTATCGCTGCTAACTCTCGTTAACTCTCGTCTTTTCACTCTCCCTCCCCATCCTCTTTCCCTCTCTCTCTCTCTCTCTCTCTCTCTCTCTCTCTCTCGGCAACGTTCAAGCTTTCTAGAGGACGGAAATGGAAGCCATGAGGACAATCGGTTGGCTCACTGGAGAACATAGACCACTGATGTTCATAGGAGTGGTGTTCGCCGCAGTTTCATTCAAGGTCGGCCTCGATCCACAATTTGCCATAATTTCCACCTTCCCAGTTATCACGACGATTTTTCTTCCTTCCTTTAGCGCCGTGTTATTGCTGCTAACAGGCCTCCCTTCGAGGCACGCAATCTTTCTCTTTACAACAAAGGTGCTACTCTATGTAGCCACTATATCTTCGGCCTTCGCTTATGTCCATGTGGTAAGAGCCACCGCACCGGAGTATTTGGCCGATAATATAGAATGCTGGATGAAGATATGGGTGGGAGTGGTCATCGCGTTCTTGGTGGTGTATCATTCAATGGAATGGCTGCCAAACACCATTTTCAAAAAATGAGTCCCACCGGCAAGGAAGATGTGCTGCCCAGCCGTCAGCATCACCTGATTCACCTATCTATATAATAATTATCCATTTAAGTTGATCTTTGATTCCGTTAAATTCCTGAATAGTAAATGAATCTAAAATCTTGTCTTGCCTTAATTTCCTGGTTATGTCTCTTTAATCCGAAAACTGTATTGATATGGTGTCAACATTGTGAAATTTATTTATGCGCTTTGCCATTTCGGGCGTTCTTCAATGTGGCCTATGCTACCCGGAGGAGAGGTTACTTCCTTTCCAAACAACTGCAACATGCTTTCGCCCTTCATTTCTGTTCCTTCCAAAAACGCAAAATGGCTTCCGAATTTGGTAACTTTCTTCGGACGGGGGGAGCCTTGCGTAGGATGAGGAACTCCTCTCAGTTCCTTCTGGTGTGGTTCGATACTGGACAGGAACATGGCCTTTTATGAAGCTTAGGGTAGATTTCACTTTTGCCACTTATGGATTCTGGTGTCCCATGCTCTGTCATCTTGTCACAACTCCTTCCTCGTACCATGTATTAATGGAAACTTTTAGTACATCCTGCATTTCCATTCCAATCAAAACGAACACAATCGAATGACCCAGCGATGTTCATTGATGAATACACCATATGTACATTTCTAAGTTCCCTATAGTAGGTATCGGTAGTCTAATAAGTGAATAAGCATGGACATTTATCTTCAACCCACTGAACTTTTCAACTTCAACGCTCGAAGTGTAGTTTCCCCTAAAAAAAAAAAATTATATATATGTATGTATACTTCAAAGAGTCGACATTTTTCAGCCGAACAGGACATGAACGGTAGCAGTCTTAGACTTGGAACTTAGCCATAAATTAAAAAAAAAAAAAAAAAAAACAATAACAACAACAACAACAACAAAAGAGCCCATCTCGAGCAATGCAAATAGATGTTGACCTCTCTAGTACGGACGTCGTTACAAAGAATGCCAACCAATTCTTAGAATTTCCAATCCGATTTGCACTCAATCTCCACGCAGTGGTAGCTTCTTCTCCCATAGTCCACGGGAATCCGAGTGCTCTATTACCACCATCCTTTGGCTTTTTACCCTGCAAAGTGCAACTCCACATGCGTCTTCGCTGGAGAAGCAATTAAAGAATACATGAGAAGCCCACTTTTCCGGTATTTGGGCATTTGTACCAAACTCTTTCGTAGCCAGGACTCGTGAAGGTTCAAACACATGAATATAAAGTAGGGAAAAGTACCAAAAAAGTCATAAACATATTGCATTGGTACCAATTTAGTCCTAAACTTTTCAATTGAACTAATTCAATCCTAAACCTTTTACTATAGGTACCAATTTAGTTCATCCGGCCAATTTTGACCGGCCGACACGACGTGGAATTTTTTTATATTTTTTAATTATTTTTTATCAATTTCTTTTTTTGTCTTCTTCCCGGCCACTAGGCGAGGGCCGCGAAGCCCTCGCCCGCCGGCGAGGGTCGTGGCCCTCACCCGGCCTCTCCTAGGGCCGCCGGTGAGGAGGCTTCGCCCGGATCTGGGTGAGGCCAACCTCGGCCGCGGCCCTGGGTGAGGGTCGCGGCCCTCACTCGGCCTTGCCCAAATCTGGGCTAAGCCACCTCGCCTGCAGCCCTGGGCGAGGCCGAGCGAGGGCCGCTCGGCCTCCCCTGGGGCCGCGCGGGCGAGGCTGGCCTCGTCCGAGATCCAGCGAAGCCGCCCGCCGACGGTCGATCGGGCAAGGCCGCCTCGCCCGCGGCCCCTGGGAAAGGCCGGGCGAGCCGGCGAGGGTCGCGGCCCTCGCCCGGTGGCGGCGAGCCTCACCGAGGCTCGCCGGCCAACGCAAGGAAGAAGACAAAATAATAATAATAATAATAATAATAATAATAATAATAATAATAATAATAATAATAATAATAATAATAATAATAATAATAATAATAATAATAAATTTAATATAAAAAATTCGAAAAAATAATTAAAAAATCATAAAAATTGCCACATTAGCATCCGGCCGACATCCACGTCAGCGTCGGCCGGCCAAAATTGGCCGAATGGACTGAATTGGTACCAATATTAAAAGGTTTAGGCTGAATTTGTTCAATTAAAAAGTATGACTGAATTGGTACCAATACAATAGGTTGATGACTTTTTTGGTACTTTTCCCATACAAAGTAGTTAGCAGCGCTTTGATCAAGTTCACAATCACAAAATAGGACAAACTAGGGGTGATTGGTTCAAGAGTGATAAGGTTTGGGAGCTGAAACCCGAAACCCACCATTAGAACCTACCATGTTCACTTGGACCCGATTATGGAACCTACCCTGTTTTTTGGTCCGGTTTCAAAGTCTACTTGAAAAACTTATTTATCTTTTTATTTCTTTTTTTGGTTCAGTTTTTACAGCAAAATCATACGAGGCCATGGTAATGAAATGATTCAAAGTAATAAATTAACAATAGAAATCATAATCCGCCAAAAACAACAAATCCATAAGACATGTATGCAGTCACATACAATTATAAATGATAAAAAGTTCAAACATATAATATAAAACATAAATTTTAAAACACCATTCCCCATTCATCCATAAAAGTTTAAGGTAAGAAGAAAGACCGGTGGGGAATTTTGAGGATGGACAAAGGACGAAAGAGTGTTGAGGTTAGAATTTAGTAGAAAATAAAATTAAGATTTTGGTTTTTAGCTTATAAAACCAATTTTGAAACCGATTTCAAAAGAGGGTGGTTTGGTCCAGTTCCCTAGCGGTTATTCACTGAACCTATTTCCAAACCAGTTACAACCAGTTCAAAAAATTTGGAATCTGTTCCCAGACCAATTCCAACGGAAATCAATTCTTAGATCAATTTTTCAGACAATCTAGTCCGATTCCCAAGTAAAACCGGTTTGGTTGCACGCCCTAGGATAGACAACAATAACCCTGCAAAACCATCAATAGAGAATAGTAAAAGTTAGACGAGCCATAGAGCCTGTTAGAAGTCAAAACTATGCTAGCATGCATCTTCATCATCGTTCTATATTGTAAGGTAAAATTGACAATATTTTCAATGAGGAAAGAAAATGCACTTTCGAGTTTTTGTATTACATCTCGAAATCACTTAAATTAACTTGAAAAAAAAAATTGAGATTTCCTTCGTCTTATTCCCCCCAATGATGCTTAGATAATTATGACAAAATCATCCAAACATACTAATCAAACTGCCAAAATAGAAACGTGTACTTCGAGATCGTAGAGGAAAACATTTAACGTAATTATCGATTTAAATATATATATATATGGGTTTTTGATGGTTCAATGATTGATGTTGGGGACTCTTAAATGTCCATCACGAAAGCCCATGTAATAGTAATAGCCTTATGATATGGCTAAATGAGCATTAATGGCATGGGCATAATGCAATGCATGTCTAGGTAGCAGCTACTTTTATGGGAAAAGCACTAAGACCCTTTTTTTAAGAATAAATAAATAAATAATGAGGAGAGAGACATTTTAGTAATCTGTAATCTTATGTGGCAAGTTTTAGGGCAACACTTAGAGAAGATTTGTAATAATATTTTCGATAAAAAGATAGATCAAGTTGTCAAATGAAGACCAGACTTGATCAGTGAGATTGGTCGACCCTCAAAATTCTCATCCAAGCCCCCATATGATTTTCTATATATTTTACTTCTCTCCTCTTATATTTACATTCAATTACCAAATTGTTAATGTGGGTAGTGGGTTTGCATTTTTACAAAAGATCCAATTACCAATCCATATAATTTCATTTTTATGTGTTCTTCCTTGATCACCTTTGGAGGCGTGCCCTCAAATAAATTTGTGACAAGATAATGGAGTCAAAGAACCCTAACTCGTGCAAGGATCTCCAAGTTCTGGGATTTGAAAAAACTCAACCTAAAAAATCAATTGTGTCGACCAAATTTGAGTCTTTAATTCTGGTTTGAAATCTTAGCAAGTTGAAGTTAAATATTTCTTTTGGAAGAGGATGACTAATATTGCATTTATGGACCAATATGTAAGTTAAAAATATCAGTTTGTAGAATCGGTTAGAAGCAACAGTGATCCCAAATAGAAATATTTACATCGAGAAGTTAAAATTTATTGTCAAAATTGATCCCACCTACTAATTATTTTGCTTATTTCACATAACTGAATTCGTCATCTAAAAAAAATAATGTTTTCTTACTTTACATCAAACGATTATTACGTCAAAGTCGTCTATTGTTCTTCCCCAGTTAGGATGCTTCCAATTACTAAAATTCCGTGGTACCATTCGTGCTCACACAAAGCTAAAGCCCAAAACATATACGCTATGAATCTCGGTTTAGAGAACTCTCGAACTTTTGTGGTTGAATCAAATTACCTTAAGAAAGTGAGCAATGAAAATCTTATACATATTATAGTCATCTTTTTTTTTTTTTTTGGTGACCCAGGGAACCCACCGCACGGCCGGTAGCCGAGGAGTAAACCCTGGGGAGGCACGCAAGAAACCACCACCCACGCACCCCGGGCAAGACATCATGCAGCGCTTCAGCCTCCCTGCTTCGTAGGGGCTTCGAAACTGGGACCTCCAACGTGGAGTCCAGCAGCCCTACCATCCACGCTGCAACGATGGGTGGTTATTATAGTCATCTTTGCTGTGGAGGAAGTAGGAGAAATTCGGAAGACAGGTTTTGACTGCTTTCACCTATGAATTCGAAACAACTTTGAGATTAGTGCTTTAAATAATCATGGTTTCCAGTTCTTCTCTCTTTGCATGAAGCATGAAAACGGTTGAAGCTGTGAAAACATCCCATACATCAGAAATCAAAGGTGGGACTTTTGCATTTGTTACGCTATGTTGTGATCACTTTATGGTGGAGAAATACTTGAAATTAGAAGCTTACAAGTAAAGCAAGGATAGTCAATCAAGACGAGAGAGTGGCAAAGTAAAACCAAAGCAAACGAGAATCCTCTCCAGAGGCGTAAAAGACTGTGGATGCCTAAAATGTATGTGACTACTTTAAACAGGCCCCTTTCCTATGAAGCCCTTCCTCATCTACTCCATTGAAAATTCGCTCGATCATCGGTTGTTGATCGTCTGGCACCATCGATCGGTCATGTGAGTCCTAATTGAGCCCCCTCTATTGACAAGTCACATAATATTTTTCCTTCTTGACGTAAAAAAATACTAATATTGCACGAAATTCTTGATTTTGTTGTCCATGTCGTGGGCCTGTGTGCGTATTATTGTGATGTAGAAGGAGGTGCGATTTCTGAATTAAGGGAGAAATATTTTAAGTTGTTTTTGTTCTTTGAATGGAACATGTCAGTATGAGTGGTTTTCTTCAATCCCCTTCTAAGAATCGGTCCAAATACATTGGAGTGGGCGTATATTTTGGGGTTTGGACTTTTGAGGAATACTAGCTGGCCCTTGGGCCTCCATGAATTTACACTTGGTGATCTCTCCTGCCTCTTGGTCCCTTGCCCAGACATTGGGGCTCAAAAGCCTTCGGACTCTATGTTTTTCTGTCAATCTAGGCGGTTCAGCTCAAGATGGAGTTAGTGGGTACTTCTTGGTGCTTATAGCTAGGCCTATCAAAATGGGTCATTGACCCATTTCTAGACTTTTATGGGAGTTAAATGAGTTAGTTATATTAAGCAATTTGATCATAAATTGGTCTAAATATAATATGAGTCTTAAATGAGTTATAAATAGGTTTACAACTTATTTAGATCCAATCCACTTCCATAACTCTATTTTCATTTCTTATCCCCCTTTACTCAATCTCTCGCTTGCTCACTTCGCACTTTTATCTCAATTTGGATGTTATTTTTTGCAGATTGGGTTAAATATATGGAGCACATCAGGTATAGGTTGAATATGAGTCGAGTCGAATATAAATCACTAAATTTGTATTGCATGAAAATACATTTATTTGAGCTAACCTAACCCACCCGTTTGACAAGTCTACGGAGATTGTAATTCCAATGGTTGATATAGTTGTTGAGTTTCATAAGACGCATGTTTGATTTTATGAGAAATATGGATATAGTGCTTAATTTGCGATAGAGGTTATTATATCCAAAAATTATTGTAGAGTGAGTAAAGGTGCAAGTGGAGTTTGCATTCGATAAGGTCCATGACCATGGCAAGAGCTCTTGAGGGGTTGTAAGAAGGCAGCGGCAATGATGATATCAAGCCTTAATGATGCGATTGTGATTTAGCTTAAACATCAAGTCAAGATGGATATTTGTTGAGCTATTTAAGTAAGGATCCTTGTGCACGTTGGAGCCCAAGGTGATGTGAGCGTGGGAGGAAGAGGACTTAAAACTAGCAAATTGGGGTCTGACTTTGACCAAGGGCTTTGCTTGTTTTATATTATAAATATTCCTCTCGTGTCTCGTCAGATGGTAAATGTTGCAGAGTGGGCCTTCGCTCCCTGAGTGTGCCAAAAAGGGGTGGATTACATCAAGTGGAAAATACCATCGGGAATGGCATCCAAGAGAAATTCTGGATTTATTCGCCAAGGTATACTTGTACTGACCATTTAATGCATTCTTCAGCAAGATTGTAAGAAAGTTTCCTCCAAAATTATATGCGAGGCTAAATACCTTAAAAGATTTTTTGATGTGATTGATGTTGAGATATACTAAGTGGAATGGCAATCCAGCCAATACTCTTGATTATAGTGGATTCTCATGCTTCTCTCCTACAATGTAGGTCAGATTGATCCAACGACATAAGTCCGGTATCCAATTTTATTTTCTTGTCCCGTTTACTATTGTGTGGGACAGCTTGTTTTCCATGGTAACTTACAAATATCTCACCCGGTCACTATATGAGCCATAAGTCTTTGAAACAAATCCAGCCAACAATGGTCATAAGCTCTTGGACGGAAACGAAGGGCGCTTCAATCCTTCGCTAATGATGAATTGGCAAAATTTCAGCAGAGTAAAACTCCTCAGAGCGTACGGTCGAACCCGTGTCGTCACCACAACACAAAGAAGCGATGCAACAAAGGAAGCAAGTCGATCTATGAGGACCGTGTAAAAGCATGAAACTCATGTCATGGGCTTCTCCAAGAGGGCGGAGAAGTACCGCTCGTTCTTCTGCGGCCCCAATCGACCTTCCTCCTGGCGTTCCACCTCAGCTATTCTATCTTTCCTCTTGCTCACCGAGGAACAACTTGCTCACAAGAGCTACTCTTCTCTCAGGCTGCGTTGCCTCTATTCTCTCTTGAAGCTTGCCCTTCTTTCATCTGGTGACTCGTCTTCAGATGCTTCTCCTCTAAGCCTTATATATAGGCTGAAGCTTCACCGCCACACGTCCAGTGGCCGACTTCATACATAACGGACTTCCGCTTACTTCTTGAGCAAGTTGGCAAGTTGCAGTTGCCAAATGGTCGCCAGCTAATCTTCCTTTGCCGACTTCATGCAGTGAAAAAACCTTATCCAATCAATCTCCTTAGCAAGTTAAACTTTACTTGCTTCTTTTGACTTTTTAACCAAAACTCGTCTCTCGTTTTCTTTTGCGTGCGACTGAAACAAGAAAGCTCAAGAGTTCTTCACTTGGGGTTTTAATCACCGCCTTTAGATATCCAGCATTCTCACTGGAATAAGTAGGCACATCAGAGGCAAAGTCCAACTAGAACTTATCTCATTTTCATATTAGGTGTTGACTCCAACATGCTTCACGTTTTAATCTCACGGTTACATATTAGTCTCCTGATCTTCACGAGTATCTGAATCCGTCCTTCCAATACATTGCAGATCTCTAAATTCAAATGGATTCGGTGGGCTGATTCCCCCTACTATTGGTACCCTTTCTAGGCTTTACTGGCTGGATCTAGCCGACAATCAGCTAAGTGGATCTATCCTGGTATCAAATGGAAGCAATCCTGGCCTTGATATGCTACTTCACATGGAGCACTTGTATGTGCATGTCTTCCAGTTTATTGTCTCGCTGAATCTGGGAACTTTCAGTTTTGTTGTGTTATCCGACTAATCTTCTGCTTCATGCGGTCATTTTGGACAGAACTGACTCTCGGGCACAATTCCGTCCCAATTATTCAGTTCTGAGATGCGTCTCATACATATTAAGTTCTGATAATCCAATAGGCCGCTGCATCAGGTCTATCCATTGTTTCCTTGAGGCTTCTCAAACCTTATCTAATGAAAGATCCTCTCGCTATTGGCTCTTGTAGGGGTTTATGCTTTTCGTCAAAAGAAAAGAGCAGAAAAGGCTACAGAGCAAAGCAGCCCTTTTGGTATGGGCGGATTCACTGCAGACTTGCCACTTAGCTTGTCTCTGATTCTGAAAGTGAGTCTCAATCAAATGGAAATGCAGTAAACTGGGACCCGAATAAGAGCGGCGGCGGCATCCCCCAACTCAAAGGAGCAAGATGGTTTTCTCTTGAAGAGCTAAAGAAATACACCAACAACTTCTCAGAAGCCAATGAAATTGGATCTGGTGGCTATGGAAAGATTTACTATCTTGGCTCTCAAGTTCTATTTAAGAGAAACCTCGACTAGCATGCTCTTGCTCCTATACTCTTTATAATGTACCCAGAGCCTTTCGCTGCAGTCCTCATATTAACAAGAACAATCTTCTGTATAAGTGCCATTTATTCGCCACCTTGTTGGAAGCATAGGCTCACTGAATGACAAATGACCGTTACTGAGTTTGAAATCTTCTGCTAGAATTTCACATGATCAGATAAGGGCTTCTTAGACTTGACAAAACCAGATGTGAGTTTGCTTGTACAGAGAAAAAGTAAAGCTGAGAGCTACACATATGTTTCTTCATAGTTTTCTTCTCTTTCCAAGAGAATCTTACATTTTCACACGGCTTCAAATTTTTCAACTGCTTATCTGATCTGAATATTTCCATTTAAGTTGATCCTTGATTCCATTAAATTCCTGAACAGTAAATGAATCTAAAATTTTGTCTTGCCTTAATTTCCCGGTTATGTCTCTTTAATCTGAAAACTGTATCGATATGGTGCCAGCATTGTGAAATTTCTTTATGCGATTTGCCATTTCGGGCGTTCTTCAATGTGGCCCGTGCTACCAGGAGGAGAGTTTACCTTCCTCTCCAAACCACTGCAACATGCTTTCGCCCTTCATTTCTGTTCCTTCCACAAAATGGCTTCCGAATTTGGTAACTTTCTTCGAACGGGGGGAACCTTGCGTAGGATGAGGAACTCCTCTCAGTTCCTTTTGGTGTGGTTTGATACTGGACAGGAACATGGCCTTTTATGAAGGTTAGGGTAGATTTCACTTTTGCCACTTATGGCTTCTGGTGTCCCATGCTCTGTCATCCTGTCACAATTCCTTCCTCGTACCATGTATTAATGAAAACTTTTAGTACATCCTGTGTTTCCATTCCAAATCAAAACGATACCGATGAGCGTTGATGAACACACCATGTACATTTCTAAGTTCCTATAGTCTGTATCAGTAGTCTAATCAGTAATAAGTGAATGAGCATGGACATTTATCTTCAACCCACTGAACTTTTGAACTTCAATGCCCGAAGCGCAGTTTCCCCTAAAAAAAATATGAAAACTTCCAAGAGCCAACATTGTTCAGCCAAACAGGACATGAACGGTAGGCAGTCTCGAGAAGTGCAAACAGATGTTGACCCCTCTAGTACGTACGTCGTTACAAAGAATGCGAACCAATTCTTAGAATTTCCAATCCGATTTGCACTCAATCTCCATGCAGTGGTAGCTTCTTCTCCCATAGTCCACGGGAATCCGAGTGCTCTATTACCACCATCCTTTGGCTTTTTATCCTGCAAAGTGCAACTCCACATGCTTCTTCGCTGGAGAAGCAATTAAAGAATACATGAGAAGCCGACTTTTCCGATATTTGGGCATCTGTACCAAACTCTTTCGTAGCCAGGACTCGTGAAGGTTCAAACACATGAATACAAAGTAGTTAGCAGCGCTTTGATCAAGTTCACAATCACAAAATAGGACAAACTAGGGGTGATTGGTTCAAGAGTGATAAGATTTTGGAGCTGAAACCTGAAACCCACCATTAGAACCTACCATGTTCACTTGGACCCGATTATGGAACCTACCCTGTTTTTTGGTCCGGTTTCAAAGTCTACTTGAAAACTTATTTATCTTTTTATTTCTTTTTTTTTTTGGTTCAGTTTTTACAGCAAAATCATACGAGGCCATGGTAATGAAACGATTCAAAGTAATAAATTAACAATAGAAATCATAATCCGCCAAAAACAACAAATCCATAAGACATGTATGCAGTCACATACAATTATAAATGATAAAAAGTTTAAACATATAATATAAAACATAAATTTTAAAACACCATTCCCCATTCATCCATAAAAGTTTAAGGTAAGAAGAAAGACCGGTGGGGAATTTTGAGGATGGACAAAGGACGAAAGAGTGTTGAGGTTAGAATTTAGTAGAAAATAAAATTAAGATTTTGGTTTTTTAGCTTATAAAACCAATTTTGAAACCGATTTCAAAAGAGGGTGGTTTGGTCCAGTTCCTTAGTAGTTATTCACTCAGAACCTATTTCCAAACCAGTTACAACCAGTTCAAAAAATTTGGAATCTGTTCCCAGACCAATTCCAACGGAAATCAATTCTTAGACCAATTTTTCAGACAATCTAGTCCGATTCCCAAGTAAAAACGGTTTGGTTGCACGCCCTAGGATAGACAACAATAACCCTGCAAAACCATCAATAGAGAATAGTAAAAGTTAGACGAGCCACAGAGTTTGTTAGAAGTCGAAACTATGCTAGCATGCATCTTCATCATCGTTCTATATTGTAAGGTAAAATTGACAATATTTTCAACGAGGAAAGAAAATGCACTTTCGAGTTTTTGTATTACATCTCGAAATCACTTAAATTAACTTGAAAAAAAAAAATTGAGATTTCCTTCGTCTTATTCCCCCAATGATGCTTAGATAATTATGACAAAATCATCCAAACATACTAATCAAACTGCCAAAATAGAAACGTGTACTTCGAGATCGTAGAGGAAAACATTTAACGTAATTATCGATTTAAATATATATATATATATATATATATATATATTTATATATATATATATATATGGGTTTTTGATGGGTCAATGATTGATGCTGGGGACTCTTAAATGTCCATCACAAAACCCATGTAATAGTAATAGCCTTATGATATGGCTAAATAAGCATTAATGGCATGGGCATAATGCAAGGCATGTCTAGGTAGCGGCCACTTTTATGGGAAAAGCACTAAGACTTTTTTTTTTAATTATGAGGAGAGACCCATTTTAGCAATCTGTAATCTTATGTGGCAAGTTTTAGGGCAACACTTAGAGAAGATTTGTAATAATATTTTCGATGAAAAGATAGATCAAGTTGTCAAATGAAGACCAGACTTGATCACTGAGATTGGTTGAGCCTCAAAATTCTAATCCAAGCCCCCATATGATTTTCTATATATGTTACTCCTCTCCTCTTATATTTACATTCAATAACCAAATTGTTAATGTGGGTAGTGGGTTTGCATTTTTACAAAAGATCCAATTACCAATCCATAGAAATTCATTTTTATGTGTTCTTCCTTGATCACCTTTGGAGGCGTGCCCTCAAATAAATTTGTGACAAGATAATGGAGTCAGAGAAACCTAACTTGTGCAAGGATCTTCTGGCATTTGAACAAACTCAACCACAAATCAATTGTGTTGACCAAATTTGAGTCTTTAATTCGGGTTTGAAATCTTAGCAAGTTGAAGTTAAATATTTCTTTTGGAAGAGGATGACTAATATTGCATATATGGACCAATATGCAAGTTAAAAATATCGGTTCATAGAATCGGTTAGAAGCAATAGTGATCCTAGATAGAAATATTTATAGCGAGAAGTTAAAATTTATTGTCAAAATTGGTCCCACCTACTAATTATTTTGCTTATTTCCATAACTGAATTCGTCATCTAAAAAAAAAAATGTTTTCTTACTTTACATCAAACGATTATTATGTCAAAGTCGTCTATTGTTCTTCAGCTAGGATGCTTCTAGTTACTAAAATTCCATGGTACCATTCGTGCTCACACAAGGCTAAAGCCCGAAACATATTCTATGATTTAATACACTATGAACCTCGGGTTTAGAGAACTCTTGAACCTTTGTGGTTGAATCAAATCACCTTAAGAAAGTGAGCAATGAAAATCTTATACATATTATAGTCATCTTTGCTGTGGAGGAAGTAGGAGAAATTCGGAAGACAGGTTTTGACTGCTTTCACCTATAAATTTGAAACAGCCTTTGAGATTAGTGCATTAAATAATCATGGTTTCCAGTTCTTCTCTCTTTGCGTGAAGCATGAAAGCGGTTGAAACCGTGAAAACATCCCATACATCAGAAATCAAAGGTGGGACTTTTGCATTTGTTACGCTATGTTCTGATCACTTTATCGTAAAGAAATACTTGAAATTAGAAGCTTACAAGTCAAGCAAGGATAATCTCTATCAAGACGAGAGAGTGGCAAAGTCAAACCAAAGCAAACAAGAATCCTCTCCAGGCGCAAAAGACTATGGATGCCTACAATGTGTGCGGCTACTTTAAACAGGCCCCTTTCCTATGAAGCCCTTCCTCATCTACTCCATCGAAAATTTGCTTGATCATCAATTGTTGATCGTCTGGCACCATCGATCGGTCATGTGGGTCCTGATTGAGCCCCCTCTATTGACAAGTCACATAATAGTTTTCCTTCTTGACGTAAAAAAATACTAATATTGCACGAAATTCTTGATTTTGTTGTCCATGTCGTGG
Organism: Eucalyptus grandis; assembly: GCF_016545825.1. Taxonomy (NCBI): domain Eukaryota; kingdom Viridiplantae; phylum Streptophyta; class Magnoliopsida; order Myrtales; family Myrtaceae; genus Eucalyptus; species Eucalyptus grandis. Next base: position 450,728 of record NC_052618.1, read on the forward strand.
ACCTGTGTGCGTGTTTGTGTTATTGTGATGTAGAAGGAGGTGCGGCTTCTGAATTAAGGGAGAAAGATTCTAAGTTGTTTTTGTTCTTTGAGTGGAACATGTCATTAGTATGAGTGGTTTTCTTCAATCCCCTTCTGAGAATCCGTCCAAATACATTGGAGTGGGCATATATTTTGGGGTTTGGAATTTTGAGGAACGCTAGCTGGCCTTGGGCCTCCATGAATTTACACTCGGTGATCTCTCCTCCCTCTTGGGCCCTTGCCCAGACATTGGGGCTCAAAAGCCTTCGGACTCTACGTTTTTCTGTCAATCTAGGCGGTTTAGCTCAAGATGGCGTTAGTGGGTACTTCTTGGTGCTTATAGTTAGGCCTGTCAAAATGGGTCATTGACCCATTTCTTGACGTGCATGGGAGTTAAATGAGTTAATTATATTAAGCAAATTGATTATAAATGGGTGTAAATATAATATGAGTCTTAAATGAGTTATAAATAGGTTTATAACTTGTTTAGATCCAATCCACTTCCATGACTCTATTTTCATTTCTTATCCCTTTACTCCATCTCTTGCTTGCTCACTTCACTTTGCACTTTTATCTCAATTTAGATATTATCTTTTGTAGATTGGGTTAAATATATGGGGCAAGTTGAGTATAGGTTGGATATGAGTCGGGTCAAATATAAATTACTAGATTTGTATTGCATAAAAATGAATTCATTTGAGCTAACTTAACCCACCCGTTTGACGAGTCTACTTGTAGCAAGATGAAGGTTGTAATTCCAATGGTTGGCATAGTTGTCAAGTTTGATAAGACGCTTGTTTGATTATCTGAGGAATATGGAGGTAGTGCGTTATTTGGGTGATAGAGGTAATTGTGTCCAAAAATTCTTGTAGAGCGAGTAAAGGTGCAAGTGGAGTTTGCATTCGATAAGGTCCATGACCATGGCAAAAGCTCTTGAGGGGTTGTAGTAGCAGCAACGATGATATCAAGCTTTAATGATGTGATTGTGATTTAGCTTAAACATCAAATCAAAATCAAAATGGATATTTGTTGAGCTATTTAAGTAAGGATCCTTGTGCACGTTGGAGCCCAAGGTGATGTTGGACTTTTTGAGCGCGGGAAGGAAGAGGACTTCAAACTAGCAAATTGGGGTCTGACTTTGACCAAGGGCTTTGCTTTTTTTATATTATAAATATTCCTCTCGTGTCTCCTCGTCAGATGGTAAATGTTGCAGAGTGGGCCTTCGCGCCCTGAGTGTGTAAAAAAGGGGTGGATTACATCAAGTGGAAAATGCCATCGGGAATGGCATCCAAGAGAAATTCTGGATTTATTCGCCAAGGTATACTTGTACTGACCATTTAATGCATTCTTCAGCAAGATTGTAAGAAAGTTTCCTCCAAAATTATATGCGAGGCTAAATACCTTAAAAGATTTTTTGATGTGATTGATGTTGAGATATACTAAGTGGAATGGCAATCCAGCCAATACTGCTTGATTATAGTGGATTCTCATGCTTCTCTCCTACAATCTAGGTCAGATTGATCAAACGACATAAGTCCGGTGTCCAATTTTATTTTCTTGTCCTGTTTACTAATGTGTTGGACAAGCTTGTTTTCCATGGTAACTTAAAAATATCTCACCTGGTCACTATACGAGCCAGAAGTCTTTGAAACAAATCCAGACAACAATGGTCATTAGCTTTTGGACGGAAACGAAGGGCGCTTCAATCCTTCGCTAATCATGAATTGGCAAAAGTTCAGCAGAGTAAAACTCCTCGGAGCGTACGGTCGAACCCGTGTCGTACGCCTTGCCTACCCCAGATGATGCAACAAGAAGTAATGTTGTGGTGACATCTAAGCTCAAAGAAGCGGTGCAACGAAGGAAGCAAGTCGATCTATGAGGACTGTGTAAAAGCATGAAAGTCATGTCATGGGCTTCTCCAAGAGGGCGGGAGAAGTACCACTGGTTCTTCTGCGGCCCCCGGTCGACCTTCCTCCCGGCGTTCCATCTCAGCTTCTTGAACCCGACCCGCTCCATCATCCGCACGTACGTCCCGTTCAGCTGCGGCCCTTCGCAGAAGAAGCGGTCGAGCCAGAACAGCCCGCCCGGCCTCAGCACCCGGTAAAAATCGTACAGCGCGAACTCCAGCATCGTGTCCGGGATCCAGTTGCTCAGCACGTGCACCGAATGCACGATGTCCAGCGTGTTCTCGAAGAAGGGCAGCCTCCGGGACACGCTCATGTGCATCGAGATGAGCCCTCGGGACGCGATGAAGCTGCTGAACGGGGCCGTCCAGGTTCGTCGTGGTGGTCACGACGGTCACGTTGCGCTCCCTCATCCTGGCCGCGAACGTCCCGCTCCCTCCCCCGATGTCTAGGCCAATCCGAATGGTGCCCGGTGGCCTGGTGGCCAGGACCTGGTCGATCCCGTAGTCGAGGATGCCGTTGTCGTGCATCCAGCGGTGCTTCTCCCGGCCTTCCAGGTCGGAGCAGTCCTTGCAGTCCTTGGAGGGAGGTAGTAGGACTGCTTCTTCGGACTGTCCGCAGCTCCCATCGCCGTCCCGATCGGTACGAATCTCTCTCCTTCTCTTCTCTTCTCCTTCTGACAGAAACGAGAGACGGTGAAGTGACAGTGCGAGTGAGTGGTAAAAGTGGAGGTATACAAGAGGGGAATGCAGGACGAGGCATTTAAGAAAGGGGAAATCTTTGATGGATCCGGTGCATCCGGATTCGTTCCTTGTGATCCGGCGTTCGGGGCGTGCGATCAGCTTCTATTAAAATGATAGAAAGAAGAGAAAAACGGTGATGTACCCAAATGATAAAGAAAGGAAGAGATGCCGGTCGTCATTAAAAATAGGTACGGACGGCCGATCCCAGTCTCGTCGCTCATCTAGATGCATTTGCTTAAAACCCAAATTAGGAATTCAAAGAGGAGGGTTGATAAATTTGGGTTGTAACAAACAGTATCACAAGTTGAATGAGTCCCCCGTGTTTTCCGTATTTGTTTTGCCGTTCATGGAATTTGTGGCCAACATTCGACCGTGATATCGTTTCACGGTTATAGGATCGCGTATGACTTGTCATTCCTCTCCTTTTTCCTCTCCCCCTCCCCCTCCTCCTCCTCCCTATCTCGCTTGCTCTCTCTCTCTCTCTCTCTCTCTCTCTCTCTCTCTCTCTCGGAAATGGAAGCCATTAAAAGATGTATGGTGAGTGAAGAACTGAGCTCACTGATGATCGCAGGAGCGGCGTTGAGCGCATTTTCATTGAAGCTTGGCCTTGATGCACAATTTACCGTGCTTTCTGACTTCCCGGTTATCACGTGGATTTTCCTCCCTTCCGTTTGCGCCGTATCGTTGCTGCTGACGGGCCTACCTTCAAGGCGTGCGTTCTTCCTTTTCACAACAAGGGTGTTAATCCAGGTAGCCCTTCTCTCCCTTGCATTCACTTATGTCTCGTTGGTAAGGGCCAGGGGGCCCGAGTATCTCGCCAACAGGATAGAACTCGGGATGAAGATTTGGGCGGCGGTGGTGATCCCGCTTTTGGTGGCGTGTCATTCAATGCAATGGCTGCCCAACACTTTTTTCACGATCAAGAAATGAGTCTCACCGGCGAGGAAGATATGCTGCCAAGCTGTCGGCATCGTCTTGTACCAAGTTTATGACTTGAATGATATTGAATTGATATTGTATTCTAAGTTTATGACTTCTTTTTATATGACCCTATAGAAGATATGGGCTTCGATTACGCTATATCATTTTGCTTGTCTACAGGGTCCCATTCTTAGGGCTTATTTGGTTCTTTAGGGAACGCAGACAGCTCGTGCAAAATCTACAAATGAGATGAAATTAGTCTCGTTCGGAAGTTGCTAATTGCCAGCCGAATGTTTTGTTGGGAGAAATATTGCCATTGTGATATCAATCACTTACCATGAAGTACCTCATTTAGATGCCCATCATGATCATGCACTGCTACAAGAATATGAATTTGCACACATTCCACAGTACTAGCTATCACTCACGTCATGAATCCTATAGGGATGGAGATAACAACACGGTCGTTCTTTGACTTGAATGGCATGATTTCAAAAGTTCCACTCCCAAAAATCCCTGTCACAGCGTTCTTGTTACTACCCACTAATCAAGGGACTAGGGAATGCCCACAACGACTATACACGCCGACGATCTCGTAAACGGAGCATCGCGAGGGAAGGTTGAATCGACTTGGTGAGGTCCCGGCGTGTACGCACAAGACTCTTTTCCTCTCTTTCCCTTCCTTTCTTGTGCTTTTCTTTTTCTTTATCTTTTGCCCCTTTTCCTTGTCTGTTTCCCGTGCGTCTCTGTCCCTCTTAATTGCCGAACCCCCGTTGCTCTGCTTGTTGACTAAGTCAACTTTTTTTTCCTTTTTATTGCTTTGTCTTTTTTTGGCTGGGTCCCACCCAAGGCCGACATTACACTAGCAATCCAACGTTTCTATACACGCGTTTGATCAAAGTGTATGTACTATGTCGTACCCTTCCGTAGAGAATGGGCTGGGCCGAGGCTCCCCCAAAAATAAGTTGTAGTACTAGTACGTATCATAATGATAGGAAAATTACTTTGGAAATCCTTAGCCTTCTGCATGGAACATAATTAAATCCTTGAACTCTAAACTTTTGCGAGAAAATGCAATCAAATTCTCCAGGCCAATTGTGCTGCTAGGTTTTTAATACATGGCCCAATCATTAATAATTGAAGGCTTGTGGGTAGAGGAATGGCGGGGCATGGCATCAATTGGAGAAGAATGGGATATCCAATGAGGATAAAAATTAATACCACTTCATTTGATTCAAGCACCAGCCATGCTACCAAGTTGTCGTTACACGTTGAAACATCAGAAATTACTGGACTGTTGTGCAAGAAAAACTTGGCCAAGACCGACACAAAGTTTTGATTGCATTTTCTTGTAAATGTTCAAGATTACATTGATTATCGTTGACCTGTTAAAACTGGATTGCATTCCCCATCGAAAAGTTTAAGACTTTCGGACCCCTGAAATCATAGGTAATTGTGCAATATTGATGAACTTTTTCTTTTTTGTCATAATTGGTGGAATGCTAGGGATTGATGAGGTTAGGTTAATCACATGCTGTGATCCAAGACCATTTACTCACTCCCATGGGAACCCCACGACCTACAAAACCTATGATAACTTGACATAGTCTTACCTAATGGCTGACTTTAGTGGCGATTTCTCATCAAGCAGAGCGTTCAAACCAGCTGTTGAAAAGGGTTGCTCACGGTAGACTTGGCGAAGAAAAAGACTACTCTATAAGGCAAGAGTTCATGAAGGAACTAGTCCATAGTCAAAATTGTTTGGATGCATTGGGCCCATAATGAGCTTGTTTTATCATGGCCTGTGGATTCGACGAATTCCGCCAATCTAACGGTTCTGGTGTACTAGATTCTTTATGATCTTGGTGTACCCAGGTGCGGTCCACCCTAAAGAAGGGCTGCCATTAAAAGTTGTTAAAACTTGTAGCCAGGATAGAGCCAAAAGAGAGAACAGAGTTTTGAAGATATTCATTCAAAGCTTGGACCCTCACCCTAAAAGAAAAGCTTCAAGTGGTGAGTTCTTCCAACACTCTTTTATCAGACTTGACTTGATCAGGCCAGTAGAAATTCGAACTTTAGTGTATAATTAGACTCAAAAAGCGATCCTGACAAGGTGGATCCTCCAGAAATGCCTCTCCATTTACTCAAGTTAGTGGCTGCTTTCCACAACTTTCAATTAGGAAATCATTTGTCAGCAGAAACTCATTGGATGTTGACTGTTGTTGGCTGCAACGTAAGTACTATTCAAAAGGGACGTTGATACTACGCAACGGAAGTGGAAGAAAACTGTTCCAGTGGGTAGAACACGGTACGCGATGCGTATGCGACCCGCCCTGCTTTTCCTGCTGGATTTTGGCCTTGGAAAGTGAAAGGTCAATGGACGAATAAACTAAAAGGGTGTTTTTCATTGTGTCTAAAGCAACCACTACTAGATGATGAACTGGGGTCCTTGACCTTATTATCTGTTTTTCACATGGCATCGGTCAAGTCCCCATGGTTACAGCTTACTCAGGAAGGGCCACCTCACAGAGGAAACAGCCCTTCAATTCAGTACCTTGGCCTATTCTATTATGGTTTCTTGGAATTAAGAGGACAATCTAAAGCAATGTCCAGCTGCTGTCTTTGCATTTCTAAACAGGATGCAGGACGAGGCACTGAAACTGCTGTCGCCCGGCGCGGTGAAAGCATAACCACAACTCTGGGTCTTCCACTATGGAAATATACCTATGTATGGACTCTTGGCATCAACCAAATTTAACACTCACTCCACACATTATACAAAGAGATACTATTGTATTAGGCCTCGGTGGCTACCAGTTTCCTAAGGTTATCGATGATCATCACCAGCTTCGTGTTGATCCGGTTCACAAAGAACTTGGGCAACCATCCTGCAGGATCAAGCTGCAATAGGAAAAAGAAGTTATAAGCTGAAAAGGAAGGCGTTAATAGGAAGTGATGGGCAAGTTGTGATACTGAATCTTTGGCTTAGGTACTAGCATGTTGGGAGCAATGACATTTATGTAAAGACTACCTGAATAACATATGTGACCACGCAGGAATCGTCGAGCTTCTCAACAACCCAACCTGACTGTAAAAGTAGCCCTCTTATCACATTGTTTTGCTTTGGGTGCAACCCAGCTGCTATTTCTTTTGGCAGCGAAGCCACTGCAACCACCTTCAATCCATATAAACCAATTAACTCCCGAATTGGCAAGAACCCTATTTAAAGATTAGGGCAGAGGAAATTTCCATACTAGAGTGCCGTCCTCCATCGTCTCGCGGCGCTCATAGACAATGAACTCGCGGTTTCTGAACAGAGGCTTAGAATTATCTCCAAACCTGAGACGGATAATGCTAAGGTTATCTTCAACATCTTTTATGTACCGGGCTTCCACCAAATCAGGGTCCCATTGCTGGTTCAAACAAAATCAACATAGAAATTCCAGCCAATTGTGAATGTCATGAGAAAATGATGGTAAAAAATAGCAAATTAAAATCATGTGATAGATGGAGCAACAGTTCTTGTCAAATCCTCAAGGGCTATGAGAAAGAGCATCTTTAGCTATTTGAGTCCATAGACAGAACTGAACTTTTCAATGTCGAAGTTCCGGTTGAAGACTTGCAAGCCCAGGATCCATTTAGCTCTGTGCTAGTTTTAAGTGATGGAGATTGTGTTACCTTGGCAGCATCGATTGCAGTGGCAACGGTGATGAATTGGTGGGGCGAGAGGGACTTGAGGAGCCAGCGGCTGCGGAAGGTGTGAAGAGGACCGCTCCGGCGTTTCGATATCTCCACCCCGTCACTGTTCACCGTAACGACCTTCCACCCATCATTCCCAACTGAAGCCGAGAGCAACTCCTGGATGCAGCTGTCACTTGCGAAGTGCACGTACCTTCTCAAGGAATCCTCACTTATGGACCTTGTTTAAGTTTTCAGGTACAGAGGCAAAGGCAGCAACAATTCAGAAAAAAAGAAGCTTATCCAGAGAGAAAGACAGATGATAATAGACACTCCAGTGTGGAATGAAACAGTGAAACTAAGAGTGGTCTTTAGTTCTTTACCAGGATCTGGTACAAGGAGAAGGGCTGCTCATCTTTGGTGGCATCAATCAACTCCTACCTCCCCAGCCAACTCCTTTCTTCTTCTTTTGAAGATGTTTTATAGCTCAAACTATACCAACTCCTCAGGAGTGGTAGACTAATAGCCTTTTGAGAGAGAGAGAGAGAGAGATTGTGGTGGTATTATGTAACGCGAGAAATGGTGGGGATCTGGCTTTGTCATGTGCAGCAATCACCTCAGCTCAGACGCTGATCCCTTCCCCACTTCCCATTATCATTTTTGCACACTGGTCATCCTCCCTCCTTTTGTAACCATCTTATGTATTCTTTACATGCTACGTGCTTACCCCTCAAAAAAAAAAAAAAAAAACATACAGAAAAATGAACAAAAAAAAATTTCTTAATATTCCTTATCGCTCTCCCTGTCTCTCCCTATCGCTCTCCCTCTCTTCGCGCGCACGCACTCTCACAGGTGACAGGTATGGATAAAAGACAGATTCCTTTGTTGCAAAAAGGCTAATGTGGGGAAAGATGGTGCACATGGAGTGCTGCTTTCTTTGGGCAAAACAGCCAGGAGATTGGCTGGGAGATGAAAAGCCCCCGAATCCTGAGCCACATTTAAGCTGCCATGGCCCCTCCAACATGTGCCTTAGCTGCTGCCATTGACATCCCTCTCGACCAATTCGCATGAACCAATCAAATGACAGCATTTAAAGCTATAATCTATAATAAGTTGCGCACCAAAAAATTGAAATATACAAAATTAACATTTCGTACATTGTGATTGATTTTGTCGATTTTGCTGTACTTGTATTGAACCTTTTCTGCTGTAAGAATATAGAAGAATGATATCCTTTTCAATAATTCCGAGAGATGCACAAACATGGCCCCACTAGAAACATACCATCTCAGCACAGCGTTACAAGACAGTTCTACAAAATCATACTCAGTTTCCCGTCAGACATACACCAAAACGACAATCTATTCTTTTACGTTCTTTGGAGGCACATGTTAGCAGCAGAGACCCTGTTCAAATTGCTATTGAATATTCATTCTCTGCGGATGCAGAATCATTATTCTGTACAAGTTCCAATCTTTAAGGCTACAATACAAGTTGCACTTGCATGTGCAGCCAAAAGAGAGGGCATGATTTGGAAGAACGCTTCGCAAAGAAGTTTAAACTTATGATTACAGAAGCACCTTTACTCGTTTGCTCAGAGGACCGAGGGATTAAACAAACATAAAAACTGAAACACTGCGATTAGTTTAGTTTAGCAAAATAAAAGAAGAAGAAAAACCCCTAACAACGTGATTATCCTTGCAAGTAACCTCTTGCTTTGAGGCTCTCGACCGCCTCTCTGATGGCGTCTTCAAGAGGCGTGAAGGAGAACCCCAGATCGATCAATCTCTTCGCTGCATCTTCACATGCTGCCAAACCCGGATTGGTTTCTCCCGTAAACCTGTGCAACAAGAGTCGTGATTGGGAATGCTGCTTTATATACAAGAGAAAGCTACATCTGGATGACTTGATTGAGGGAAAAAGGATTCAATAAAAAAGTAAATAGACATTATCCAACGACATAATAAAGGCATTAGTTGCGCTCTGAAAGCTCTGAGGAAACCAAAATAAGGAATGATATTTAATTTATGTTGCCATTTGATCAGCAGAGGCATCATCACATCCCATTTGGTTCCTTATTGCATCAATATGCTGAATACATACATTTTATTTTCTTCCATTTGGTACAAAAACTCCAAAAAAGAAGGATCAGCTTTGTGAAATGCCAAATGTACAGGACTTCACCAAATTACATAACCATCTGCTAGCTGTAGATTCTGCAATTATGCAGATAGATAAAAATTATGTTACCCCTCTAACCTGTTTTGGTTAAAACTAACAGCAGCAATTAAGTAAAAAGCCCTATCTGCTATAGCACAAGCTCTGAAAGATGAATGATACTTTCTCAAACCCAATCAGGGGAAATGAGCACTTTAGGAAGCCTGAAGTATGTACAAGAAACTAAAACAAGACTTTAGTCAAGAATATGAACTGTACACTGTGATGATGCCAAAGGAGAGAATCTACAGAAAAAGCAAGCATGTGATAGACAATGTCCACGTTAGACTCCCACCAATAAAACTATCATATACCAAAGTAGTGAGGACCCTATTGCAAGAAAGGAGCAGATACTGTGCACAAAGACTCTTCCAAAATACCAGATCCTTGGGAAAATAACAAAAGATTACTAAAGGAAATGTCGAATGACATTAGCAAATGGTAGTTGAGGCCGTCAGATCATAGGAATCGTGACATGAACATGGACAAGATCATGTGTTAAAAGACATTTGGCCATCAAGCATGCCATGTTTTGATATTCTGCTATACAGCTACTATTGCATGAAACGACCATGCAAGAAGTCCAAAGACAAAGCACCACACATTAGAAAACTGTCCTAGAAAGCTGTAGACTTTTGCATACTCTTAAGTCCTGAGCTTGGAGTTCTCAATTATGTCAGGGCATGTTTAGTTCAGCGTAACTAAAAGTAAAAATCACTCGCCAATATTAAACATATTATTCAAATTTCAAAAAATAATATGTGAATTTATGTGTCAACATTAGCACTTTGTGAAAGTCTCAAGTGTTTCAGATTTACAAACAGAAATTAAAAGTGCCCGAGCCACAATATTTGGATTAAGTGAAAAGTAAAAGTCAATCTAAGCAAGCCCTTATACATATATATATATTCATATAAAGTATGCTAATATCCAAAATTGAATTATTTATACTGAGTACACATGTACCACGTTCAGTTACTTGCAAAAATCAGACACCATGATTGTCACCAAATCTCAATCCATCATTGCTTTCACAGCCTATCAAGAAGCATGATGTTCAATTGGCAAGAATGATTGTAAATTCCTAATGAGTCCAACCACGGAGACATTGGAACTGGATAATTGATATAGGTACCCAACATATACCGAAAAGCAAACCATCAGAAGTTCCACCATCTTCCTTCACCAGACTATTTCTACAAAACTCATCACCATTCTGAGCAACTCAAGTGAAGTGCATTATGCTGTAGATGTGCAAAAGCGATGAATTACTAAAGAAAAATCTTATGGGGAACAACTGGACTTTCTGTATGCAGGATAGTAGATGCGGTACTCCACTACAATAGAATAATATGTTTCCTAATAGATTCAAACATTACCAATCATTCGCATTGGTTCTTCACTAGAAGCATAGGCAAAGAGCTATAAGAAGGGTTCTTTAAAGATCAATCCTGCAACATTACAAGCTTTGGAGATGCAAACCTGTGGATAGGAAACTCAGGGAAGAGCTTCGCGATCCTTTGAGCAAAATCACCAAACTGATAGATACCATTTGTGCAGAGATATCTACCAGATGCTGCCGGTGTCTCATACAACAAGACCTGTGCCCTGGCCACATCTCTAACATCAACGGCCCCGAGCCAGTGATATTCCTGAGTATCCGTCGATCCCTGAAGCAGCTGCAGCAACACGGCACTGCTTGCATTGAGACCTGGTTGCAATAGAGGGCCAAGGCACGTGGCCGGATGTATCGCGACCACATCCAGTCCATGCTTCTCCGCAAACTCCCACGCCGCCTTCTCTGCCAGAGTTTTTGACACCGGATACCATTTCTACACAATAAAGCAAGGAAACCCAATTTGATGTGTGTCATAGCAACAGGTGCATCATACTAAGTAAAGAGTCGGACCAGTAATTCTTCCACAGGAAGCCAATGACACCGGACCTTAAGCTCTAACAAATTCCGGGCAATGTTCCGAATGCAATAAATAGCTACAATGACTGAACCCATTCAGACTTACGACCATGAAATGCTGCACAATCGTTTGAATTACGCATTCTTGCACCCCAAAACAGAACAAAACGACAAAAAGTCGACATTTTTAAGGAGACGAACATTTAAACCGCGACGAAAAACGATAAAAAACGAAACTTTGTTGACCTGGCGAGGCTTGCAGTAGTCAAGGTCGGTCCAGGAGGACTCGTCGAAGGGCTTGTGAGGAGGCCAACCGGGGTTGGGGACGAGGGCGGAGATGGAGGAGGTGAGGACCACGCGCCGGACGCCGGCGCGCCTCGCCGCCTCGAGGACGTTGAGGGTGCCCTGGACGGCGGGGCGGAGGAGATCGCGCTCGGGGTCGGCGGGGGCCTCGAGGGAGCAGGGGGAGGCCACGTGGAAGACGCCGGCGCAGCCGTCGACGGCGCGGGCGACGGCGGCGGCGTCGAGGACGTCGGCCTCGGAGATGAGGAGGCGGGGGGGAGGCGCCCGGGGGGCGAGGAGGTGGGAGGCGTCGGAGCCCGGGAAGACGGAGGCGCGGACGGTGGGGTAGCCGGAGTCCAGGAGGGCGCGGACCAGCCACGAGCCGATGAAGCCGTTGGCGCCGGTGACGAGCACGGCTCCCCTTTTGGTCGGCTCCGGCTGCGGCTGCGGCTGCATGTCCTCGGCTGGCGCCGCCGTTTTACTTGTCATGGGTGCGATCGGGGATGCGATACTCGTACTTTGGAGTGTTGAGTGAGATGGAGGAGTTTAGATTGATTTTTCCATTTTTTATGTTGATGGATTTTCAGAATCCTAGATTGGTTGGTTTTGATTTGGATTTGACGCATGGATATCGCCCATATCATTCAAAAGATTTCTCTAGAATCCTAAAATTCTTAAAAACTTTAGGTGAAAATTTCTAAATGAGATTTCGAAATGTCCTCATATTCTTATATACTAATTTTTGAATTGAAGTTTGTTTCAAATAACAAATTGAAATTGAAGTAGCCATATCAATCTTTAAAAAAAAAAAAGAAGATATAAAAAGTAGTTATTATCATTTCAAATAAGGATCTAGCATTGTCAACAAAAAAAATGCGGATCAATCAAAATATTTTTGTTCAAATATAATTTAAATTTTAGTGAAATTGGGTTGAAAATTTTAAAAAAAAAAAGCAAAAATAGAGGTAGGAGGCTCCCTTTGCTTGGGGCCCCCGCCTCATCACTAGTGCGGTAGCAGTAATGGCCGACAAGGTCGCCTTTGCCTCGAGGAGGGTTGATGGCTCTCGTTGACTAGAGGTGGGACTAGAGATGGAAGAGGGCGATGGCCCTTTTTGGTCGCCCACCCTCACCTTGCTGTAGGCTGAGTGTCACTAGCCCTCGTGCAAACTTGGCGACTCCCACCTAGCACCCCCAGACCTCTCTCATCTTTGGCGAGAACTTACTACCCCTCACCTCTTGTCACGCTGGCACCGGCGACGCGTCGGCAACCCCGCAGACCATCACCCCACCCCACTAGTGATGGGGTGGTGGCCACGGAAGGGAGGGAGGCTATCCTCCCACGTGTTTTCAATCTTTTTTTCAGTTTAATTATTTTCAAGTTTCAAAAGAAAAAAATTAACTAAATAGCTCGATATGATGATTTGGTTAAGTATGGGGAAGCAGCATCCCGAGGTATGCCCTTTTGGTACCACATTCCTCAATTAAATTAGATCAAATAATATCATGGGATTCCTTATTTTAAATGGGTATATGGTTTTCGTTTGATTGTTTGAATTGAGAACTTTAGGCCCCGTTTGTTTGTATTTCTTTTTTTGTTTTTAAACACTTTTTCTGTTTTTGTTCCCGGGAACAAAAAGGAACAAAACACGTTTGGGTGCGTTTGTTCCTTTTTTGTTCTTTTGTTCCAGTGAACAAAAAAAAAAAGAAACAGAAATGTGAAACACAAATTTTGTGTTTCTTGTTTCTCGAACACAAATCGAAACACTTTTTTTTTTTCTTTTTTCTCTTATTTTTGTTCTTCTTTCTTTTGGCCGGCGGCCTCGCCCGACCACGGCGAGGCTCGCCGCCCCGGCGAGGCCGACGCTCGCCGTCCCCCGGCGAGGCCGAGGCTCGCCGTAGGCGGGCGGGGGTCGGCCTCGCCATGGCTAGGCGAGCTCGAGCTCGCCCGGCCATGGCGAGGCCGACCTCGCGCCGGCTAGAGCGAGCTCGATCTCGCCCCGATCCGCCTCGAGCTCGCCCGGCCTGGGCGAGGCCGAGCCGCCCGGCGGCGGCGAGCCTCGGCCTCGCTGGCGGTGGCCGGCGAGGCCGCGCCTCACCCGCCGCTAGGCGAGCTCGGCCCGCCGGCCAAAAAAAGAAAAAAAATGAAAAAGAAAAAAGAAAAAAAGGAAAAATAAGAAAAAATAGAAAAAATAATAGAAATAAAAAAATTATCCAAATTTACCAAACATGTTTCTGTTTATTTTATTCCGGAACAAGTTTACCAAATGCGTATTTTTGTTCAAAAATTGTTCCCAGGAACAGAAATACTTTTTTCTATTTCGTTCCCGGAACAATTTTTAAACGAAACACAACCAAACGCGCCCTTGCGCCCGTCTCTAAGTGAAGTTACCATTTCACGGGGCGAACGATAGACTTGACTTTTTCCTTTTTTGATCAAAAAGCCTTCTTCCAATTCAGTTAAGTCGGTAAAGTAAAAGAACAATCCAAAAGGCCTTGGCCGGGCGACCGGCCAAAAGAAGAAAAAAAAAAAAAATGAAAAAGAAAAAAAAAAAAAGGAAAAATAAGAAAAAAATAGAAAAAATAAAAGAAATAAAAATTATCCAAATTTACCAAACATGTTTCTGTTTATTTTTATTCCGGAACAAGTTTACCAAACGCGTATTTTTGTTCAAAAATTGTTCCCCGGAATGTAAATACTTTTTCTATTTCATTCCCCTGAACAATTTTTAAACAAACACAACCAAACGCGCCCTTACCGCCCGTCTCTAAGTGAAGTTACCATTTCACGGGGCGAACGACGCTTGACTTTTTCCTTTTTGATCAAAAAGCCTTCTTCCAATTCAGTTAAGTCGGTAAAGTAAAAGAACAATCCAAAAGGCCTTGGCCTACACCAAACCAAGAAGAAAAAAAAATGAAAAAGAAAAAAAAAGAAAAAAAGGAAAAATAAGAAAAAAAAATAGAAAAAATAAAAGAAATAAAAAAATTATCAAAATTTACCAAACATGTTTCTGTTTATTTTTATTCCCGGAACAAGTTTACCAAACGCGTATTTTTGTTCAAAATTGTTCCCGGAACAGAAATACTTTTTTCTATTTCGTTCCTCGGAACAATTTTAAAAGTAAACACAACCAAACGCGCCCTTACTGCCCGTCTCTAAGTGAAGTTACCATTTCACGGGGCGAACGACGGCTTGACTTTTTCCTTTTTTGATCAAAAAGCCTTCTTCCAATTCAGTTAAGTCGGTAAAGTAAAAGAACAATCCAAAAGGATTTTACCACATAAAAAAAAAAACTCCCAAAAGGGGGTATGGGGACGGAAACAAGCAGTAGGAAGAGTACGCAAACTTGCCCCTGTTTTATTTTGGGTCCTTAGAGTAGTAAGTCAAAACATAAATAAGGCTGACTTCATAATGTCTTGTGCGACTCACGCAACGTGTTCAAAGCAAATTATATGCATCGAAGGACTATGTTTGAATGCAAAAAATAATTGACCGCAGCGAATCTAACCCATCTTACAAATGGCTAGAATGTGTAAAGCTCACACGTGAGTGTGTTCCGTTTTTCAATCTTACGTGAGTTTTAGAGAAAATTTCAATTAAAGATCCAAAATACCCTCTCTTTTTTCTATAAAAAAAAAATCTGAAATATACCTTATTCCAAATAACAATTTGAAGTGAACATGTTAGTTTCAATTAGAGCCTTGAAGTGGTCATAACAGTTTCAAATAAGAGCCTAACCTCACCGTCTCATTGGTTGGCAAATTATAAATATTTTTGCCCAAATGCAATTTAAATTAAATTAAATTAATTTTAAAAAAAAAATAAACATACACCGGATGGAGGCTCCCTCCCACTTATGGTCACCACCCCATCACTAAACAATGATGACTGACAAGATTGCTGATATCTAGACAAGGGTTAGCGACCCTCACTAGAGATTGGAGAGGATGGCAACCCTCTCCCAAATCTAGGTGAGGGTTGCTTGCCCTCACACCAGCATAGCAGCTCTCACCCAGCACCCCCAAAGCTTGTCGCTTAGGTTCGAGGGCGCTGGCAAGGGCCACCCAACTTGGGCGACCCTCACCTAGATCAAAGACAAATTCACTGCCCTCTCCCGTCTCTAGTGAGGGCTTGTAGGCTCTCGCCCAAGCGCCAACAGTGACCCCACCAATCATTATCTCCTTCCCACCGGTGATGGGGGCGGCCACCACAAGCGAGAGAAGGCCTTCCTCCCATGCATGTTTATTTTAGGCTCTTATTTAAGAAAATGAGTGCACTTCAATCTCTTATTAAAAACTTTCCTTGAGCTTTATTTCAATTTTCATTGGCCCTAGTATTTTTTCTTGCAATCAAAGAGAATCTCATTTCACTCTCACAATTCGTTAAACTAAAGTATCGCAATCTTCATTTCATTTCATCCGGCTGTATCAAAAGTAATACAGCCATCAAAAGGCCTAAGCCCATATAGCCTCGGCCATTTTTTTTTTTTTTTGAATTGTATTGAATATTGTGTTCAATCGACACTCAGGACCGGAATGATTATCACTGCCCAATGGGTCTACATCCCTCCCTGAGTGACAATGATGACACGATCATATCGTATTTGGATGCAATCTATTGATATCATAACTTATTCCATATTGAGCGAAACGATTAGCTCCCAATAAAATCGAAATAATTCCAGCCGAATTCTGAGTTTTCATTGCGACGTGGTTATCTTTCCTTCGCCGGTGACTCTTTCCGGCGTGAAAAAAGCGAGAGAATAACGACGGCCACTCAATTTTTCCTTCCATTGTTGATGTACCGTCCCCTTCCGGGGAACCCAAATGCGTGAATCGTCGTGAAGCTTGGTGGGTTCTGTCCATGAAAGCGATTCCGTCATCTTCTTCGCCGCCGCCGCCTTCGTCCCTTCGTTCGTCGCGCTCGTACTCGAGCTTGACCGCCGGCCATGCCTCGCCGGCGTGCTTCGGCCGGAGGAGGCTCGACGGGGGCGAGGGCCGCGTCAAGTTCTTCGTGGTTACGGCCAAGAAGAAGAAGCCCTCTTCCTCGTCTTCTTCCTCCCAGGCTCGCTTCCTCGCCGTTCCTTCTCGCAATCTTGGGTGCGCCGTCGCAGCTTCTTTCGTTGTGGCTGGTGCTCGAGGGAGACCTTTTGGTTGCGTTTCCATGCTTTGAAGGCGTACCCAATTGTCTGGCATCTATGCAATCCCGATTTGATGCGCGTCATGGCAATTGGCAACAAACGCATTATACCATATGTAAAAAGGTGGACCGGTAATTCTTCCGCAGGAAGGTCATGACACCGGTTTCCCAATGCAGTAGCTTATAATGACTTGAGTTCATACGGACTGTGACCATGAAATGCTGCACGTTTGTTTCAATTACGCAATCTTGCATGCCAAAAGAGAACCGAAAAAAGCAAAAAGTCGATATTTTTAAGGGAGGGGAACGTTCAAATTGTGGTAAAAAGAGATAAAAAATTAAACTTTTTTGACTTGGCATCTATGCAATTCTGACTGGAAGAGAGAATATAATACAAGTCGCTGTAGTTTCCCGTCCATAACATCTCCTTAAGAGTACCCTCATGAGGTTTATCTTGATAGGCTTCCGACTCGACACCTCCGAGAATCACATCAAATGTCAAGCAGAATTTGCAGTTTCTGAAGCTGTGGAAGGTATGCGTTTCTTTGAGATGTTGAAAAGTTTGGGTGAGTGTGTCTCAGTCCTCTTTTCTTGCCTCATGTGGTAAGAATTGCGCAGGAGTTCCAGAAGAGAAACTCTGACATCCCTAAGCCCGCTACCAGCTACCGCAGGAAGAAGTTGCCGAAGGAAGACCTTTTGGATGATGACATGGAGCTCTACGGGGATCCTACCCTTGCCCTCTACCGGTAATACTCCTTCCAGGTTCCTTTCTTGACATTTGGCCTGTTCTGTAGAACTTTCAGCCTTTTGGAAATGGCTGTTCTGTTCCCTTGCTGAACTGTATTACGGTACGAATCAGGGAATAGAAAGTGCAGTACCTGTCTTGCTCGTGGATGGTTATGACGTGTGTGGCTATTGGGCAAAGCTGAAGAAACATTTTCTGAGCGGCAGACTAGATATTGCTCGGCAGAAGTTGATCGATGAGCTAGTTTCGTTTAGCATGCTCCCAGGTTTGTGCTTCGCTCCTCCTTGAATGTTCAGTGTGATAAGGCTCATTTTTCTTTTGAAATTTGAAATAGTCCGAGTAGACCAGGCTATGATGGCCTTCAATGAAAGAAGTTTGAGGACATCAATGATGATTTCATTGCATCTCTTGAAAGGCAATGATCAACTCTCAGTTTACTGTCTTTGAAGCAGGGTCTTAAAGATTATATTTTGTAGATGGTGACTTTTAGGTTCTTCTAAAGGTGGCGGTTGTATTTGACGCCATGATGTCAGGACTTCCAACACACAAGGAAAGTTTTGCTGGGTATGGTATACCTCCTTACCTCCCCTCGAGTGCCAATTTGATTTTCCCTTGTTTGTCTTTTCAAAGATTCCCCGTTAGTTGTTTTTTTCATATCAGATTTTTTGGACCTGATCTCTAGTATGTGATGACGATGGATGAAAATGTAGCCTTTAGTAAGAGCATCTCAAATTCTCAATTTTGACTTGACCAGATATGAAACTCTACTTTGCGTTTGATTTGCTCCTTCAATGGTATTTAATCTGGAAAACCATATTTCTTCTTCATTGCTTTCAACAGCGCACGACCTTCGCATGTTACCAAACAAAAATAGGAAATGAGAGCAAGAAAACAAAACCCCTAACTTATTGAAAAGTCGATGTATGATGGTGATATTTCTATGGAAAACAAACTAAGCATGAGAGAACTTATTTTCACTGTCAAATAAGCATGAGAGAACTTTCAGCCTTGGGTAGGGGTCGGCCAAAAAAAGACAAAGCAATAAAAAGGAAAAAATGTTGACTTAGTCAACAAGCAGAGCAACGGGGTTCGGCTATCAAGAGGGACAGAGACGCACGGGAAACAGACAAGGAAAAGGGGCAAAAGATAAAGAAAAAGAGAAGCAGAAGAAAGAAAGGGAAAGAGAGGAAAAGAGTCTCGTGCGTACACGCCGGGACCTCACCAAGTCGATTCAACCTTCCCTCGCGATGCTCCGTTTACGAGATCGTTGGCGTGTACAGTCGTCGTGGGCATTCCCTAGTCCCTTGATTAGTGGGTAGTAACAAGAACGCTATGACAGGGATTTTTGGGAGTGGAACTTTTGAAATCATGCCGTTCAAGTCAAAGAACGACCGTGTTGTTATCTCCATCACTATAGGATTCATGACGTGAGTGATAGCTAGTACTGTGGAACGTGTGCAGCTTCATATTCTTGTAGCAGTGCATGATCATAATGGGCATCTAAATGAGCTACTTCGTGGTGTGCGATTGATATCACAATGGCAATATTTCCCCAACAAAGCATTCGCATCGCAATTAGCAACTCCCGAACGAGACTAATCTCATCTCATTCGTAGATTTTGCACGAGCCGTATGCATTCCTTATAATTGTAATCTTTATGCAAAAGAACCATATAAGCCCTAAGAATGGGACCCTGTAGACGAACAAAATGAAATCGCGTAATCGAAGCCCATATCTTCTATAGGATCATATACAAAAAAAGTCATAAACTTAGAATACAATATCAATTCAATCCTCAATATTTTAATGATGACTAATTCAATCCTAAATAATTTGATGCTTTGCCAATGTAATCCTCCCGGTCACTTTTGGGGAAACAAAAGCAATGACATTGAATAATGACCAATTTCATGAGTCGGATCAAGTTTCCCCCACGATTGAGCTCTAATATTATGTATGAATTTTTGAAAGAAATGGAAAGGTAGCCCTCTGAATCAATCACCCAATTCTAATTATCAGGTCCGTCTTATTCGCGACGCACAAGGCCACACGAGAAACGGCAGCATTCAAATAAGCAAACTCAAGTCCATGCAAAGCGAATTCCACGGTTAATAAGCATCCGCCCTCAGCATTCTACAGACACATAGAGGCCAGCAATTTTACATGCCTAAATTCTGACAGCATTCAAACATCACAAGACCTGAACATCTGGTAAGAAAAGTCATGAATTTAGATGAGGGTTTAATTTTCTTTCGACGGAAAGCGTAAAACCCTACAAGAGCCAATAGCGCGAGGAGAACGAAACCACGGACTGTGAAGCAATGATTTGGTTAAGGACGGGGAAGCAATGTCCCGAGGTCCACCCTTTCGGTACCAGTTCCTCAATTAAATTATATCAAATAATATCATGGGATTCGTTATTTTAAATGTGTATACGGTTTTCGTTTGATTTTTTGAATCGAGAACTTCACTAGCTGTCTCTAGGTGAAATTATCATTTCGTGGGGCAAACGACGGCTTGACTTTTTTCTTTTTTTGATCATAAAAGCCTGTAGGTAAAGTAAACGAACAATCCAAATGGGTTGCAACACATAAAAATGCGCAAAATGGATAAGGGGGTGGAGACTAGCACCTAGGAAGAGTCCACATAGTTGGGCTTTAATGGCCCAATCCACTGTTTTATTTCGAGTCCTAGAATAGTGAGTCAAACATAAATAAGGTTTACTTTACAATGTCTTTGTGTGATTAGTGTTTTTTCAACCTCATGCAATGTGTTCAAAGCAAATTATACGTATCGAAGAACTATGTTTGAATGCGAAAAAAAAATTAGCAGCAGCGAATCCAACTCATCAGAAAATGGGTGAAGCTTGCACACCAACGTGCTGCATTTTTTGATCTTTCGCGAGCTTTATATTGATTTTCAGTCAATTTCCATTGTCCACGAAATATTTTTGCAATCAACTACAATCTCATTTCATTCCTACAATTTGTTAAATTAAAGTATCAAAATGATCATTCTGTTTCATTTCAATTAATTCTACAGTACCGAAAATTATAAAATAGCAATGACAATGACATGACAATTATAATGAACTTGGATTCGATCTGTTGATATGATATTGGTCCAACTTAGCTTTGAGAATGTCATGCTTTTTTTCCCATATTAAGCGAAGCGATTAGCTCCCAATAAAATCGATATGATCGGAGCCGCATTCCGAGTTTTACAATGTTGTCCTTTTTTTGTTAAGGGCGTGTTTGTTTGCGTTTGTTTAAAAATTGTTCCAGAAACAGAAATAGAAAAAGTATTTCTGTTCCGGGAACAATTTCGAACAAAAATGCGTTTGGTAGCGTATAAAATTTCTGTTTCGGAATAGAAAAAGAATAGAAGCACGTTTGTGCTTGTAAAAAAAATTCTGTTTACGGAATAGAAAAAGAACAGAAACGCGTTTGGTTATGTACAAATTTCTGTTCCAATTTTTTTCCAATTGTTTTTTTAATAAAATGTGAACTTGGTATTGAATTATCATTCTCATGAAATGCTTATCAATTTAATTTTGTTCATATTAAGTGAAAACAAACATTCTAAACTTGATCATATTTGCTTTGAACGGAATAAATATTTTAAGTTCGTACCAAAATTTTCAGTTTGTTTTTTTAAATAAAGTGTAAACTTGACTTTGAAATCTCATTATCATAAAATGTTCATCAATTTAATTTTGTTCATGGTGGTAAAGTCAAACATTCTGAACATAGTTATAAGTGCATACTACGAAGAATCTTGCGGTTCTTGCATTTCACTGTTGTCTTCCAACTCGGGACATTCTTCAACATTTTCTCGAGACATAAAATGTATTTTCTTCATTGCAACACAATTATACAATACTACCGACTATAAGGCGAAGAACGTTTTCTGCTCACGTTAAATACGAGATCTTTTCATTCCATGAGATGCTTTTGACATTCAAAAATTCCTCATCAGTCCGCAAGATACCGGCACTTTGCACCCTTCATCCTTCTTCTTCACCTTCGGCTAATGATCGATTGGACGTTTGGTCTATACCGTCGGCCTTTGTCGAACCAAATATATCTTCGATGCCACTTCTTACCCTCTTTCTTCTCTCGCGATCATGTCAGTGTATGCAAGCAGGGGAAAAGCAAATCTTGCTTGAGAACCAATCTATCCCCTTCCCTTAATGCGGGATGTGTGACGGGGCTATGGCCATACCTTAGGGTAAGAGTAAAGGGAAGATGTACCACCATGAGCATATTAGCAAAGATATAATTGTCGTTACCAACATTGAATGCAAAAATTAGCCGGCTACCGGTGATCGCTAACATTCTGTCAATGTTATTGTCCAAGGCGACATTTTTGTCAATGCAACAATTGGATGCACAAACTTGATTAGAAAACTACTAATAAAAGGAAGGATTCTGTTTGAACTTTTGACAAAACAATCACAGGAGCCAAAATGGAAAAAAATAAAATTACAAATACCCATTAAAGTTGAGCAAACCAATCGGCACGACTCAGAGATATGAGCTATAATTATTACCCAGAACATCCATCTCTTGCTGTAGTTCACTTTCCTTGATATGGGTGAGACCTTGTACACAAGTTATGTTATCATCAACGGGACACATGCCGATTTATGTATTATATAGCATGGGATCTCAATCATGGTATTGGAGTCCTCACAATATAAACATGGTCGATCACTACGGTCATCAACTTTATTAAACTCTTTGTGAAGAAAGACTTATTGGAATTTCATGATGGAGGACGAAGTGTATATTTTCCATTAGTATCTTTGGAATGAAATCGGATGCATGATGTGAGATCGTGTGCTAAGCATCATGAAATAAGCCACATCATTTCCTATTTTAAGCAATCTATAAGCAGCCTAGCTATCCATATGGTAAAGGAGAATGCAATTTCTAAAATGTGAAGAACCAAAAGCCACATTTAATCCCTATATCCATATGTTAAGTTTACAAAAGAACCTCTAAGCTCAGATATCAAGATTTTAGACAACCCTAACATCTTAATGGCACTTTCTCTCCCAAATTTCAAGTTTATCGGACAACATCCAGATGGTGTATATGAATATTAGCTGAACACATCTTACAAGGGAAGTTCACGGGTATCAAACGAGTTGCACAGAAGGGAGAACGCATAGGCGAAACATCTCACGAGTGCGCAGCGAGGTCTTTCAAAGGATTACGAACAATAATAATATGAGTTAACAACTCGCCATCAACATTAGACGAGAACTTGCATCTTCACGGAGATATGACTGAAGTTTGCGATCATACATCTGAATCAACTATCCATGGAGAATGTTTGTTAAAGGATTCCGTCGATGCAAGTAAACAAGAAACATGACAAAGTGTGTAGACCTACATGTAAAGTAATTCAGAGCTCCTAAAGAATTCTAGAAAGCAAGTGCTTGAAGGCGGATGACGATAGCATAAAACAATGCAAGGATTAAACAAATAGGAAATAATTGAGAATGCCTGGCTGAAAAACGGTTATTGCAAATTACTGATCAAAACCATAAATTATGTCGGTGCGGTCAATTGAATTGCTTGTCAAGATATCTATGGATTCCTTAGTCATCCCATTTTTTCCCGAGAAGGCACTCGGGCCATCAACCATGACAATTTTCTAGACGCATCCACAAAGGTTCCACATCATTCAACATGGCATTACATAGAACTTTGTCCAATACTCATTCTCCTTCAAAGCAGAGTTGTACCCAAGTTCAACAACTTGGACATGGAACCATATGCTATATCCCAAACATATTTGCGAGTGTGTTCAATTGTCGCAAAAATGACACTTCCAATTACTATCTTGACCTAAGAGAACCCCGGCCAAGTTCAACGGTTGGTCGGGCATGAATGGATCACCATGACGCTGGCAGCCGGCGGCTTCGGCGCTGCTCGCTCGCTCGAGCCGAGCCAGCAGCGGCGGCAGCTGCCTCTGCTCGCTCGAGCCGAGCCGGCAGCGTGGCTCTATTTGCTCCACGCTCGCTCGAGCCGAGCAGCAGCGGCGGCTCGGCGCTGCAGCTCGCTCGAGCCGAGCGGCGGCGGCGGCTCGGCTGCTCACGCTCGGTCGCCCGGATCTCGAGCGAGCGGACGGCTGCGTCGCGGATGCAGGGAGCAACGCTCGCCCGGATCTGCGAGCTCCTTCGAGCAAGCGGCTCGCGGATCTGGGCAAGCGGCGCCTCGGCGAGCCCAACACTCGAGCTCGCCGAAGTGAAGACAATCGGTGAAGGAGGAGCGGTGACGACGTTTACTGGTGAAGGAGCGGCGGGTTTGTCGAGACGGCGCCGGAGAAACGATGGAATTCTCGCTCGCGGGGAGGCGCTCGTCGCGGGAGGAAACGCTCGTCGCGAGGTCGGAGGAGGAAGCTCGTCGCTCGTCGCGAGGTCGCCGGAGGGCTCGTCGCTCGTCGCTCGTCCCTTGTCGCGGAGGTCGCGGGAGGAAGCTCGTCGCGGGGGAGAGAGGCCCTGTTCGAGCACTATCCAAGAAATAAAGGAACACAATTTTGTTCCTTTTTTGTTTTGATTTGTGTTCCGAAACAAGAAACAAGTTTTTGTGTTTCTTGTTTTTTTTATTTTGTTCTGGGAACAAAAGAACAAAAAGGAACAGCACAAGCGCGTTTGCGTTTTTTGTTCTTTTGTTCCTGTGAACAAAATAAAATAAACAAAACAAGAAACACAAAAACTTGTTTCTTGTTTCGGAACACAAATCGAAAAACAAAAAAGGAACAAAATTGTGTTCCTTTTTTATTTCTTGGATAGTGCTCGAACATTGTGGCCTCCTCTCCCCCGCGACGAGCTTCCTCCCGCGACCTCGCGACAAGGGACGCAGCGACGAGCGACGAGCTTCTCCTCCGCGACTCCGCGACGAGCGACGAGCTTCTCCTCCTCCGACCTACGACGAGCGTTCCTCTCCCGCGACGAGCGCCCTCCCCGAGCGAGAATTCCATCGTTTCTCCGCGCCCGTCTCGACCCGCCGCTCCTTCACTGTAAACGTCGTCACCGCTCCTCCTTCACCGATTGTCTTCACGGCGAGAGCTCGAGTGTGTGGCTCGCCGAGGCAGCGCTGCCGGGGCACTCGCGAGCCGCTTGCTCGAGCGACTCGCAGATTCGGGCGGAGCGTTGCTCCTCGGACCGCGACAAGAAATTGCACTCGTCCGCTCGCTCGAGACGGGCGACCGAGCAGAGGGGCCGAAGCCGTCGCCGCGCCGGGCTCGGCTCGAGCGAGCAGCGCGAGCGCCGTCGGCTGCCGGCTCGAGCAGCGAGCAGCAAACTGAGCCGCGCTGCTGCTCGGCTCGAGCGAGCGAGCAAAGCCAGCGTCGTCGCTGCTCGGCTCGGCTCGAGCGAGCAGAAAAGCCGAAGGCCGCCGCCGCTGTGCGTCATGGTGATCCATTCATGCCTCGACCAACCGTTGAACTTGCCGGGGTTCTCTTAGGTCAAGATAGTAATTGAAGTGTCATTTTGCGACAATTGAACACACTCTAGCCATCATGTTTGGGATATAGCATATGGTTCCATGTCCAAGTTGTTGAACTTGGGTACAACCGAGCCGGCTTTGAAGGAGAATGAGTATTGGACAAAGTTCTATGTAATGCCATGTTGAATGATGTGGAACCTTGTGGATGCGTCTAGAAAATTGTCATGGTTGATGGCCCGAGTGCCTTTCGGGGAAAAAATGGGATGACTAAGGAATCCATAGATATCTTGACAAGCAATTCAATTCGACTCGCACCGACATAATTTATGGTTTTGACAGTAATTTGCACACGTTTTTCAGTTTTAGGCATTCCGAATTATTTCCTATTTGTTTAATCCTTGCATTGTTTTATGCTATCGTCATCCGCCTTCAAGCACTTGCTTTCTAGAATTCTTTAGAGCTCTGAATTACTTTACATGTAGGTCTACACACTTTGTCATGTTTCTTGTTTACTTGCATCGACGGAATCCTTTAACAAACATTCTCCATGGATAGTTGATTCGATGTATGATCGCAACTTCAGTCATATCTCCGTGAAGATGCAAGTTCGTCTAATGTTGATGGCGAGTTGTTAACTCATATTATTATTGTTCGTAATCCTTTGAAAGACTCCGCTTTGCGACTCTCGCAGATGTTTCGCCCATGCGTTCTCCCTTCTGTGCAACTCGTTTGATACCCGTGAACTTCCCTTGTAAGATGTGTTCTAATATTCATATACACCATCTGGATGTTGTCGATAAACTTGAAATTTGGGAGAGAAAGTGCCATTAAGATGTTAGGGTTGTCTAAAATCTTGATATCGGAGCTAGAGGTTCTTTTTGTAAACTTAACATATGGATATAGGATTAAATGTGCTTTTGGTTCTTCACATTTTAGAAATTGCATTCTCCTTTACCATATGGATAGCTAGGCCGCTTATAGATTGCTTAAAATAGGAAATGATGTGGCTTATTTCATGATGCTTAGGCACACGATCTCACATCATGCATCTGATTTCATTCCAAAGATACTAATGGAAAATATACACTTCGTCCTCCATCATGAAATTCCAATAAGTCTTCTTCACAAAGAGTTTAATAAAGTTGATGACCAGAGTGATCGACCATGTTTATATTGTGAGGACTCCAATACCATGATTGAGATCCCATGCTATATAATACATAAATCGGCATGTGTCCTGTTGATGATAACATAACTTGTGTACAAGGTCTCACCCATATCAAGGAAAGTGAACTACAAAGAAGAGATGGATGTTCTGGTAATAATTATAGCTCATATCTCTTGAGTCAGCGATTGGTTTGCTCAACTTTAATGGGTATTTGTAATTTTATTTTTTTCCATTTTGGCTCCCAGGATTGTTTTGTCAAAGTTCAAACAGAATCCTTCCTTTTATTAGTAGTTTTCTAATCAAGTTTGGCATCCAATTGTTGCATTGACAGTGTCACTTGACAATAACATTGACAGGAATGTTAGCGATCACCGGTAGCTGGCTAATTTTGCATTCAATGTTGGTAACGATAATTATATCTTTGCTAATATGCTCATGGTGGTACATCTTCCTTTACTCTTACCCTAAGGTATGGCCATAGCCCCCGTCACACATCCCGCATTAAGGAAGGGGATAGATTGGTTCTCAAGAAGATTTGCTTTTCCTGCTTCGGCATACACGGACATGATCGCCGAGAGAAGAAAGAGGGTAAGAAGTGGCATCAAGATATATTTGGTTCGACAAAGGCTGACGGTATAGACCAAACGTCCAACTGATCATTAGTCAAGCAGAAGAAGAAGGATGAAGGGTGCAAAGTGCCGATTCTTGCGGACTGATGAGGAATTTTTGAATGTCAAAAGCATCTCATGGAATGAAAAGATTCGTATTTAACGTGAGCAGAAAAACGCTCTTTCGCCTTATAGTCGGTAGTATTGTATAATTGTGTTGCAAATGAAGAAAATACATTTTATGTCTCGAGAAAATGTTGAAGAATGTCCCGAGTTGGAAGACAATAATGTGAAATGCAAGAACCGCAAGATTCTTCGCAGTATGCACTTATAACTATGTTCGAATGTTTGACTTTACTCACCATGAACAAAATTAAATTGATGAACATTTTATGATAATGAGATTTCAAAGTCAAGTTTACACTTTATTTAAAAAAACAAACTGGAAAATTTGGTACGAACTTAAAATATTTATTCCGTTCAAAGCAAATATGATCAAGTTTAGAATGTTTGTTTTCACTTAATATGAACAAAATTAAATTGATAAGCATTTCATGAGAATGATAATTCAATACCAAGTTCACATTTTATTAAAAAAACAATTGGAAAAAAATTGGAACAGAAATTTTGTACATAACCAAACGCGTTTCTGCGTTTTTCTATTCCGTAAACAGAATTTTTTACAGCTTAAAACGTGTTTCGTTCTTTTCTATTCCGAAATGTAAATTTTATACGCTACCAAACGCATTTTTTTGTTCAGAAATTGTTCCTCATGAACAGAAATACTTTTTTCTATTTCGTTTCCCAACAATTTTTAAATGTAAACGCAAACAAACACGCCCTAAGCGCTTAAAGTAAAGAAACAATCCATATAGGTCTCAGCACATAAAAAAACCCAAAAAGGGGTACGGAGGCTTGGAAACCAGCCCCAGGAAGAGTCCACAGAGCTGGACTTTAGTGGCCCAATCCACCGTTTTATTTTGGATCCTAGAGTAGTGAGTCAACCTTATTTATATATATATCGAAGAACTATTTTCGAATGCAAAATAAAAAAATAAAAAAATCAACACTAGCAAATACAACTCATAAGATTGGCCTTGCAAAGGGTTAGAATGGGTAAAGCTTGCACATGAGCATGCCAAGTTTCTCAATCTTCCATTGATTTTCATTCAATTTTTATTGCTCGCGACATTTTCTCACATATAATTCCATTTCATTTTCACAATTCACAAAAACTGAAGTATCGAACCCGCCATATCAAATCTAACAATACAATATTTGGATTCAATCCATTGATATGATATTGGTTCGACTCAACTTTGAGAATTTTATTATTTTTTTTTTTCCATATTAAACGAAACGATTAGCTCCGAATAAAATGAATATATAATTCGAGCCGCTTTTCGAGTTTTACGACCTATGTAGCATCGACACGGACACACGACACGCGACACGATACGCCAACACGTCATTTATTAAAAATAGAGAATTTCGACACGTTCCGACACGTTATATATTAAATATATTTTTATATATAAATACATAAATAAATAATAATAAAAATGGCCTATAATTAATTTACACGAAAAATATTAAATAATATCATTCATTATTTTAATTTGTTACAATAATATATAAAACTTAGAGGAAAAAAACATTGTTTAAAGAAAAATGCTGAAATGATATTTTTAAATTTATTTATTATCATATATAGCATTTTTTATTACTTCTTTCATAGTAAAATATTTTTAAAAAAAAATCAAAACAATTTTAAAAAAACAAAATTGAAATAAAAAATTGACCCGTTCATGTATATTTATAGCAATTTTATTACTTATTTTATTACTTATTTTGTATATATTTATATTTTGACTCCTCAAATATTAGAAGTTTTTAAAATTGACCGGTGCGTGTCGGAATGCGTGTCGGAATTGCACTCGCGCGTGTCGGGAAGAGTTGATCATGTGTCAAATTTTTCGACACTCGTTACCACGTGTCAAAACGTGTCGGGATGTGTCGAATATATCGGACACGTGTCGGAAGTGTTGGACACGACACGAAAGCTTTTGAAGAGTGTCCGTGCTACATAGCTTACAAGGTTGTAGCTTACAACGTTGTCCTCTTTTCTTCGCCACTGCTAACTCTTTCCGGCGTGAAGAGAGAGAGAGAGAAAACAACTCCGACCACTCATTTTTCCTTCCACTCCGACACCGAGGAAGAGGGAAGTGGGGCCCGTCGCCGCCGTCAGCGTGGACACGTGGCGGAGAGACGTTGGTGGCTGCCGCACCAGTTCAGCCTTTGGTTCCCTCGTGTGGCTCTACCGGCGCAGCCATGGAGTGAAAGAGCAGAAGGAGGAGAAGGAGAACCCAAAGTCTGTAGCTTTCGTCGTGAAGATTGGTGGGTTCTGTCCATGAAAGCGATTTCGACATCATCTTCTTCTTCTCCTCCTCCTTCTCCTTCGCCGCCGCCGTCCCACTTCGCGGCGTCCCTTCTTTCGTCGCGCTCTTACTCGAGCTGGAGCGGCGGCCAAGCCTCGCCGGCGTGCTTCCACCGGAGGAGGCTCGGCGGGGGCGAGACCCGCGTCAAGTTCGTCGTGGTCATGGCCAAGAAGAAGAAGCCTCCCTCCCCATCCTCCTCCTCTTCTTCTTCCCACCAGGTTCGGTTCCTCGCCATTCCTTTCTGCAGCTTCTTTCGTTTATTTTTCACGAGAGGTGGTGGTGGGTAGTCCTCGAGGGAGACCTTTTGATTGCGTTTCCATGCTTTGAAGCCGTACCCAATTGTCTGGCATCTGTGCAATCCCGATTTGATGTGCGTCGTGGCAACAAACGCATTATACTACAATGACTGAATTCATACTGACTATGACCATGAAATGCTGCGCAATTGTTTCAATTACGCAATCTTGCACGCCAAAACAGAAGCAAAAAGAGCAAAAAGTCGACATATTTAAGGAAGGGGAACATCCAAACTGCGATAAAAGGAGATAAAAAAACGAAACTTTTTGACCTGGCATCTATGCAATTCTGATTCGAAGAGAGAATATAATACAACCTGCTATGGTTTCCCGTCCAGAAAATCTCCTTAAGAGTGCCCTCATGAGGTTTATCTTGATAGGCTTCCGACTCGACACCTCTGAGAATCACATCAAATGTCAAGCAGAATTTGCAGTTTCTGAAGCTGTGGAAGGTATGCATCTTCTTTGAGATGTTGAAACGTTTGGGTGAGTGTGTCTCAGTCCTCTTTTCTTGTCTCATGCGGTAAGAATTGCGCAGGAGTTCCAGAAGAGAAACTCCGGCATCCCTAAGCCCGCTACCAGCTACCGCAGGAAGAAGTTGCCAAAGGAAGACCTTCTGGATGATGACATGGAGCTCTACGGGGATCCTACCCTTGCCCTCTACCAGTAATACTCCTTCCAGGTTCCTTTCTTGAAAATTGGCCTGTTCTGTAGAACTTTCAGCCTCTTGGAAATGGCTGTTCTGTTCTCTTGCTGAACTGTATTACAGTACGAATCAGGGTATAGAAAGTGCAGTACCCGTCTTGCTTGTGGATGGTTATAACGTGTGTGGCTATTGGGTGAAGCTGAAGAAACATTTTATGAGCGGCAGACTAGATATTGCTCGGCAGAAGTTGATCGATGAACTAGTTTCGTTTAGCATGCTCCGAGGTTTGTGCTTCGCTCCTCCTTGAGTGTTCAGTGTGATAAGGCTCATTTTTCTTTTGAAATTTGAAATAGTCCGAGTAGACCAGGCTATGATGGCCTTCAATGAAAGAAGTTTGAGGACATCAATGATGATTTCATTGCATCTGTTGAAAGGCAATGATCAACTCTCAGTTTACTGTCTTTGAAGCAGGGTCTTAAAGATTATATTTTGTAGATGGTGACTTTTAGGTTCTTCCAAAGTGCCACATCTTCCACTTTGCTTGGACAAAACCTGCAGAGTAGTACTCTGACTCAGCAGGTTTCATATGGACCTAGTGGAAATTGCCACCTGTATAGCTCTTTTTAGCAGTGGGACTAAGTTCCTTTGTTTCCCCCATAGTTTCAGTTATCCTAGTCCTCAAGGGATCCTCGCATGGCCATTAATTTTCTCAGCTGACATATCACTTTGAGATCTTGAATTACTCTCTCATTTCCTAGACTTGCAACTTGCTAAAGATAGTCTCATAAGGCACTTCTTTGATGTTTGGGATTTTTGCAAGGGTACAAAGTTTTAGATGTGCTATAATTCAATAACTGCAAATATCATGATTATGTTGCAATTTAATCTGGAGAATGAAAGGGACACACGTTGACATAACAGACACATGTTTACATTTAGCCCTGGCGTGCTGCTGCATGTTTACATTTCCGTGCATGTGCACAAGTGTGTGTGTGAAAGTTCTTTCAGTTGGTACTTACTGTGCATTTCCAAAACAGAGGTAAAGGTGGTGGTTGTGTTTGATGCAATGATGTCAGGACTTCCAACACACAAGGAAATTTTTGCTGGGTATGGTATACCTCTTCACCTCACCTTAGCGCCAATATAATCTTCCCTCATCTGTCTCTTCAAATGTTGGTTGTTTTTTCCATATCAGATTTTTTGGACCTGATCTCTAGTATGTGATGATGATGGAAGAAAATGTAGCCTTTAGTAAGAGCATCTCAAATTCTCAATTTTGACTTGACCAGATATGAAACTCTACTATTTGTTTGATTTGCTCCTTCAATGGTATTTAATCTGGAAACCCATATTTCTTCTTCATTGCTTTCAACAGCGCACGACCTTCCCATGCTACCAACCAAAAATAGGAAGTGAGAGCAAGAAAACAGAACCCTTAACTTATTGAAAAGTCAATGTATGATGGTGATATTTCTATGGAAAACAAACTAAATATGAGAGAACTTATTTTCATTGTCCAACTGATAGTTGATAGGATACCTTTACATTTGATCATGTAAGTTCAGGGTACTCAACTAGGTGCTCTAATGCTTGAAGTTCAATATTTTGCAGCGTGGATATAATTTACTCTGGTGAATCTTGTGCAGATGCATGGATAGAGAAAGAGGTGAGAATGATGTTGGGCTGTAATAGAAAATGCAGTTGCAAAGGTTACTGATATAGCATGCTTTTAACTTTGGCTGTGGGTGAAGCCATTGTTGAAATGCTTAGAAGTTACAGAGGTTTTGGAGTTATCATCTTATTTTTTAATCTACTGGTGATGAGCTATTATTTGTTCATTGGTGTTAAGACAAAAAGTTTGCCACCATGCAGCATCTGTAAGATTATCATCTAGTATTCCACTTTTTCTTTTTTTATTCTTATTCTCATCTTTAGCGTTGACTCATTAGATCTATCAGATGACGGTTCTAAAGGCTACCCTATCTGTCCTTGCTCTTTCTTCACAAGAGGTTTAAAGCATTATATCGTTTTTTGCGACAGGTTGTTGCCTTGAAAGAAGATGGGTGCCCCAGGGTTTGGGTTGTGACTTCGGATCGCTGTCAGCAGCAAGCAGCGTATGGAGCAGTATGTTTTCTTGTTGAGTTAGATCATTAAAAGATGTTTCAGGTGGCACACACAATTTCCTAAACAGACCTGCCACACATCCTCTCACACTTTAGATCATATTATCTTCCATCAAAGCTACCACAAATCTATTGATTGCGTAATACTTGAGGTTCACTTAGATAAGGGATAAAAACAAATGGTCCTTGAACTTTGGTCAAATGTGCAATGTGCCTCTGAATTTTTAATTTGTTCAATATGGTCCCTGAACTATTGCCTAATGTTCAATGTAGTCCCGAAACTTTTATTTTGTTCGATGTGGTCCCTAGACATGCCAAAAGTCTAGGGAGTGCATCGAACAAATTAAAAGTTTAGGAACTACATTGCACATATAGTTTAGGGACTAAGTTGAACATGTATAAAAAATCCAGAAACTATGTGAACAAATTAAAAATTCAGGGACTACATTGCAGATTGCGCGATGATTTGGGACCATATTGAACAAATTAAAAGTTCAATAACACATTGCAAAGTTTAGGGACCATTTGTGTCATTTTCCCTTTAAATAAATGCAGATGCTTGAAGCTACTTTTCTCTGTAATTTGTCTTTTGTTCACTTTCTAGTAGTCTAATAATTGCCTCAACTCTAATTAAGTAATAGATATCTTGTTACGAAAATTGTGGAACCACATAGGAGGAAAAATCAGTTGAGCCCTTTGGCTATAATTAATTATTCAGTTCAGCTTTTTAACTTGTTTTGCCAAATTGGCCTTCTACGCGTGAGTTTACTCTAACAATGTCCTCTATAAATGCACATGTCTCAATAGCAAAATTGCCAGTAATATGCTAACAAAAGTGATTGACTTCTCACGAAGCTGAACAACCTACTTCCATTGAAGTAACGATAGGAGTGCTCGATGAAAGTAGAAAGTACCAGGGTTATGTGGTTGAGATCAATGGAGGAACAAATGTAATGGGAAAATCAAAGTAATGGTAGGAGTGCTTGATGGAAAATTGCTTTAAATACTATAGAAAGTTTAAAGGAGGTAGAATGATAGGTGATGGGAACAGATTTATGTTATTGAGCTTAGGTGATCCAGTCTGAAGGATAAGGGGAAAATAGTCATGCATTTCCATTTAGTGTTATGACGAGATCTCACAACTTAGTTTGATTCTATGATTTTCAGAGCAATGCCCATCAATTGGTTTGTGATTCTTCCGTCTCACCATTTTTTTCAAACAACTAAGGGTCTTATGATATGTCTGAAAATGCAGCTGCACAGTGAGCGCAAATCAATTCAACTTTACTTTTGGCTTTTGCTAAGCGATTAGACTTTATAGAAGTTGTAAATCATGTCAATGACATCACTGAACTAAATCACCAAAAGTTGGCACAGTAGTAGTATGGGCTGAATCAAACATCGATTGAATAACAATGCATGCACTCATGAGCTTTATCCAAGTGCAGACTAGAGGTTAGCTTGTGATTTTCTCACCAATGCATTATGTATCCTGTGAGTTCCATTGTAGGTGTCATTATTCACTTCTCTTAGCAACTCTCGGACCTTTAGTTTTACCGCAAATATGAAGTGCTCAAAGTTATCTGACAATATACAATTTCTTCTTCATTTAAACCTCAGCCTTAACTTTTTGTGTTTGTTGTTTGAAGTTTCTTTAAATTTCAAGTATCATTTTTTACACGGTCCGTGTTAATTTCCTGTGCTGATGTATTTCAAAACTCATTCTTGTCTGATAGCCTCAGTTTTTTTTTGAAAGCATGGATGTTTGATAGTGGCTGATGGTTTAATCTAGGAAGAGAACTCTCAGCTTGTGGTTCATGAGCTTGCAGTTAAGACATGCAGCTTTTTCTTTCATATAATATGGCCTCTCTGTCATATCAGATGTTTATTTTTACAGTACTGCAGGCATGGTTTAGCATTTCCTATTCTATGAATTCTCTGAAAGTTTACTGTGATATTTTTAGGGAGCCTTCATATGGAGTTGCAAAGCATTAGTTTCTGAGGTAAGATAATAAAATTGCCCACCTACTTGGTGTGAATTGTTCTGCCTGAAGCTCGTCTAATGCGGTGTCAACCATAGTTTTTAATTCTTTTTCATATGGAGTTGTAATTAAATGGGCATATTGTAATTACGGCATAGGGGCATTTTTTTTTTTTTTTACCATCGACACTATTTATGATCGATCACAAAGCCAACTTTTCATAAGTGTTGAATGGAAGCATATAGCAACGCAGGGCAATATGCACTTGCATTCAAAAAGGTCTTGATTAGGTTCTTGGAGGACTCAAGAACTTTTTTTCCTTATTCCAACTGTCATGGAAAAGAAAATCCCTTTAAAAGTTTAAAGCTACTAGAACAGGGACCAGCGACGAATACATAGCATCATACCATAAAATGTCATGGGTAAAAGTCCGAAGTCCACTATGGCTAGAAAACTCATGCTTGGTTGGGAAGGGCTTTGATTGTTCTAGGCTTCTACACAGTCATATTCCCTAGATTTGTTTGGTTCCCTTGTTGTTTTGGTTTCAACTTGCAATTGGTTGAGAATTTTCTTTAAAATGGACCCTAGTTGACCTTCGTGTTTTTCTCCCACCAGAACCATCACTCTTGCTGCCGCGAAATTTCCATTTAACCAAGAATTTTGCGGTTCTAAAAGCCTAAGCCTAAGTGCTCTGAAACTGGTTAACAATACATATCTACCATGGTTGGAAGACTCCCCCCTTACGTGCAAGTCGAAGTCAACTTGCAAATAATTGGAGAATCTATAGGAGTAACAAATGAACTGAATGCGAGAGAGAGTTAGGATTTAAATGCGTGGCTGGTGCTCAAAGCATAAGAGTCCAGGAAATTGGTAAGATATATTTGAATTGTATGTCTTGTCAAGAAAAGGCTGAAGTGGGCCTGGACTTTTTAGTGTCAAATAGCTTAAAATATGGTCCTTTATCTCGCAATTGGATCATCAGATTTGCGGCTAATGGCTTAAACCATGTGGTCAAACTTTTCCTGGTATGATGGACTAAGCCTCACTCATCCATCAATGAATGGAATGCTTGCTTCTTGGACGTTATGCTTGGGAACATATATAGTGGCCTAGTGAATGTCACTCCAGTAGGTCACGTGGTGTGTGGCTTTTGAAGGATTTCTGAGCTTCGCAATCTAGTAGAGGATATTGTTAAAATGGAAGTGCCAGCTATCAATTAATTGATGCACCTTCTTACTCGTTTATCCTGGCTTGGAATTGGTTGTGTGGAACAAGTTTACGAA
Source organism: Eucalyptus grandis (assembly GCF_016545825.1). Lineage (NCBI taxonomy): Eukaryota > Viridiplantae > Streptophyta > Magnoliopsida > Myrtales > Myrtaceae > Eucalyptus > Eucalyptus grandis. The sequence continues at coordinate 486,295 of NC_052618.1, forward strand.
GTGGGATCACTGTATACAGTGCTATGCCTTCTCATTACTCGCTTTACCTGTTACGTGTCTCTGAAAAGATTTTCCATGGAGTTGCTTGTCATTTGAACTTGCAATTCATTAGAAAAGTGGCAGGATATATTTTGTCAGCCAAGCAAATAAGATGAAAATCTAAATCTTAAAGAAACGCCTTGCATATTGGACTTGATGTTTTTGTTGAAAATTTAAGGCATCAGCTTTATTTGCAGCTTGTGCTGTTTTGTGGTGTATCTACTCAATTATTCTTTGATTAAAGTAGAAAGACTTTGTTATGCAAAACTAAGTTGTAGAGGTTCACCAAAAAACTATTTCTCAATCATATGATCTAATTGCAGATCAAAACATCTCTTAAGGAAGTGGAGAGGATGCTTCAGGAACAAAGGTATATGCAACGAACAGAAACTTCATTTGAACTTTTTCTATCACCTGCATAATCCCAGATGCTGAAGTTTAACTGTATCGATGGCAACTCATGGCTTCTTATGTTGTTAGGATACAGTGTTAGTCTAGTTATCAACTTCTCCTGCCCGACAACATCCAAAAGTCTTTTGGCATTAGGCTTAGAGACTGACCTTCAGCAAATACCTTAAGGAGTATCGCAAATATAACTTCTAATCTAACTAAAATGGAGTCAGTTGAGATGGCTCCCCATCTGTCTACTTTTCACCTCTAACAGTCGCGTCTTGTGTGGTTGATATGCATCATGCCTCCACTTATCATATGCTATTTTTACTTTTGGTGTATATGATCCAATTGAGTATAATGGTTTATCTTTGAACTCGCAAACTTATAGTGCCGACCTTGTAATTTGCTTGTTTTGTGACTTGTGCTCTGGTCAGGTTCTCTAGTTTGTCCCGTATTTTTGCAGTCCTACAGTCTCCTGGATTTTTTATTTGTTGAGACTTCTTTTACTTTATCCTATTACTCTGTCCAAATTAAGGGTGATTCAAGCTTTATATAGAGCTCCAGTCCACCCAAAGATTCTATAGGGTCCGTCTGGGGTGACTTATACATTTTACTTTTTGCTAATTCTAAATTTTGCATATTGGGCATTTGACTTTTTCTAAACCCCAAAATCTTAAAACTTTCACCCATCCGTGAGCAGCCGCGCTGGTATTCGTTCTCCCCTGCCTCGATGCGGTCGAGAGTTCGAATCTCCGTGGTGCTAGCGAATTAAGTGGGGGCCCTAGTGGTGGGTTGCTGGGCTAGTTTCCCCCAAAGTATAGTCGCTGTTGGGCTTCCATTGCGGAGGCCCATGAGACCCCGAATCGGCATAAGCCGACAAGGGCATGCTTTGGCAGATCCTCGGTCAAAAAAAAAAAAAAATTCTTAAAACTTTCACAATATTCAAATGTTGACATGTGAATTCACATATAATTTTTCATAATTTTCTGAAATTTGAATAGTATTTTAAATTTTGAGGGGTTTGAGTGTAAACAAATAGGCCCATAATTTGTCATACTGTACATTGGATTGTTCTTACGAAACTTTGTTCAGAAAGCAATTGATGTGAAACAAACAATGCGAAGCTTGACTACTGAGGATAGCACATTTAAGTACTTTTCTCATTTACATTTCAAGTGCAAAATAATCTTTACTGGTAGGAATAGAAATTGCTTAGAAAACTCTGTTCATGAATTGAACTAGAAATGTTCTCGTCTCCTATCCTATTTACTTTCTTTCACTTTGCTAGGACAAATTCTTTTCAAGGAAAACTGTTGAAGCACAATCTTGATTCGGAAGTCGTAGATGCACTCAAGGATCTGAGGAAACAGCTCTCTGAAAATGAATTAAGGGATAGCTGAGCAGGTCCCATTTTCAAATCCTCATCTTCATGGGTCCTTGTCTGCTTAGAGTTGTGTTGTATGGACGGACGCATTTGATCAAAAAGTGATTGTTCTCTTTCAGGTTCATTCGAAGAGCATGCTCCATTTTTGGCCCATTGACAATCTTTAGCTTCTGGCTTATTAACCGTTTTGTGCTAGCCAGAAGAGGAGCTAGTACGAGGAGTTCTATGGCCGATATAATGGGGAGGAACTGTTGTAATTGAGAAATTGCTTGCTTCTTGTGATGGGCCTGGGCCATTGGCAAAAATTTCAGGACCAGCAAGTGGGTTGTACAAAAGCTTGGAACCCAGAGGAATCTCACTAGAATGCTGGGTCTCTACATCTTTTACCAAAGAGAAAAGGGAGAAGGCTGTGCATTACTTGAGTTAGGAAAACGAACAAGGTTGAGAGATTGAAAAGATGGGACTGAGTGATAGAAACTTGAACAATTCTCTTACTAGGAGAGGTGAATCTATTGTGCAGATATCATGCCAATTTACGAAACTTACAGCTATGGACCAGTTCTTTGTAGCTCTTGAAAATCTCTGTGGAGCTATAAATTTCAAGGCACCATCTTGTATATGTTTAATTTCTACTAAGCAAATGTCATTGTTGAACTTAAAATATGCGGAATGGAGTAATTGTGTATATTTCAATATATCATAATAAACATTACATTAGCTTATATATATAGGCTTTATGAGGGAACTATTTAAAGTAACGCATATCAATATATTGCACAATTGTGCATGGATAGTCAATATTAATATCATAATTATCTCTGACATAGGATAATATTTTATAGAAAATCTTTAAAAATTTCTAATATTATGTCGCTAACAGTTAATATGTTGCCTGCCGACAAGGTATTAAGCATTGCCCCGAAGTCATTTACGATAATGATAGATTGAAAGATAAGACAAATTTATGCAGACTAGCTTTCGATTTCAAGATTATGCTCAAATCGTTCATACTTGAGGCAAGACATGTGCCGACCGTCCGTCTTCCACAGGCCCGTGTTTTGTTCTCGCTTCGCTGCCATTTTGTATGCATCCAGGTAAGGAGAAAGCAATCATGTCCTGGCGAACCGCGAGCACCGCGTTAGCAAATTCTTACGTCGGTAGAGGGACAATAGGAGCACATGATGAATGTCGCAAAACCTTCCAAATGTGCATCGCGTTGGTCAAGGTCGATGCTCGAGTGATGCCCCGAAGGGAGAGCATTGGGCCACGAGGTTCGTGGACCTGGTCCGGCTGTAAAGCTCGTCAAGATCGAGTCCAGCCGCGTAAAACATCCTTGAAATACGGAGACAGAATATGGAAGCCACACGAGAATACAGCTAAAAAGGGGTGCCGAGTTGGTTCCTCCCCATTCTACCTGTCCTGTTATTAAATGCAAGATCTCTCTCTCTCTCTTTCTCTCTAGTCTCTACTGTACATTCACGTAGGCGTGGGGGAGGATGATGGAGGGAGCGCGTGCTTGCGTCCTTCTCTTTCTTCCTTTTGGAGGTATTCCCGAAGTCGTCGTCCCCTCCCTCGATCCCGAGAATTGAATGCCACCGCTGATGGAGTTAAAAGATGTTGGGGAGGGGGGGAGTGCCTTGTTTGACTTGTCAGACTCTTGAAGCTGTGGCGGCCCCCCCCACCCCACTCATTCGCCAGTCTTCCGTGGGACCATTTCTCTCCTTTGTGATAATAATGCACATGAGTTGGAGTCCCACGTTTACTTTCCCTCCCCTTGTCTTTTTGGGTTTTCTCTAGGACCTGAGGAGTTCAGGTTTTTTTAATAGCAAAGATATTTGGGATATTTGTATTACAATGAGCTAGTTTAGGGTTTTTAGTGACACAAGAAAAAGTTTGGAATATTTATATCAGGGTGGGCATAATTCATAGATATTTTTTGTGATATTAACCCTTTCTCTATTCAAGTATTGCATGATTTGGACAACAAGTGTCACATGAAAGATTTACACCAAAAGCCTCAACTCCTCAAGTCCTAGAGCTATGTAGGAACTTGTGATTTGTGGCTGGAGTCTTTGGTCGTCGTGAAAACTCATCTCATCTTCCTAATTCGAAACGACGCGTTTAATTGCTTCCACTCATGTTATTTTGTAAATATGATTCGGGGACTTTCTGCTCACTTTGATTGAAATTCAGTTAGTGATGTACTTGTAACTTTTACGCGCTAAATCAGATCTTCTCCTCACCTCGTCAAAGACAAATCATTTACATCAATGCTTTGTTTGAAAAGATTGGGGAAAATAAAAACGGGAGAGAAAGTTGGGAAAATTCTTAAAGGGTTCTCTACTAAAGTGCTCCATGATTTGGACAACAACGGTCACATGGAAGACTTACCTAGTTTTAGACTCGCGATTCGTGGCCGGAGTCTTAGTCGTCGCGTAAACTCACCGCATCTTCCTAATTTGAAATGACGCGTTTAATTGCTTCCACTCATGTTATTTTGTAAATAGGATTTGGGGACTTTATGCTCACTTTGATTGAAATTAGTTAGTGACGTACTCGCAACTTTTGCACGCGAAATTAGGTCTTCTCTTCACCTTGTCAAAGACAAAACATTTACATTAATGCTTTGTTTGAAAAGATTGAGGTAAGAAAAATGGGAGAGAGAGTTGGGAAAATTCCTAAAGTTCCCTCTCTTTTACTACCACAAATTTCAAAAATTTGCTGAACTTTTCACCCACTTCCTCTACTTTTCCGAACATAGCATGGGTATTACTTTGAGACTCAATTTGATTGAGAATGGATCATTATTCTTTAATCAGAGTTATTTCAGAAATTTCTTTATTTATTTCCCGTTATGTTAGAAAATTTATTTCTTATTTCTTGTTTATTTAAGAAGTTGTTAATTGATAGAATTAGGGTTTAGTTTCCGTTTACGTGATAAGAACTGGCTTAAAAACTTTATTACGTTCACTTTTATTACATGACTGAACTGAGATTGAAAATTGTTCCCCAAGCTCTTCTCTCTGATTTTTCTCTGGATTCTTCTTATTTCTCCATCAAATTTCTTTTGAATTTTTCTCTTCATCCATTTCTTCGGTTATTCATGTGCGTTCTGCATCAGTTTCATGGTAGAGCAAACTCATGATGAGAGAAAGCGATATTTTTCATAGGTGTAATACTGAAATTTCTAAATCTATTCCTTATGCTTATCCTAGAAAATCAAGATCAAAATGAGAATAATTCTATAGAAAATCATATTCCTTATCCTTTGGAAAATCATATGCTCGAAATGCCAATCAATGTTAGTCGATCACTGATGACGAGAAGCCGTCTTTATCTTCGAGGTACCCTCAGAGCCACCAATGTACCCATAGGTTTGCTCACAGGTAAGCCAGCCTCGTTTAGCTTGCATACCAAAGCACCATCTTCCCTGTCTAATCTTAGACTGGAATGAAGCTTCAAATGGGTGAGTGTCAGCAATATCAGCTTGAGCCGAAGGGGCATCTGGACCATGCATTCGTCAGCTTGACATGTGCCGAGACCTACTTCGATTTCACGCTCTTCAAGAAGCATTCGATGAGGCGATCGCGCTCCTGTTTTCCATGTTCTTTTTCTGGCTCAAGACCCCATTAATTATTTTCCATCGTATACGCGTACTTGGAAAAACAGTTTGGACAAGACAAACGCACCCCACGGATACACCAGCTTCACCGACCGAATCACAAATGTAAACGTACAAAACCATTGTATGGAACATGCTGCTGTTTGTACTGATCTGACTGACTGGCCAGTCGGTTGGCTGTGCATCGACGGGGAGTTCACGAGATATCTGCCCTCCTTATTAAGTGGGGGGACTCACAGAAACCAACCAGACATCCAAACAACACCACCGTTTCATTTAATAGGCCGAGTCAGACGGTCAAGAGACAGTCAGAGTCTCTCGGTCAGACGGTCCTCTCTCTGTCTTCAATGGGAGATTGACCAGGACCCCACCATTCCAGAGCATGATTTAATCACTCAGCGGTGGATGCGGACGTGCTCATCTGTGCTTGCGCTTGGAAAAAATGCCAATGCAAATGGGGCCAGTCGCGAGATATGCATAAAGTGTGGCCATTTCCGCAATTAAGAGTCGGCACAAATCATGAGCCACTGACTTCAGCTAACTCCCAAACGAAGTTTGGACGCCTCGTCTCTCCGCGCAGCTCCCATACGACGTGAGGCCAAAAGGAGGGTCTCTGCTGAATCCCATAACTGGCCAAGCCTTGCGGTTGGTCTCTGGGTGGCCATTAATGAATAAGACATGGATTTTTCAGAAGATGCTTTGGATCAGGAGGTGGGGCTTGGGCGGTTCCGTCCCCGTACTTGTGGCCCTGAGGATGGATCGACGTGCATGTGTTCGAGTCAAACTGCATTATTTCTAGCTGACTCTGCCTTTCGCTTGCTCGTGTCTCGAATGATCAAATCTTATCCTTGGGTGCTAAAACATGGTATGGTCTATTGATCATGGTTGGGATGATATTTCTTTTTTTGGTAAAAATGGTTGGGATGATATTGGTCTATAGAAGCAGTAATTTTCTTGAAAACTCTGGTGTTTTCATTTTACAGAATAGCAACTATAAGAAAGAATCTAGTCTATATGAAAACATGTTCTCATTCTCCTGATTTTGGTACTTTAAGAAGAATCTGATGTAAGTTCTTACTGGCTATGCAAGTGGAGGGAAACAAGGAAATAGTGATGCACAGCTCATTATCCAAGTTTTTAATGCTGGCATCAATCGGTTTAGGGAAGGCCTAGACAGCTAGTTTGAACACACATGAGTTCTAGACAATTCATCACCTAAATATGGCCATTCTCATCATAGAACTCATTCGATGGGACGATCTTACAGTTTTGTTACCAAAAAAGATTTCTTCTTTCCGTGTTGGTGGAATACTAAATAGTTGACGTGTTAAAAAGCTATTAGTAAAGAAATGAGAAAATTAACAAAACAGTCTCAAATCTATTGTCCTTTTGTCAATTCAGATCTAATTGTATCAGTTTAGTTTTAAATCTTTCGTTTATGTCAATTTAGTCCTAAACATTTTGACGATTTGCCAATATAGTCAATGTTAGCGATTTTTGAACAAAATTGGCTTGATGAATTACACTAATAAATTATCAAAAGGTTTACGACTCAACTTGCCAAATTGAAATGAATTGACACAAATGTCATAGATTTAAGACTTTTTTTGATAATTTTCCTCCAAAAAAATTATTGACACTCAATTTCCCAAAAACTTATTTGCGACTTACCAACATTTTCATGGCCTTTCCTAGTATCTCTTTTTGAAAGTTTGCAAATCACCATTATTTTCTCAACTTTTAGTAATATATACTTGTTTTTCCAGTTAACACCTTATATTTATGAACTTTTATAGGAATTTGCCTTTCTTAATTTGAGGGACTTACTAATTTTTATTTTTTTGTGATTAAATTACTAACTAGTTTAGATCACCAACTCTCATTTGGGTTATTTACCAAAGTCTTTTTTTTTTTTTTTTTTAATTTATGAATTTTGTAGTTTATCATTGTATTGCAAATGCCTTATTTTTATCACGTCTTACGCGAATGTACCAACATTTATTTGTGTGGCTTCCTTACTTTTCTCCTTTTAGATTACCAACCAGTCTTGATTTAATGATTATCAACATTTTTGAGTTGCTTATCAGAGTTATTCTGTCTTTTTAAAATTTGATAATTTTCTATTAAGTTACTTATCAACCTGTTAAATTTACCACATCTTTTTAGAAATTACCAACCTTAATTGAAGTGATTGCCAATGTTTTCCCAATTAAGTTACCAACTTTTATTTGAGTTAGCTACTAAAGTTTGTTTATTTTTTTTAATCATCAACTCCTCTTATCTCTCACAAAAAAAAAAATATCATACTTTCACCAACTTTTATTTAACTTGTTTACCCATGTCTTAAATTTACCAAATATTCTTCGAAAAGGAAAATTTACCATCTATGATAAAAATATATTAACCTTATGTTAAAAGACTCACCAATTTTTCAATAAAGAAGGGTGTGCTTGTTTCACAGAAAGCTCAATAATAAGGGAAAAATACTTTCTTGGAAAGTATTTTCTATGAATACGATTTGTTTTCCTTTTATTTTTTTTGGTAAAGGTAAGAATATATGAATAGCTTTGAACCAATGTACACAAGATCGGTGCCAAAACTTTCACTCAAAGAGACAACAATTCTGAATGAGTGAATGGGAGCCGATGTGAGAAAGAAACACCCTAACAGGAGGGGCAAGAAGAAGAAAACCAAAAGGGCAGACTAACTAAAGCCACACCGGCCAAGACAGAAAGAGCACCGAAACCAGAAGTTTTCAAGGTGGTCAGCAAACAGCCGTGCGGATAAAGCAACCAATAACAGTTGTTTTCCTTTTATTTGGTGATGTATAGTTGAAAATGTTTTCCATTGTTTGGATTCCATTAGCAAATGATTTCACACTTTGTCTCGGCCAAAACAAAAATCAAATTTTTAATTTTTAATTTTTTAATTTTAAAAACTTTGAATTTTGAATTTTTATTTTTTATTTTCTATATCTCTTATTTCTTTTTATTTCTTTTCCTTCTTCTTCTCCTTCGCTCCTCTGCTTCCTCATGCCATCGCTTCTGCTTCCTTTGGTAGTTTGTTCCCAGTTGACTTATGAGGGGTGAGCTTAAGCCGTCGCTAGAGGCCACGAACTTGTCGATTTGGCAAGACTCAAGGCACACCATTGGAGGCCATGAGCTTGCCCGATTTGGCAAGGTTCATGGCTTGGCTCTCAAGCCCGCCATGAGCTCATTGGCCTCAAGCGAGCTTTAGCCTTGCTAGCTCGTTGCTAGAGCCTATGAGCTTGCTTGATTTGGTGAGGCTTGAGGCTCATCAACCTTGGGTGATCTTGAGCCTTGTCATTAGAGGCCTTGAGCGTGTCCAATTTGGTGAGGCTAGAGCTTGCTGGCCATCACCATGGTGACGGATGGAGAAGAAAAATAAAAATAAAGAAGGAAGAAAAGAAAAATAAAAGAAAAGAATAAAAAATTCGAATTTTTTAAAAATATAGTTTTATAAGAACAATTGTTTATAAACCAAGCACCAAATCTAAGCTTTGCAGATCCGAAAAATGCTTTCTACTTCTTCAAGGGGAAATCATTTTATTAAATTTAAGTTTTGGTAGGAAAACTTTTTCCATTGACTAGGAAAATGTTTTCCATTGACTCATTTTCTTGAGCGAATCAAACACGAAAAATGAGAAAAATGCTTTCCTTGAAAAATGTATTACTTGAAACAAACACATCCTAGATTACCACCTAGTCTTAGTTTAGCAACCTTCATTTGACATGCATATCGATATATATATATATATATATATATATATTTAATAAATTGATATTTCAATTGATTTGTCTCTTTCATTTGCCTATTTATCAACCCTTTTTTCATGATGATTATTACCAATTCATATTTAAATTAGTCACCAACGTTTATTTGATTTTTCATTCATATTACCAAGTTATCTTGATATTTACAAATTTTTATTTAACTTTCCTATCAATGTTTTAAATTTACCAACTATTATATGAAAGTACCAACCTTTACCTAATGACTAGCCAACTTAATATGCGATTAAGTAACTCAATAAAAGAATTGGTAAAATTTAAAAAACCAAGTAAGCGTCGGTGACTAACGCAAATTGATAACCCACAATTAGTCAAAAATCGAATCAGAGAAAAGTTTTCTAAGGGGATATTATTCTCAACAGGCTATCCTAGAATCATGCAAAACTAGGTTTCTTGCTAGGCTGGATAGCCAAAGTTGGTGGTTCTCTAATTAAGGGAGCATGAAAACTCTGCACTGCGCTTGTGATCCCATCAAACTTTGATAGAGCTGGAAAATCATTACTAAATTTGTGTATTGTCTTTAACTTTTATCATGGCCGTGAAGGAAACAAATGTTGCACCTTCCTGGACTTCACTGTACTCGACCATCCACGTGTCATGTTTTCATCACGTTCCTTCTAAAGATATGATATACACTCACGTCTTTAGCATCATATTCCCGTTATTTTATATATTATCATATATTACAAATATGTGAATATTCCTATTTTATATATTTGGGTACAAGCTACGCATGCATATACTTAGATACAACCCTTGCCCGTTTTGATCCTTGGCCCTGACAAATAGCCTTTGGAATTGCGTTCTCTAGATTCTTCCTCGGTTTGTGGTTGGACGTAGACGTCACGCATTAAAAGCATAAAGCTGAACATTGTCCTTTTGCATTAGTGGACAAATCAAGAGATTTTTCTTTTTCCCCTTTGCGAGCCCCATAGATCATCATGAGGAGAGCAAAATCAGAGAGCGCCATCAAAAAGGTGCGAAAAACCTAACTGGCCGGAGAGAGATGGCGACGATTATGGAGTGAATAAAAACAAAATGAGGCGTGCTCCGGGTGAAGAAGATTGGCTGGACGGCTCGATTTAACACAAGTTGTATGTGCAGCGCTGTCCATGTCAATTAGGGTCGGCGATCGTCTCATCTGATCCTAACCCAACTTGACCTTGATCTCTCTCTGTCTGTGTAAAAGGGTGTGTGGGGGTTAGCGTATTTGGATTATCTTGGAGCATTAAATGTCGATTAGATAGGCTGGTTTGTGGTGTGGTGTGGTGTGATGCAAGATACGGCTACATGGTCACATGCACGTCCACATTTGAAACCCAAATTGACGTAATGGACGCATGCAAGAGGGGATGGGTCGACGAACCGCCAAAATGGTCCAGTCCACCCAACAGATCTTGTGGGAGATAACCAAGCACCAGACTCTCACCCACACATCAATATCGAACCAGAGACATCGACTGGTGTACATGCTTCTTTCTTTGTCGTCTTCTCGATCACCGTCTTCTTCTTCGTCCTCTTCAACCATCTAGATTATGCGAATTAGGTGGCCCCCGCTGTGCAGCTCTCCTCCACCTCCCGGGAGATATTTTCGCTGGGCAGGAAGGACGAGGTGATGAAGCTTCGTTGCAGTGTAACGCACGGCATCTAACGGACTGGTGTGGGAACATTCATTGAAGAGGTCTCAGGTTCCTAGGTTTCTATCTGTTCCGCTTTTAGCTTTTGGTCTCTCTCTCTCTCTCTCTCTCTCTCTCTCTCTCTCTCTCTCTCTCTCGTGAATTGCCAAGAGAGAAAGTGAATCTCATGCAGTGCTTAAAGTATTTAGATAATCTCAGTCACATCTTTAAGGTAAGCGACAATCTGTACCTATTGTACATTATAATAAACTCAAAAAGAAACCATCTCAAGAGATCGGATCAGGTGTTCCTTTTTTTTTTTTCCTTTCTGTATCTCCTTTTCCATTTCTTACACATGTATCTCGGTGTCTTACAATGAATAAGGAAATTTAATCATTAATATATCTTAAGTCTAATTGGCGATCCTCTTACTTCTTTGTATCTACTACATATATTATTTTTTATTTTTGTCTGGACCCAATAAGCAAAGAGATTTTCTTCAAATCTACTACACAATATAACTTTTACGCATTGTGCTGAAGTTCATCCCTCTAATCTAATTAAAAAGCAAGCCATCATCCTGAAATTAGGCGATCGGGAGAAACTAGTTCAATATACCGTGTTGTGCTTTGAGCCATGTTAAGTATACCGAAACATTGTACATTTCTTCATTTACTGAATAATATGATATTTTCACAAGCTGATGGGTTGCCATCTACAATATCATTGGATAAACCCTAAACCTTAAATAACTCTGAAATAACCCTTAACCCATAACCCTAAAAAACTCCTAAACCTTAAACCCTAAGCCATTAACTTCAGGTGGTATTATGAAATTGATCGTTGCATCTGTATTCCACCAATCGAATGAGACACGGAGAGGAACCGCAAAATTCTTGGTTAAATGGAAATTTCGCGGCAGCAAGAGTGACGGTTCTGGTGGGAGAGAAACACGAAGGTCAACTAGGGTCCATTTTAAAGAAAATTCTCAACAAATTGCAAGTTGAAAGCAAAACAACAAGGGAACCAAGGGAATATGACTGTGTAGAAGCCTAGAACAATCAAAGTCCTTTCCCACCAAGCCTGAGTTGTCTAGCCCTAGTGGACATCGAACTTTTACCCAAGACATTTTATGGCGTGATGCTATGTATTCGTAGCTGGTCCCTGTTCTAGTAGCTTTAAACTTTTAAAGGAATTTTCTTTTCCATGACAGTTGGAACGAGGAAAAAAAGTTCTTGAGTCCTCCAAGAACCTAATCAACACCTTTCTGAATGCAAGTGCATATTGCCCTGCGTTCCTATATGCTTCCATTTAACACTTATGAAAAGTTGGCTTTGTGATCGATCATAAATAGTGTCGATGGTTAAAAGAAAAAAACGCCCCAATGCCGTAATTACAATAGTTACATTTAATTATTATATAATTGGGTCCTTAGACACTCATTAATAATCCTTATATCAATGAATCACGCAATTCCTTTTCTAGGCTCTTCATGGTTAATATATAATAAATATGGAATTAGATGTTCTCCTAAATGCGTATATGAAATTTACAAATTACCAATATTGAAAGGAAGTGAATAATCAACCTCGTATATTTGAATATGTAGACTAATATAAAACTAGCAAAAGGATCAATCTAGATGCCTTCATCTATTGGATTAAACTTACAAATAGAGTGTGCCACACTCAACTCTGAGATTGAATTATAACAAAGTGGAAATGTGATCGCCCTCATCTTCTTCTAGCGTACGGAGTTTATCATATTATAATATTTTCCTATTACACCAAGAATCCATCTAACGTTTAAACTTTTCGTTTAAGCCAAACAATGAAGATTCTGGAAAATTCATTACTTTCTAGTTATAAAATTTCTTAAATATATCAAAAACCCGATTAGGTTATTCTGACTTTGTTTGTGCATCTTGAATGATCTAATAAGTTAAGCTATTTGATATGATACTTTGTAATGTACAAAAATCAGTTGAAGCTTTTGGATTGACGGAGTTCTTTAGTAACTGTAATCTTGGTTGAATGCTACCATTATGTCAAGATCATTGCTTGGAGTGGATGAACATTCGAGCATATACTATTCTCTTTCTCTCTCTCTCTCTAGAGTGGGGAGTCTCTACATAGTTCCAGTAGTAATGACAACTTTTCAATGGGCGGGAATGTAGCAAGATCGATCAGAATCAGAGTAGCACCAGTCCTTACAAGTGGTCGGTCGTGACATGTGACCCTAACGACAACGATGTCCCTATTATCTACCGAATTGACCACCATTCATCTGGTAATCATTCTAGGGTTTCGTCTACGAAGAAAAGTCAAATGTGCTGAGCTTCGTATGACATAATAAAAGTTTTAACAGGGGTGGGTAAGATAATGCACGAAAACTTGCTTCTTTAAGCTTGTAGAAGCAACACAAACCTAATTTTTTTTTTTTTTTTTTTTTGTGCTTTTAGATGGCCAATCATCTAATAACCAAATTGGTGACCAAATCTCATCACCAACACATCCTAACTTGGCCCTTAAAGCGTGACATCAGTCACTGTGCTTCTTTCTGACTTGCCATCTTTGTGATCTCCCGTATCATCTTCTCTACGTCGTCTCTCTCTTTGTTTTCTACCATATTTCTAGTGAATACCCACCTAATCAAGCAAAAGAAGACTGAAGCAATATTTAATTTATTAGCGACCAATTTTTTAATGGAAGATATGTCATTCTCTTAGAAAATGCTCTCATTTCATGCACGCTCATAGAAAGGAATGGTGAAGTGACGCTTCTTGATCACTGCTAGACCCTTAAAAGATAAATAAAATGATTGAAGAGATAGAAAACCCTAGAAGGTCGTTTGTGTGATGGGGGTGTATTCCAACACCAATGGCTTAGTTACTTTGCAAATAAGAGTCACTAGCTTTTCTTTTTACAGAGGCAAAACAAAATATAATTTATATACAGTGAAGCCCTGTCATTCTTTTTAACGTTTATATGAAAATCTTGGAAAAAAGTTTAATTTGTGTGAGCAAGGTAAGCAAATTTGTCTACTAAAATCCATCAATTTATAATGAAACGAGTCTAAATAGAAGTACAAATTAGCATAATTAGTTGCGTTCTATTCATGAAAAGGATTTAAAAGTTCAAAGTCATGTCTCCAACACGCTTTATTTTCATATACGTTACTCTACAACGTCAAAAGTCAAAAAAAGGAAAAATCAGCCAAAAAATCCTAAAACCTATTGTATGGCTACCAATTCACTTCTAAATCTTTTAACTGTGCCAATTTAGTCCTAAATATTTTAACGATTTGCCAGTTTAGTCCTAAATCATTTGATGATTTGCTAATGTAGTCTTTTCGGCCAATTATCCAAACAATAGATTTAGGACCGAATTGAAATTTTTTCAAAAGGTTTAGGACTATACAATTGAAAATGTTTAGTTTTGAATTGGCATATCGTCAAAAGGCTTAGGACTAAAGTGGCACAATTGAAAGATTTAGATTTGAATTAGCCATTGCACAATAGGTTTTAGGACATTTTGGACAAATATCCCAAAGTCAAAAGATAAAACTAAAAAATTTAGTAATCCACCAGCACCACAAACAGAAACCTTGGTCGTCTTTGGATTCCTGATGAGGACCCATACTTGTTGATGATGCTTTCAAGTCTCTCCAAACAATGAGACACGGTTTGGCTTTTACACAACAAATCAAGCACGCTAGCCTGTACAAGACAGAAACCCAGTTGGACAAATAGCCATTTGAGGACGAGAGGGAGGGAGAGTTCATTTTCATTTGGGAATTAGGGACATACAGGATTGGAGGATGATACAAAGCGAGAGAGAAAAAATAGTTCCATTAATGCAAAAAGAACCCGTTTGCCTTTAAGCCGAGATTGTGCGGTGCTCAAGAGTCAAATTATTGAAATATCACCTATTAAAAAAAGATATCTTTCCGAGAAAAACAAGACTTGAAAGAGATATGGTTGGAAATAAGACAACAAAAGAATAGGAGCCCTCTTTTCATTTTGTCTTTTTTTATGAAGAGAGAATGGTCACGGGTTTCATTTGACTCTCTCTCTCTCTCTCTCTCTCTCTCTGGCATCACTCAAAACCAATTTTTACTCCTTTTGTCCAATTCAGCTCCAACCCTAACCCCACCAATTTATTTATTTTTATTTTGTTTTATCTTATTTCAACTCTGGCTTCCTTAGAAGCCACACATCACATCATTCACCACCATCTATCCATCTATACCAACCATATAATTTCCACCCCAATCGAATTAATACATTTTTTTTAGAGAAGTAGGTAATTTTTCTAATCACAATCCCTTAACATTTTGAATAACCAGAATTAGGGAGCCAATTGGTGACATGTGCGTTAAACATGCAACTTATTATATTGGTATAGCAATTGTCATCATGCTTGCTTTGCTTTTTGACAACTAAATCTCACTTCTTTCGGCAGAAGAACATGCCGCGATGGACTTAAATTGCACCCGCACCCCACGTGTGCTCTTACCTAAATGACAAAAAATTAGGTTGTTAATTAATTAAGTAGTCTCATCTCATTATTCAATGTATCACCAGGAAAATTACCAAAAAAGTTAGAAACTTATTATATTTGTACTTATTTAATCATAAACTTTTAAACCTGGCCAATTTAGTCTTAATTTTTTTGACAATTTACAAATTTTATCATCCATCTATCTCATTGCAAATCAAGAGCGCGTGTTAATGGCAAAGGTGCCAAAAAGTGCATTTTATCTTTTTCTCCTGAAAAAAATTAAAATAAAATTTCAACCTACGGCAAATGGCTTTGAATGGCTATTTTGATATATTTGACAAGTTTGAGATGTTAAATGTTAGATAAAAGTAACATCGGGATCAAACATTAAAAGCAATAGTTCAGCAAAATGCTAAAAGCAAAAAGTCTATACAAAAAAAAAAAAAAAAAAAAAAAAAGGAGGCCAGGAAGATTGTTGTGTAGCACATTATGCAATTGATGACAGAAAATATTACACGTTAGAAAAAAATCTAAGGACGTGTATGATAACTATTTTGCTTTTCTATTTTTTTTTTTTTTTATATTTCCAAGAATAAGTTTGGAATAGAAATCCATTTGATAATGCAATTTGATTTTTTTTTTTATTTCTAGAACAATTTTTTTAGTTTAGAGATAGGCTTGGAAAAAGAAAAGAAGTAAAAATTTATACATTTCTATTTCTCGAACAAAAATAAGAAATAAAAACTCTTCTCATTGCTTGCCTTTACTATTAGTTGGTTCCCCACTTGATGCTACTTGTCATGTGCTGCTACCCCTCAATCACCGTCAACCACCTAGGAGGGAGAAATTTTATGTCATTATCAGATGCGTATTTTTTCTCAAGAACTCGTCTAGGCTGGAAAAATTTATAAACATAATGGTTATCATTCATGTCCTAAATGTCATTCTTCATTTTTTTTTAATAATACACGAAATGAATGTTTTTATTTTTAATAAATGTTGCACTTAGTACGACTAATTTGCAAAATTAATTTACTAAATAGTGTGTCAGATTTATTTGCTTTAAAATGTGGTCCACTTGATTAAAGGGTTACTCACCTACTGGCAAAATCACTTAATAAACCAATGCATGTTTAATCTCCAATATTTACACAAGTAAAGTTATGCACGCTTAAACTGCAAAGAAAGACTCTCAATATACATGTAGGTGAAGATTAAGAGGCACATAATCTGTCTCACAAAGACAACACAATAAGCATATAGTTCAAAAACCTAGCAAACCCTGTCAAATTGAAAATAACTCTAGATCCTATGTTTTCTTTCCAATCCATTATATAATGCCTCGATCATTTTAATCACAATTTTTTTTTTCAAAAAATAGTAAATCCTAATTGTCTTAGAAGGTGATTTTAACCTCATATTTTTCTTGAAAGTTCCATGAAATGGCCATGGAGAATTGTTGTGGTACTACTAAATGAAGGAGAAATAATAATTCAAACGTAAATTGTATCTCTAACTAGGGGTGAGCACGGTTCCCGAGTAGAACCGGAAACCGACGAACCAAATCGGAGGGTCCGGTTCTAACAAGGCCAGTTCTGGTTTCTAGTTCCCTTTTTCTGGGAACCGGCGGTTCTTAGTTCCTAAAAACCCCCAAATCTTTACCCATAGTTCTCATCTCCCGTCATTCTTTGCCTCTGCCTCTGCCTCTGCCTTTGCCCCGTCCTTGACGCTGCTCTTCCTCGACGTTGCCGCCGAATGCCACTTGCCCTTAATGTCGCCGCCAAATGCCGCTCGCCCTTGACGCCGTCCGGCCTCAGTTCTCCTCTCTCGTTGTTCTTTGCCTTTGCCTCTGCCTTTGCCTCATCCCTGAGGTCGCTTGCCCTTGATGTCGCCGTCGAACGCCACTCACCCTCAACGCCACCGCCAGACACTGCTCACCTTGGATGTCACCATCGGATGCCACTCGTCCCTCCACTGGACGCCACTCGTCCCCCATTCACCCCGCCCTTGCCTCCCTCGATGCCGTCACCCCCGCTTGCCCCCACCGCTCGGCCTCTAGATGCCGCTCGCCACTCAGCCACCGGACGCCACTCGCCCTTGATGATTTCAAATACAAAAAATCCACGAATTCCTTTCAAGTTTGTTACTTCACCATATTATATGGTTGATTTGCAGGACTAGGCCGACATAAACTTTGGAATTGATGAAGGCGTAGACTTCATTGCAATGTCATTTGTAAATGATGCTGATGTTGTTTGCAACCTTAAGGATTACATTTCCACCAAATCATCCAAGTAAGTTGAAGTGGTGCATGAAGTACGCAAGAAAGGAAGTCCGGTAGTTTCTAAATTGGCTAAGAATATTACTAGTTGCCTATTTCATCTTGTGGTCTAATTCATTGATTAGGTGCCAAAAAAAAAAAACCTATTGGAACTTGGAACCGACCCCGAAATCTGTGATAGGGTAGGTTCTAGGTTCTTAGTTCTGACAGGTAGGTTTCAGGTTCCAAAAAATGTGGAACCTGTACTCGAGGGTAGTTTCCGGTTCTAGACGAATCGAACTAAAATCGGGAACAGCTCACTCCTATTGTAACTCTTCAAATTATGATTACTTAGATTTCTGGCACTATTCGTGTGCTAGAAATCTAGCCTATGTGTAAAACCTAAATATCCTTGTTATATAAAAAAATGAATTATTCTAGAATTTTAAACCTATCAGATAATATATTGCATATCAAATGTTGATATTATTTCTATTAGGATTAATACCCTAAAATAAAACCCAAAACTAGTACAATTATGCCAAATTTATCTCAAATTAATTTTTTGACCACAAAAAAACCCCCAAATTGATACATTTTTGACAAATTTACCCTAAACAGGTAAACTTGTGACAAATTTACTTGTGACAAATTTACCCTATGTTAGTTTTCGTTAATTTTACTGTCAAATTACTAAATTAAATGACACACAACAATTATTAGTATACTAATTTGTGATTTTACTCTTTGTTTGTCACAGTTATACAATTTTTTTGTGATTTTTTTTATATTAATCCAATTTAACGGAGGGTATCTTTGTCACAAATGTACAAGTTTAGGGTTTTTGGGGGTTAAATAAATTAGTTTGGGGTAAATTTGTCATAAGTATATCGGTTTGGTTTTTTTTTTTTTTTTAATGGTCGGTTGGGGTAAATTTATCATAGGTATCTTTGGTTTGGGATTTTCATGATTAAAAAATTAAATTTGGATAAATTTGTCACATGTGTACTGCTTTGAAGTTTTTTTTAAGGTATTAACCATTTCTATTATCTCCCATGTCAGAGAAAACTTGAACTTGAGTTTTTCATCGGATTCTCATCTAATGAAGCAAAATGCTTCAAATGTTCATAGACTTTGGAACCATATCCTCCAGGTTATTAAAGTTTTGTTTGTTTGTTCGTTCATTCGTTTGTTTGTTTTTTTGTTTGTTTTTTTTTTTCTGATAAATATTTTTGATTAATTGTTTCAAAATTGATTGTATATCTTTTTGCTGAATATACATTTGCATTTTTGCTAAGACAACCATTCAATTCTTTGGAAAATTATATATAAAAAAAAAGTCATAAACCTATTGCACTTGTGTAAATTCAATTCTAAATTCTTCAATTTGACTAATTTAGTCCTAAATTTTTTTACAATATATCAATTCATTCATTCCAGCAAATTTTGGCAAGAAATTGCTAATATGGATGTCAGTCATCTTGTGTGACACTACCAATGCTGACGTAAACAATTATTGTAATTTTTTTTAAAATTAAATCTATTATTATTTTTAAATAGGTCTCACCATAGGCGAGGTGCGAAGGCATTGGGCAAGGCCATTGCAACCTCCTCGTTCGCAAGCGCCGGTAGCTAGCAAGGCTATGAAAGCCTTGCAGCCTTGGTAGCTATCCGAGAGTGCAAAGGCCCTCATTAGACTGGGGAAGGCATTTGCAGTCCGCCAGTCGTGGGCAAGACGTCCCTTCCCCAGGGTGAGGCCTTCACAATTGGCAAGGTTGTTGGTGACCCTTGTCGGCATAATGAAATAAAAAGTAAAGAGAAAAGAGAAAAAGAAAAAGAATTCAAAAAAAATCAAAAAAAAATAAAAAGTTTATTTTAAAAAAAAAATTACAAAAATTGTATACATTAGTGTTGACCGTACCACATAGAATGACCAATGTTCACATTAGCAATTTTCAACTAAAATTGACCTAAAGGACGGAATTAACAAATTTTCAAAAGATTTAGAACTAAATTAGTCAAAGTGATAATTACCCTCACAATTGTCACCCATCAAAGCAAAACTCAAGGTTAGAGCTAAACCTAATCATGAGCCTGAGATCAATTCGCCCCGTTTCACATGAGCCAAAAGGCTCAAAGGGCAATGCTAGGTGAATTTTGGACACGGCTATTAAGTTAGAAATCCCGACCTAGGGTTAACTTGACCAACAAAATTAAGCATCAATTTCATAAAGGATTGGCTCAATTGGACAACAAGTTAAGCTTGACATTAGGTCTGGCTCAAGCACACCTAGTTATCTCTCGCTAGGGTATAATAAACCGGACAAAATGGATCATATGCCCATTTTAAACCCATATTTGATAGGTTGTATTGTTATATGTATTAATTATATTTAGTAAGTAGGTCATAAATGAGTTTAGAATGATAAAATCAAAAATAATATAGGTGTTAAATATGTTCACAACTTACTTTGACCTAGCCTATCTCTATGATTCTCTCTCACCTACACTCGATCTTCCACTCATTAACTCCATGCTTTTACCTCAATTTGTATATATGTTTTCCTAGGTTAGATTAAATATGAAAGTGTTTTAATATATGAGTCAGGTTGGGTATATATCACTAAATTTGTATTGTATGGAAATGGACCAAAACGAATTAAATGGGTTTTAATAGCATAATTTTATTATATTTTATAGAGCTCAGCACATTACTTCCAAAAAAAAAGTTAACTTTGGTATCGGATGTACAACCAACTTAAAATATCCACTTGTTGGCACTTAACTCATTACATATCACTCGATTGATATCCCGCCAATAATGACACTTATAATTCTATATTCTCTCCTGTTTCACTTTTAGTTATCAAACAAACACATCTTATTAAATTGTGGGCAAATTGACTGTTTGATGTGTGATTTTATTAACAGAAAGCCATATATAAATCACCAGCTTAATTGTGTTAGCTTATCGTCTATTCTTTAAAAAAAAAAAAGAATTAAGTAGTCCAATATTATAAATGGATGGTGTGGAGTGTGATATGGTAGTAGTGGGAATGAGGAAGAAAGGTCCAAGGCTACCGCTAAGGAGATGAGGTCATACCGTCCTCTCTCTTTGAGATGTCATTTTCTCATCTTAAACGCTCTTATTAACGCGTAGGGCCTGAAAGCTATGTAGATCTTTCTCTTTTACTCCATTCTCTCTCTCTCTCTCTCTCTCTCTCTCTCTCTCTCTCCTCTGTCCTTCTCCTACTTCTTCTTCTTCTCTCTCTTTCTCTCTCCCCCTCTCTCTCTCTCTCTCCTCTCTCCTCTCTGTCCTTCTCCTACTTCTTCTTTTCTTCTTAGAGAGAGTCAAACGATCTGCACAGGGAGAGAGAGAGATTACCATTTTCATTTGTACTAGGATTTTAACCACTCTCTTATCTTGCCAATGCCTCTTTCTTCATATATCACCCTAAGATCCGTACACTTGGGCCATGTATAAATTAGAGTGGAAACTTCGCCAAACAAGAGATGCTGATGATGGTGATGAGGAATGGTTACTCAGCGAGCTCCTTCCTCTTAGCTATATAGAAAGCTTTTAGTGATTTTTATGGCAATTGCTGCAATCATGAGCCACGAAGACGCCAGCGACACCAACAACAACACCGCCAAAGACGATCATGAGCATGACATGGTGATGCCCGGATTCCGCTTCCACCCCACCGAGGAAGAGCTCGTGGAGTTCTACCTTCGCCGTAAGATCGAGGGCAAGCGCTTCAACGTGGAACTCATTACCTTCCTCGATCTTTATCGCTACGACCCTTGGGAGCTTCCTGGTATTTATTTACGCTACTCAGTCAATTGATATCTTTCTTTATAAGGTATTTTTGATTCAAGCAGTTCTTCTCTTTTCATACAAAAGCATCAAGATCCGATGCTTAATCTTATCAGTTTCGTCCAAAAGCTCGCGTTGACCCTTTTATGGGTTCTGTTTTTCCAAATTAGCCTTAGCTGCAATTGGAGAGAAAGAGTGGTTTTTCTACGTGCCCCGAGACCGGAAGTACCGGAATGGCGATCGGCCGAACCGCGTGACCACATCAGGCTATTGGAAGGCGACGGAGCTGACCGGATGATTCGAGGTGAGAACTCCCGTTCGATCGGGCTGAAGAAAACCCTTGTCTTCTACTCCGGGAAGGCTCCCAAAGGGATCCGAACCAGCTGGATTATGAACGAGTACCGCTTGCCGCAGCACGAGACCGAACGCTATCAAAAGGTGTCAACCATCTCCATTCTCTTTTGGTTCTTCACAATCAGATCAATCATATAACACAAAAGAGATGTTTCCGAAGCTTTAAAGTATTTATGTCTTTTGACCATGCAAGAAAGCAAAGTCTCTAGCTAAAGATTCGATCACTTCTTCTTTGCCCTCCTTTTCATTTTCAGCTAAATGACTCCTTTTTCACTTAGCCAAAGAAGTGAAATTGAACAATCTTTTATGAAGTTAGAATATCTCTACTTAACCCTAGCACCAGGACTCATAGGATTCCGAATTATTGATTATGCAATATGCCTTTTCCGATAGTGTAAATAGGGTATTCAAAATTTCTGCACAAATTTCAAGAAGGAACTCATCACCTTTAAATCAGTTCACCAACTCATTAAGACCTCTTGCAGATTCAATATCCTTCTTTGCAGTGAATGTCGGAGAAAAATTTGCGCAGCAGTCCTTCCTATCTCACCTTTAAATTGGCTGCTCTCGTGGTCTCTTACTACAATAACTTCTCTCATCTCTAACCCGTGAACACTCATGTTCTTCCTTTATGTTCGTTTGTTTTCCTTTTTCGATATTTTGCAGGCCGAAATATCGTTATGTCGAGTGTACAAGAGATCTGGAGTTGAAGACCACCCATCACTCCCTCGTACGCTTCCGACGAGAGCATCTTCTTCTTCCTCTTCGAGATCGACAGGAATTATCTCGTCATCCGATCAGAATAAGAATCACCACAACATGAGCATTAGTGGCCAGAGTCTCCAATTGCACGCGAATGCTTTCGACAGATTCCAAGCGTTCATGGGAGGCGCAGGAGGGGGACAATTATCATCGCACTCAGCTCAAAACAACGATCAAGCCGATGGAAGCAGCAGCTCTGATGTCACAACAACACTCGGCCTCTCAAAACAAAATGTCAGTAATGCATACTACCCAATTCCTCCGATCTCGGCCACAGCGCAGCTCGCGCTAATGGAAGAAGAGGGGATGGCTAATTTCCACCACCAACTCCACTCGTCGAAGCAGGCAGCTACTCCGAGCAGCGTCTCTTTGGTTTTTCCCCACTTGTTTCCCAGTTCATCTTCAACGAATCCTGCGGATGATCTCCATAGACTAGTTAACTACCCACAAGCCACTGCAGCTTCGTTTAATCAGCAGCAACAACACCCACAGTTACAACAGTATTACCCATCTCAGTATTCACAGTTCCAAGGGTTGCTGCTTCCACAATCATCATCGTCATCATCATTGTCTCAAAATCTGACGCTGAACAAGCTTCCGAGCCCGCTTCAGACTCCCTTTTCTGACAGACTGTGGGAGTGGAATCCAGTCCCAGATGCAAACAGAGAGTACAGCGACAACAACAATCCTCCCTTCAGTAGTGCATAATTAGTTAATGGTCTGCAGAAATATTCGAGACTCAATTATTACTGTTAATCAAGCTCTGATTGATAGACTTCGACCTTTAGTAACTACTCTGATGATATAATTAAGCTTTTGATCGATACTGGTTTCTGATACTTATGGATGTAACATTGTTATTGAACTTGTACTAGCTAGTTAGGGTTTGGGTTTAGTTCGAGGGTTTTTATTAGAATTCCGTTTCATTTAACATGATTCCTCTCACTATAATGCCTCTTGTTTCAGCCTGGTTAGTTTAATCACACCACAAAATTTGCGCTCTCATTGCATTTCAAGCGAGAAGGGTTTTATTGATGCTCACTCCATAAAAGCTGTGTGGAACTCCATCTTGTTTTGTTGCAGTGAAAATTCATGTGGCCGGTGAATTCCGTCATTGTGAAGAGCTCAAGGGAATGTCATTTCCAAGGTTAGTACCGATGGTGATAACATAAATATGGACCGAATGCAATAATATTTCAGCTCATGGCTTGCATGTGCACTAATCAAGATAATTTAATCTAATGTTCGAGGTTACTGTCTCTCTCGTGTGTGCGTGTGGAAGTTGCAACTATAATAATTGTCCACGGACTAGATAGTGAGAATTGCATGCTACTGACAACACTAGAATAATGCTAGGTTAGGAAATCCGCCATAGGGAGTACTCTTTCTTGCTGCTGAACGTAATTCACTCTTTCAAACTTCCCTGGGCACTCTTTTTCATCACTTAAGTAGATTAATATCGTAAAACAGCCTTAGCCAAGCATCGCTCCGATACCCTTTTGATATCTATGCATACACGTGAGGTTGCATATTCTTTTCTTCCCTCATCATCCCCACAAGCAATTTAACTCACACACTTTATTTTACAGTATAATCGTATCATAAAGCAATTGTATAATGTAAGGTATTGAGGCCAATCTACAAAACTGTCTTGTTAAAGAATTTGATTGGATATTGAACAAATTAATTTATCTAAAAGCCTATATATCAATTTTGTGGAGCAGTCAGAAACGAAGTTATCCTTTCGTGGCTAGGCTCTTCTTCTCTTTTTCATGCAATTGCAGTTCAATCTCATTAATCCTTTCTTCAACTTTCAGTCGTTTTTTATTTCTATATGTACCATTACGAATGCGCTGCTCATGGTAAAGAAATGTACTCGAAAGTGAACTTCATCTCTGCTAGTGTAATGCACTCAGTTGCGATACTTTGGACTTCAATTGTTCATCATTTCTGTGAAAATATGATGTCTCGCAATGTGAAACCTGTAATTTACACTCAATGGAGAAAATATTGATCCTGCTCGATGTACAAAGGTAGAAGTTATCTATTCTTTTTTTATTTGATCGAAGAAGTCGGACGCACCATGGTTGGAACTTAGAAATTCTTAAAATCACTTAGTACTCCGCTTCACCAATTCTTTTTATTCCTTTTTTCCACATACATGCAATTTGAGAAAGGAAATGGACATTCTTATAACCATGGAAAGTTTAAAAACCCTAATTTCACTTATCCTTCTTTATCTAATGTTGCGATACATTCAGTTGATATCGTAGATCTTGTGGATGTAGAATGTGAATCTTTTTCACTTATCCTTCTTTATCTAATGTTAATAAATTAATACCTTTCAAAATGTAAGTGAAATTAGGGTTTTTAAACTTTCCATGGTTATATGATTTCTTTCTCTCTTTTTTTCACAAGTGTGTAGGGATAACAAAGCAAACAAAGCTGAAACGCAAAATAGCCGCTTATTCATGTTCACGATCTCCTTTTTGTCAAAGCTTTTTCTAAACTTGCCTAATATATACGTAAAATATATTCTTGAGACTAATTATATGTTGAAATGCAAATGCATTATACACACACACACACACACACACACACACACACACACACAAGACGTGATTGAAGTAAGAACTATGTTGCGATTATTTTCTTTATATGTTTTCCTCCATCGAAGGCATTTGGACATTGGACGGTGTTTTTATCGGACTCTTTCAAACGAAATTAATTCCAGCTGAAAACTATGCGCTAAATTATTTGGTGAATGTAACTCATACTTAACACATTTAGATAGGGAAAATGACACCAAAAGAGTCATAATTTTTGTATAGCATGTATTTTGGTACCACAAATTTCAATCGAACACTGAAGCATCACAATTAAGAAAAATATATTTACTCACATAACTTTCTTCGACAACAAATTACCCCAAACGCCTCCTCAGCTTTTTCCGCAAGCCCGATTCCTTTTTGAGTGTGCCCCGGAATTTGCATTTCTTCTCAATTCTGGCTGTCATCCTCCGCACTGCTATGCCTTTTCCTCTCTCCATGGCGTCATCAACTGAATAATCGATACTGGTGCGTCGGTATTTTGAGATTCAATCATGTCCACGCTGTTCTGATTAGACTTTTGAGCCCATAATACGAATAATATCCACCTTTGTCTCGGGGAAGA
The DNA here is from genome assembly GCF_016545825.1 of Eucalyptus grandis. Classification (NCBI taxonomy): domain Eukaryota; kingdom Viridiplantae; phylum Streptophyta; class Magnoliopsida; order Myrtales; family Myrtaceae; genus Eucalyptus; species Eucalyptus grandis. The sequence goes on from NC_052618.1 coordinate 512,030, forward strand.
GCCCATTTTTATCGAGAAGATCGTGAACCGTTCCTCCCAGTTCTGCTATCTCCATTGTTTTTTTAATGAAGAAAAGGGTTCACGACGTCTTTCTATATTTTTTAATGACATTATTTACCTGACAAGTCAAGTCGGATGAATTTATATCAAAACAATGTCACATAGAATTTTTAGGCAATACATCACTTAAATGAATGATTTTTAAAAGTTACGATGCTTAAGTGATTATATGAGAAGTTAAGACCTTAAAGTGAAAGTTCCACGAAACTTATAACATCATTGTTGTCATTTTCCCCATTAAAGACCAATGCAGTGCTCATAAAAAATGTGGGTTCATTCCTTATGCCGAGTCGAATAAATGGCAGGAAGTCCCACCAAAAGTTTGAGCACACAATAATGAGCTTTAGCTATTGAATATCTTGAGTCAACTAAAAATGAAAACTTCTTTATACCATACTAAATACATGATTCCAATGATATAAATTCACATGATTGCAAATAAGCGCATGAGAACTTCAATACACCATCTACAGAAGATCACCAAGAGAAAGTTCAAGGCTGAGCCTGTTAACATGTTAAGCCCGAGTTATCAACCAAGTAGGTATATTGATTGCCTTACTCTAGATTTATTTTTTTCAAACACAAGACTCTATATTACAAATATACATATTCACCGCCAGCTTAAGGTCGGGGTTAACTCAAACTATGAAATCATATTTAGCATAAAATTTTCCTAGGAATGGTCTCAAGCTGGCTACTTATCCCGTACGGAACTCATCAGCTAATAATTTCCAAAGCAAGAGAGGATTTAACATTCTAGGGCATGACTCTAAATCCGCTTGCACTCTCTGTATGTCACATCATAGGGTTTTAGTTGACTCTAGAGATGTCCATGCTTAGGAGGGGAATGACAATGCACTGAGACCTATGTAGTCATTATCACTGCTAGGTAGAGGCTTATTCTACATGTGAACACACCGGCTTCTAGCCCTCCCTTTTATTCCTAAACAGATGTGAACTGTATAGCTATATAATGTCCTTTTTACCATCCAGTTCACTCCAAATGTGAATGTTCTGACTTTGTGATATTCAGTGAAGGCGACATATAGGAGGAAGCGAGTGTAATAGAGTCGACGATAAAAGCATCATTTGCCCAGTTGCACTGGCATTTACCTCTGGCAATTTGCAAGCGACCACGTATGTTAATTGCAATCTTCAAGAAGATTTTTAGACGAAGAGCAACGGAAGAGGATGGCATGCTTAGGTGAAGTGGTGGATGAGGAAGAAAAGTAGACTAATATGCTCAAAGTTGCAGTTGCAGATGGAGAGGGCTCTCAGTGGCAAGACTGAAATATCAAATGTGAAGTGGAGGAGAAGATGAGCCGTAGTGGAGGTATTATTTGGCCTTTAAAACGACCAAGTTGACTCTCTTAACATTCAATGACACCGTTCCTTTGGGAATCCGTGTGGCTGTTAAATATCTTATCCTGTATGGTGTGCAAATAGAATGTGCCAAGGGATCTCATCCGTTGCGGTACTTGATTGAATGTGTACAGGGTGAGTAGAAGATTCTGATACGTCTCATCTTGTTAAAACCACACTGCAGCTGAGGAATTTTAATGGAGACATTAGCAAAACCACACAGGAGGTAACCCTCAACGAAGGGCTCGCACTAACACATTCTCAAGAAAAGCATTTTAGGGACAGCTAGATTTCAAGGCTTGTAACTTCCTAACTCTAGCAACTTCAGTCGAAAAAATTCACCGGTTGTATGACTATGAATGCTTCTTTGCTCAATTTGTGAGCAATGATATGCTCTACTTGGAAGCAACGTTATAGCACAATCTCCAAATGGATTGTTTGAAAGAAAACAAAAAAAAGTCGAAAGTAGTAGTCACCAGAAAGACCATATGTGATTCCTCGATTTGATTGGCCTGATTTATGAATCTCCCTTATACTTTTCAACTGTAAGAACGATGCTCTTGTCCAATATCTCCTGCTTCTCCAGCCCTTAAGCAATTGCAATCAGCGGACCTGTACGTAGATTTTACAAATTAACCCATTCGGAAGCACAAACTGTCCCTGGAATCATCATCAGAACTGCTCACATGCGTCCCAGAGGATTTCCTTTGCCCATAATTGCTGCTTCCTTCATCAGGGCCATCTCCTATAGCAGCACCACTCTCATCTGTTTGTGTCCTGGCATCATCATCAGAGCTGTTCACATATGTTCGAGAAGATTTACTTTGAGCATAACTGCTGCTTCTATCATTGTGGCCACCTTCTATGGCAGCACCAATCCCATCTTTTTGTGCCCCGGATTCATCAACAGAGCTATTCACATGCATTCCAGAGGATTTACTTTGCCCAGAACTGCTGCTTCCATCATTGTGGCCATCTTCTATAGCAGCACCACTATCATCTTTTAGTCCCCTGGAATCATCAACAGAGCTATTCACATACATTACAAAAAATTTACTTTGCCCATAACTGCTGCTTCCATCATTGTGGCCATCTTCTATAGCAGCACCGCTCTCATCTTTTAGTGCCCTGGAATCATCACTGAAGCTATTCACATACGTTTTAGAGGATTTATTTTGACATAACTGCTGCTTCCATCATTGTGGCCATCTTCCATAGCAGCACCACTCTCATCTTTATGTGGAGAGGGCATGTTGACAGTTGAGCAAGACTCAGGTTTCTTTAACTGCTTGCATAGGCCCAAAAAAAAAAAAAAAAGTCACGCATCAGGTCAAAGGATCATTCATAAACCAACAGTTAACATGACAAGTTTTACCATCATCATGGCAGATTGATCTTGGGATGCACTGAACTCCATCACAGTTTCGCAGACTGTAGGGAGTTCATTTATCCTTTGGAAAAAAGCTCCTTCCTGCAAGCAGAAGTACTGAAATGGATCAATGCTTACAATGTTCAAAATTAGTACAGAGTCAACGGTCATCTGTTGCCCAAACTGAAGGAACGCATTTGGCCCTAAACAATCTCCACCAGCTAATGGGTTTTATCAATTTCACCCCAGGCTAAAGTTGTGTTAGGAAGTTCAATCTAAAGATACTAAACGGAGAGACAGTGCTGAGACCTATCTCAAAGAAGGTACTAAAACTTAACATATTACTCTTCAAAAGGCGATGATTAACTCACTATTATAAACTTCAGACGTCATGCTCAAAAGTGCTCACTACATGATGCAAGAATAACATTTCAGTCACCAAACAACATCATCGAGTACATCACCTTCACTCAATATAAAATGCATTGCCAAACTCAATGGCACACTATGACTCACTTTGTCTCAAAATCAAGAGCAAAACTAAGTCATGGGCAGGCCCTGAGAGAAATATATGGAGCATATGAATACAAGGGCTTGTTATGGGGACAACAGTGGAGCAGGAAGAACTTTAAACACTACTATGGTAAATCAAACAATAAACGGATGACAAGCTTAAGAAGGGAAGCCAACTAATACAAATCAATTATGGCAAAGACAATGCACTAAAACTTATTTTGAACAATCACATGAAGCACCATATCAACCGCAAGTAAATCACCATAAGAGCGTCATGTGGAGAGGGACATTTGTAATTACGACGAGATCTCTCTATGCAAAATGGACGTCATCCTGGGGCATTTGGTTCTGGCATCACTACTCAACCTTGAGATTCACAATATAGATAAAGCTAAGAGAAGTCTTCCTGCATTCATTCTAAATTATCGTTGACCACGCGTGCAATAACGCCAGTCTTAATTGGCAAATACTTGGTCAACTAGCTAATTGAAAGCGGCGGATATGCTAGGGAATTAGTTGTCTCATCTGTCCCTCTTCGGTAAGCTGCGTCCATCAAAATACAACGCAAATGTGAGCAACCACAAATCACAGCGAGCTGTGATTGTTGCCGCCCATACCTGCCCTGGCATCCGATTCCTCCCAAAATGAAAGCCTGAAACTGGCCTAGGATGGTCAGGAGAAACCATCCTAGCAGGAGGCTTAACTTCCCATGTCCCATTTGGAAGCCCAACTAAACACTGCTCACCTTCCTCTGAATTCACAACACATGAATCATCAACGAAGTCGATACATGATTGGTTTTCGTTCATAAAACACCTATCCAGTCTAAGACTTCACTAACAACTGTCAACATCGAGCTTAAAAAACTGCAAAGCAAACAGAGCCGAAATTCCAATTGTTGGAAGTTGATTGTATTTGGGATATAGCTTTAGTTCTTCAGACAGAAATACCATAGAACTACTTGACCTAGTGAGCATATATGCAGATAACCCTCGACTTCCCTGAAATTGCAGTTCGTCATTCTAACTAGCCGACTAATATCGATGAAGTGACAGGATAATCATCAGCCTCCAATCTCTGCATAAAGCTACTTATTAAAACTTTCTGAGATAGCACGGGATGATAAGATCAGTCCAGAGCCACCATCCCAGAACATTTACACTTGGACTGAATAACGAAGAAGATTCATTATGTTTTCTTTTTTTTCCAAACGAAAATGGCAGATCAAGATTCTTATTGTCTGCACGGTGAGGTTTGATAATAGAAACGAAAGATTACTCCCTAAAACTTGAAGCAGGTGATTTGTGAAAAAAGCCAAAAGAATTTCGTATGAACAACCCAAAATTCCGAAATTGCCACAAAAGACTTAGGGAGGAAAACAGAGTGAGGTCGTGCATTGACACCTTGAAAACTCAACACCCAAGCACAATGCTGAGGGATAGAAATGAATTCAGGGCTGCGGGATGTTAGAGAATCAAGATCAGAAGCCAAGTCTGCAATATTGAGAAGTCAATCACGGGAGGTGAAGTCCTCGACAATTATAGATGTGGATCACCAGTAAGGCGGTCAAGAAGCAAAAAAAGTTGAAGAAATTGATAACTCATGGATAATGAGTTTCATCAACGGTGGAGATCATACAGATGTCAAAGACACGGATTACCAAAATCTCAAGATTGCTGAGTCTCAAGATTGCTGCGGATTACCAAAGTCTCAAGATTGCTGTTCGTTTTTGCTTAGCTGTAAAGTTTGTTAGCGAAAGTTAGTTAGTTTGTTTTTCTAGTTGTTAGTCCTCTGTTTTCCGCATATATACGAGAGAGGTATTGTAATCGGTTGATGATTATGGAGAACATCTTCTTTTGTTCAATTGAATGGAAATACAGAATCGAAAACTTCTTCGCGAGATCATCTATGTCATTCTTCATCTTCATCTTCTGTATTCTTGATTCTATAAGTTCTCATGGTATCGGAGCGGGAAGATCAAACCGTCGCGAATAGAATCTATCAAGTAACCAGATCGTGAATCAAGCCGAAGAAGTAGACGAACACCGAAGCCCTCGGTTCAAGGTAAACACATACGGGTTTAGAGCTCATAAGCACTACTTTTGTTATCATCTTCTTCAAAGAATCATATTAATGGCGATTAGAACTCCAAAATATCCTTTTCCGATACATGTGAATATCACAAACTTCGTCACAATCAAACTTGCTTTGAGGACAACTTCTTATTGTGGCAAGCTCAGATCCAAAGGTTTTTGAAAAGCCAAGATTTATTTGGTTTTGTTAATGGAGATATTCCTTCACCCTCTCGAATGCTGCAAACAGAGGATGAAGGTTGTGAAACCGATCTTATTAATCCCGAGTATACCGGACGGATTAGAACAGATCAGTTGATTTCATCATGGATCTCTGAGCTGTTGCGAAAATATTTTGAGCCTAATCATTGGATTAGAAACATCAGAAGTATGGCAAACTCTTCGAAAAGGTTTACATGTAAATCAATTGCTAGAGAGTTTGAATTAAGGGGAAACTGCAAACATGTCATAAGCATGAACAAACCCTTGCCGATTATCTCGGGGAATATAAATCCATATGTGATCGTTGAATGCAATAGGCAAACTGTGGATGATATAACCAAGATGTTTGGTGTATTGGAAGGTTTAGGTCCAGTATGAGAACTTTCGGACAACCATATATTGTTTAAAGCCTCACCAGTATGATGAGGTTATTGCTCAATTAGAAAGGTTTGAATTGAGACTCAAAAACTTTTCTAGAGTCGGTTCAATCCGAATTTGGCGTATTTTGGACAAAGACAGTTTCGTGTTCGGTCTAAAGATGCCACAAATGAAAACTACTTTTCTCAAGCTTCGGATTTATATCCGAAAGAGGAGGATACGAGAGGTGGTCGAAGCTATGGTCGTGCGGGCGGTAACAATAGGGGTCGTGGTTTTGAGAGATATCGGAATTACAGAACAGATATCTTCGGTCCCGGGGCAAGGAAATCAACACCCTAGACAGAGAAATGTTATCCCTACAACAAACCAAGGGTTTAGGCCCTATACTACTTACTCACGAGGTACCAAAATGTCAAGACTTATCCTTCGCAAACTCAAGTAAAAATTTGCAGAATGAAAAAGAAACAAGTAGCATTCGACTAGAGTGTCAAATATGTAAAAGTCTCGGACATGATGCTCTTCTTCGCCGCTTGGTATCGGTTTGACAATTCTTATCAAACGAAGATATTCCAGCAGCCTTGACAGCAATGCATATTGAAGACTCAACGGGCAAAGTGAGTGGTATCTCGACTGAGCTACGGCTCACATTAGTGCTGATCCCGGTATGCTCCATACTTTTTCTAAATATCAAGGACATGATACCGTTATGATAGGCAATGGATCATGTTTACCGTAACTCACATTGGCAACACGGCTCAAAACAAAGAACAATACATTACCTCTTAACGATGTTCTAATTGTCCCGAGAGATAAAGAAGAACCTCCTTTCAGTATCTAAACTCACGAGATGACTTCCCTTGTTCTTTTATTTTTGACAAAACTGGTGTTTATGTAAAGGACAACAATACCAACACAACCGTGAAGCTCGGAAGGAAAATTAGGGGTCTTTATCAAGCTAATCCACAAACCACGAAGCCTTCTTTACTCGGCGACAAAAGACAGTCGGTGAAGACATATGGCATCAGCGTTTGGCTCATACAAATGCTCAAGTAGTTAAGCATCTACAAAAACAGAAGCTTATACAATTTGCTTCTTCATCTCAAGTTGTTTGCAGCTGTCAAATAGCCAAAAGTTCAGCTCTATCATTTCCTTTTTCGGATTCGTATCAAGTTCCCCATTAGAAAGAATTCATTGTGACATATGGGGACCATCACCAGTCTGTTCCTTTCAAAAGTTTAGATATTATGTGATTTTTGTTGACAATTTTTCTCGATCTTTTCTGGCTATATCCCATGAAGTTGAAATCTGAGTTTTATGATATATTTGTTCAATTTCAGAAGCTAGTTGAACGACAAGTATAATCATCGATTAAAATCTTCCGAGTGATGGAGGTGGAGAGTTCGTAAGCTTTAGATTTCAAAAATTTCTGAGTCATCATGGAATAAGACAGTTCATATCATGTCCTCACACCCGAACGTAATGGAGTCTCGAAAGAAAGCATCGACACATCGTTGAACTTGGATTAGCTATGCTCTATCACTCAAAAGTTCCACCGAGATTTTGGGTGGATGCATTTGTGACGGCTAATTACATCATCAACATTCTTCCCACACCAAAGTTGCGAGATGAACACACCCTATAGCAAACTTCATCATAGACAGCCAAGGTATGATCATTTAAGAGTATTTGGCTGTGCATGCTATCCTTGCTTAAGACCATATGCAAGTCATAAACTTGATCCTCGATCTCTTCCCCGTATCTTCTTGGGTTATAGCACTCAGCACAAAGGGTATCGATGTTTGGTCCCAACTAATAATCGTGTATACATCGGAGGCACGTTGTCTTTGATGAGTATTCCTATCCTTTTACAAAGAAGCTGATCAATGAATATGGACATTATACAAACTTATACAAACTATGGAGTGAAGGCCTACATTTCCTTGAGTCATCAAGCACCGAGTCACCAGCTACTAGATCCACTCATCGGTCGGCCACACACCGATCCATCCCGATTTCCATGATTGCTGTACCTATCATCCTTGTCACAGACAAAGCAATCTCAGATCATTTCCTCAAGGAATATGCAAGATGAGACAATGATGAAGGACAATTTATAGATGTGTGCCTCAACATTGTTCTATTTCTCAAGAACAAAATACTACCAGTTCCTTATCCTCACACAATGATCTACGAGCTGAAGGAAGTTCTAATGAAAGGCACTCCAACTCCAATTCCATTCGTCATCCTCTCAAGGTACAAGTAATACTCATCATATGCAAACTCGACTAAAGTCCGGAATTCAAAAACCAAATCCAAAGTATGCTTATTTAGCTGATTATCCGGTTCCTATGGAACCAAAGTCTATCAAGTCGCTTTAGCTAATCAAGCCTGGTATAGGGCTATGAAAGAAGAGATGGATGCACTTGCTGAAAATCAAACATGGACATTGATTCCTAGAACTAACAGATGCATGTAATAGGTGCAGATGGGTCTATAAGACCAAACTCACACCAAATGGCAGTCTTGACGGACTCAAAGCTCGTCTAGTCGCCAAAGGCTTTCACCAAGAAGAAGGACTAGACTTCACCGAGACTTTCGGTCCAGTTGTGAAACACACAACAATTCGAATAGTGTTATCTCTTGCTATGATAAGACACCGGCCAATACACCAGCTTGATGTTAAGAATGCTTTTCTTCATGGAGATTTGAACGAGACAAAGTGTACATGGAACAGCCACCACGGCTTTATCAGTCCTCATCGGCCAAACCATGTCTGTTTACTCCACAAGTCTCTATATGGTCTTCGACAAGCACCAAGAGCTTGGTTTGATAAATTCAGCAAGTTTTTAATCGAAAATGGTTTCTTTCGCAGCACGCCCGATCCATCGTTATTTGTTCTACATACAAATTCACATACGTTCTCTTGCTCCTATATGTTGATGATATCATCTTGACTCGGGAGTTCACCACATCTCTTAACCGATCTTATTCGGAAACTTAGTCTTCGGTTTCATATGAAAGATCTTGGGTATCTTCACTATTTTTTGGGTATTGAGGCCAAACGAACTTCTGGACTCTCTTTCGTGTCAAACTAAATATGCTATTGACTTGTTGAAACGAGCTTATATGGCCGATCGTAAACCGGTCTCAACACCTCTCGCCTCTTCGATCAATCTCCATGGCCGACACCGCAAATCTACTTACGGATCCTATGGAATACGAAGCTTGGTTGGTGCTCTTCAATACTTAACCATTACTCGACCAGATCGGCATTTGCTACTAATCTTCTCGTCAAAAGATGCAAAGCCCCTACCGTTGGAGATTTCCATCGATTAAAAAGAGTACTTAGATATGTCAAAGGTACTATACATCTTGGAATCTATCTCCATTCTCAAAGTTCGCACATCTCTATGGTTTCTCGATGCGGATTGGGCTGGTTGTCCAACAACACGACGTTCCACAACGGGTTTTTGCACGTTTCTTGGATCCAATCTACTATCCCTGGTCGGCCAAGAAGCAACCCACTTGTTTCTAGATCTTCAAGCGGCGAGTATCGTGCACTTGCTTCGACCACTACCGAACTCACTGGATCACATTTGTGCTACGAGATATAGGGATTTCTCTTCAGCCACCTACTACTATATATTGTGACAACAAATCAGCAATTTCTCTCACCGCCAATCCAATATTACATGCTCGAACCAAGCACATTGAAGTTGACTTTCACTTTGTCCGTGAGAAAGTCTCTTCGGATCTATTCGTATTCGGTATATTTCTACTCATCTACAATTAGCTGATATATTTACCAAGTCTCTATCCCGCTTATCTCATCTTACTCTCCGAACCAAATTGGGAATCGAATCTTTTACTCTTCCCAATTTGAGGGGAATGTTAGAGAATCAAGATCGAAGCCAAGTCTGCAATATTGAGAAGTCAATCACGGGAGGTGAAGTCCTCGACAATTATAGATGTGGATCACCGGAAGGCAGTCAAGAAGCAAAAGAGTTGAAGAAATTGATAACTCATGGATAATGAGTTTCATCAACGGTGGAGATCATACAGATGTCAAAGACACGGATTACCAAAATCTCAAGATTGCTGAGTCTCAAGATTGCTGCGGATTACCAAAGTCTCAAGATTGCTGTTCTGTTTTGCTTAGCTGTAAAGTTTGTTAGCGAAAGTTAGTTAGTTTGTTTTTCTAGTTGTTAGTCCTCTGTTTTCCGCATATATACAGAGAGGTATTGTAATCGGTTGATGATTATGGAGAACATCTTCTTTTGTTCAATTGAATGGAAATACAGAATCGAAAACTTCTTCGCAGATCATCTACTGTCATTCTTCATCTTCATCTTCTGTATTCTTGATTCTATAAGTTCTCACGGGACTCAAGAAGCCCATCAGGGTAAGCGCATGATCGTTGCTCGAAAAATAAAATGAAGTGGATGTGCATCACGGTATGTGCTAGTAGAGAGAGAGAGGGAGGGACAGACCAGGATCACACTGTTGGTAAAATTCTCTGAAGTCTGCAGGTTCCCAAAAGCGAAGAACAGACCAAGACTCATATCAGCCAAAACTTACATGCAGCGGTACACAAATGAGAAAGAGAGAGAGAGAGAGGGAAGAGAGAGAGCAGACCGGTAGGTAGAGCCTTGATAATTCCAGAGCGTCTGCCATCGAAGTCTTGGAAGATGTCGAGCGCTTTGAGGGCGTGATATGCGGTTCCCTTCATGATGGTGGCTTTCTCACTCCGTTCGACCGACAAACCAAGAACACAAACAAAGAAGGAGAAGATTGTTCAGGGTTGTCTTGGTGATGTTCGTCAGAGCTCAGAGCCGGAAATCATAAGCTCATCATCGAAGGATTAAACCCGGGAAAGAATCGGTCTTGGAATCGATCGCAGAGGCCCCGCCTGCCTCCCCGCCATCCTCTCTAGCTTCAAAATTTTAGAGGGAAAGGCCGGTTTCTTCTGTTATGACTGTTGTGTGTGGGCCAACTTGTCACCACCATTTTCTTTCTTTTTCCTTATTTTATTTTTATTAGATATTACAAGTGAATTCTCTCTCTCTCTCTCTCTCAAAATCTGCAGTTCTCTCATTGCCATTTTCTTGATTAACATGAAAAGGTGCTCATGTTGAGAGTGGATGATGAACGAGAAGTATTTTACGGTTAAGGAAAACAATCACACTTAAAATTGAGGGAAATGATGTCTGCATTCTAAAAAGAAAAATTGGTTCTCTTTCAAGTTAATTTCGAAAATTATATTCAATCACATGTGAGTGCTCAATTTGTGTCCGTTGGACTAAATTATCAATTGGTTATATAATTTTTCACTTGGCTAATGACTCGTATTTTTGGAGGACATGATAGAATGTGTTTGTTGAAATGCTAATTTTGGATCTTCTTATCTTCAATTATACAATGATATTTCTTTTATCTTTCCCCTTTTTGTATGGATACATACTGTGTATCAATCTTTGCTTTTTTTTTTTTTTTTTTTGGAATGGAGGGCCATTCTTATGTGAAGTTATGAGGAGTGAGAGATTAAGTTTGCTAATTATTTGCATTTTGTTATTTTTTATATTACCTTATTTTGAAAAAAAAATTGTACTTCATTTATTAATAACTTCTTAAACGAGGCTTTTGATATCATCTTAGAATCTTATATTAGGAACGGAATATAATTATTATGGAGAGAATAAATTTTTAATATAAAATCTAAACATTGAATTTTTTTTTTTTTTGGTCTTACTACTTCCAAGTATGCCACCAAACAGCATAAAATCTACCATTTTCCTTGCAAATGATTTCATGAAAAATATTTTCTTTCATTAGAAGTTTTCTATAAAATAAACACCCACCAAAAGAGAGTATTAAACAATCAAACTTATCTAATGGAAAAAATTCAATATGGTTGCCACAACATTTAACTGATCGGGTTATGAACCGACGGTACACACTAAAAACTATTTATGCTTTGGGAATATTAAGCACAACTGTTTCACATGTTATATCACATGCTTGTTCATTTTCAGAGTAAATTGACTTTGACTTTATAAGTACTAAGATGCCTATAACACCTGTGATCTATTTCTGCATTGTTTTACAAAAGAGTATCGCGACCTAATCTCGAGTAAACCACCTAGAGTTTAGCTAATAGACTATTAAGTATAAACTTAGCTCGGGCTCTCCCAAACCCATACCAATTCGCAATTTAAGTTCAATTTTTTTTTAATTTTATTTAAGAGTCACTACTAATTAATTTATAGTTTGTCGATTAGACACCTAAGTAAAATAACATGAGAATTATTTTACTCTTACGAACTAGAAACTTTGAGACTTTGGACACGATGACTTGATTACATTATATTATTAGATTTCTTTAATACCCTTTCGATACTATTCCTTTTATTTTCAAAAATGTATTTACATGCATTTTGTATTTACTTTAACCTAAATCACTCTTATGCAAATGGGGTGATTACACGGATGCTCAACAATCAAATAAATTGCACTAAAAGAATTAAACACACAAAGCAGACAATTATTATTTTTTTGGATTTTTCTCTTTTCTTGGAATTAGAACTTTACTATAAAACATGCACATAAACTAAGTGACGTAATTTTACTAACAAACAATTTCTAACATGTGGCCTATTTGACATGCAAAATGAGATTATTAAAAAAAATGCAGAAATTATCTAAAACCCTATCTATAAAAAAAAAAAAAAATGTTATTCTGATCCAACTCTAATCTATGCGCAATCCTATTCAAGCTAGATAATGAAGTCCTACATATCCTAACTCACAATCTAAAATAATAAAACAATTCTAATTTACAAAACCAACATATTTCAATGCAAGATTCGATTTTTTATTTTTATTTTTTATTTTTTTGTCTTTTTCCAAGATAAACAATTACCAAATAGACATCATATCCAAACCACTAAATAAAGGATTAAAATAATTAAAAAAATCTGTTATCTTACTAATTAAATTAACGATTATTTTAACTCTAAATATCACAATATATAAAAATTTAAAATAATTAAAAATTTGATTCGAAATATACGGATCACATTAATAATTATAATGATTTAAGAATTACGGCACAATCAAACTGCAAAAAAAAAAATCAATATAATTAAAAAAATTATTATAATGACATTTGGGCAATAATACCCCATGGATAATGTCTAAAATATTCAAATAATTAACATCGACACCCAATGTTCCAACTTAAGAAATAATAACAAAACTTAATTTAAAAAAAAAAAACTACCTAAGATAGGGACTCGGCGAGGATCAGCAGCGCAACCGGAGTAGGCGCGACGCGGTGACCGGTGGGCGGACCAGCAGCGGCGACGGGCGAGCAGGTCGCGGGCGGAGAAGGCGCGGGCTGCTGGTGCGGTGGCGGGCGGCGCGGAGGCGCGGTCGTCGGCGACGGGCGGAGGTGCTGCGGGTCACGGGTTGCAGAAACGGCGGTGGCGCTCGCGGGTTGCAGGCGGAGGCGAGGCAGCGGGGCGACGAGCGGGCGGGCGAAGGCGTCGGGTCAGCAGGCGTCGGGCGCTGGCGGAGAGGCGGTTGCTGTGGCGGCTGCAGTGGGGCGACGAGCGGCGATCGGTCAGAGGGGGCTCGGCAGCAGGCGGAAGGCGCGCGGCGCTCAGGCAGAGGGAGGCGGAGGCGCGGGCGAGAATTGCAGCGGCGGCGGCACGGTAGCGCAGCGGCGAGCGACGCTCCGGCGGAAGGAAAGCCGGCGACGAACGGACGGGCGGAGCTCGGGCACCTGCAGAGGAGGATGCTGAAGAAGAAGATCTTTTTCTTCTTCTTTTTTCCCCCTCACGTCCACTCACTCCCTTTCTCTTCTGTACTATGCTGCTGACTTTTTACGTTTCTTTCTTTTCTCTGACAAGCCCTTCTTTTCTTTTGAATTTTTCTCTTAACGTTTGATAGCGTGGATTTGAGTCCCGGATCAAATAACTTGTTATCCTATCTCATGTTTGGAAATGTCCACCAAATCAAACAAATCTAGATATATCCAATAAAATGCCGGATAAAAAATCCGGGACAGGTGGTAGGATAAGCTCGAGATTGGATAAGGAAAGAAAAGAAATTTTTTTTTACGGAAGAAAAGAAATAACTTTTTTACGGAAGAAAATAAATAACTTAACAAAAAGAGAAGATATCACTTGCCGTTTTCAATAGTGGCCATTGCGGAGGTGGCCACAATTCCTAGATCTAGGTTTTTCCATGACCTTTAATTAATTGAATTTTCTATTTTATAATTTTATAATTTGAATAATATCATATTTATTTTTTAATCTTATCCTAAAGTGCGCCAAACACTTTATAGGATTAGATATGTCCGTCTTTATTATCCAAATAATTTAATATTTTACTTTATCATATCCTACGACCAAAACAAAAAAGTTTCATTTTCTTTTGTTCTTTTTTTTCAGCTCTTTTCACGATTATTATCAGCCCCCTTCACGAGTCAACCCCTTTTATAGTGGTTCCGAGCACCCCATCCATGGTAATTCTCAAATTTCCTTTCTCTGTTATCTTAAATCGTGATGTGATTTCGTGATCAGCTTGATTTTTCCTTGAACGGTTTGATTTCTTCATTTTTATCAAATTTCCTACTTTCTTTCTTGGCTCTTGATCGTTGACCGAGAATTTGCTTCCACATTTACCAACATTTGAATATTTGTCAAAGCATGGGTGACTAATCGTAATTGCCATCTTCCATTCATAATTAATCCAATAAATCCTCCCTTATTTTTCCTTTTATTTGCTCTGATGACCAAAAATTATATGCTATGTAATTTTAATTTTTTTTAGGGCTTAAAAATTAATCCCTAATTTTTCTATAAATAAATGATTTGGTCGCCAAAATTTAGGTGTCAACAAAGAGAAAATTCATAATAAAGCTTGAAGTGCTTTTAATTTCTCAAATAAATTCTTGAAGTGAATATTGTCTCAAATATGGATATAAAGTAGCCATGTTAGTCTCAAAGAATAACCAGACCTCAAAGACAATTTTTGTCCTTTAACTTTTGTTATTTCCTTCCCTTTTTTCTTTTTCTAATTTTTCCATAAAAAAGAAACTTAAAAAAGGAAAGAGAAGAAAACACAAATTGAAAAAAAAAAAAAAAAAAAGAGATAAGCTGAGCCCTTCCACATGCATTAAATAATTTTATTTTTTGAGTTGTAGCCTTCTTTTTTTTCTTTTTTTAAAAAAATAGAAAAAGGAAAAATGAAATAAAATGAGAAAAAGTAAAGGATGACAATACCTTTAACCCAGTCTTTCTTTGAAAATGATATAACCATTCCAGGCTCTTATTTGAAAAAAGATCTATTTCGGATTGTTATTTAAGAGAATGCGAACATTTTAAATTCCTATTTGAGACAATTTTCACTCTTCATTTCTATTTGAAAATTGAGAAAATTGAGAGAACTTCTTCTCATTTAAAATTTTCCCTTTTGCCAAAAGATACCAGCTTGACAACTTCCTCTCTCTCTCTCTCTGCTATGGAAACCAGTAAGTGCATGAAGAATACACTCGTACATCATTGTACTTTTTCTCCATTGGAGGAGTCATGCCTACTCTGTGATGTTCATTTGGGTTACTCAACATGGAGGCATTTGCAGCAAGATAGTGCGTAAATTGTAAGCGAAGGCCGCGGAATATTGGGGAAGTTTTCACCCTCCGAGGAAATAGAAAAGAAGATGATCAATCGATCATTGCAGTTCACGAAAGTCCTTGCTTGGTGTCTTGTTGATGAGAAGAGCAAGTAAGCTGAGTCTGTAAGAAGATCACCGATGGAAATGAATTTTAGCCCTTAGGGACAGTGATAAATTCCTCAGGCATATTACCCAGAAACAACAGCAGTCATTAGGATGTGGAAGTCACTTGACTCTCCAGGAGAAATAGCTCAGTTGCCAATGTGTTGCTTTTGGAACTGCTCAAAGAAAATATTGCAAATTTCAAAAGCAACATCTCATCAACTTTTAATTTTGTAATTTGCAAATGAAAATGTGGTCTAGGCTTGTTATTGGACTTAATTTAGCCCCAAATCATCCATTTGGTAGCAAAGAAGGGGTTCAAACGACATCTTCCTATGCACTTTTAATGACATTATTTTTCTGACAACTCGGGTTGGACCATTTTATATTAAATCAATGGCACGTAGAATTTTCAGGTGAAGGAAATCTCTGACTTCACTTAAGTAAATGTTCTTTTAAACTTTTGCATAATAAGTTATGACTTTAAAGTGAGATTTGTACAAAAGTTGTGACATTGTTAAATTATTTTTCCCGTTATAGAAGACCAATATAGTGCTGTAAAATGTGAGTTCATTTGTTTGCTGAGTCGAATAAATGTTGGGAAGTCCACCAAAAGTTTAAGGACCTAATTATGAGCTTTAGTGATTGAATTGTGAATCAACTAAAAATGTAGACTTCTTTGTAACATACTAAATACATGATTCCAATTATATAAATCTACATGATTGCAAGTAAGTTCAAGAGAACTCCAATACACCATCTATAGAAGATCACCAAAGAGAGTTCAAAATTGAGCCTGTTAACATATTAAGCCTGGGTTATTAGCCAAGTAGATATATCGTATACCAGATTGATTTTTTCAAATACAAGACTCTATTTACTAACATGCATATACAGTATGCGCCGCCAGATGAGGGTTAACTAATATATCACATGTGTAGGGAAGGAGAAGATGAGCAGTAGTGAAGGTGTTAATTTGGGCCATTTAAACGACCAGTTAACTCTTACCATTCAATGACTTTCCTTTGGGAATCTGGGTAGCTGTTTAGTATGTCATCCTTCGTGGTGTGCAAATTACAGGGTGCCAAGAGATTTCATCTGTTGTAGTATTTGAATGGATGTGTATAAGCTGAGTGGAGCATTCTGATAGAGCTCATCCTGTTAATACCGCCACCTGCAGCTGATGAATTTTAATGGAGACATTAGCAAAACCGCACAGGAGGCAACCTTCAATGATGGCCTTGCACTAACACATTCTCAAAAAAGGCATGTTTGGGACAGAGCAAGTTATCAAGGCTTTTTAATTTACTAAATCTTGGCAGCTTCAGTGGAAGCAAATTCACTGGTTGTATGACTATGAATGCTTGTTTGCTCAATTTGTGAGCAATGATATGCACTACTTGGAAGCAACAATATAGCACAATCTCCGATCAAAGAAAAAATGGAAAGTAGTAGCCAGCGGAAACACAATCTGTGAGTCCTCGATTCGATTGGCCTAGTTATGAATCCCCCTTATACTTTCAAATGTAAGAACGTTGTTCTTGTCCCATAGCTCCCGCTTCTCCAACCCTCAAGCAATTGCAATCAGCGGACCTGGACGTAGATTTTACAAATTAACACATTCGGAAGCACTAACTGTCCCCAGAATCATCATCAGAACTGCTCACATGGTTTCCAGAGGATTTCCTTTGCTCATAATTTCTGCTTCCTTCATCATGGCCATCTCCTATAGCAGCACTATACTCATCTGTTTGTATCCTGGAATCATCATCAGAGCTGTTCACATTTGCTCCAGAAGATTTACTTTGAGCAAAACTGCTGCTTCCATCATTGTGGCCATCTTCTATGGCAGCACCAATCCCATCTTTTTGTGCCCTGGATTCATCAACAGAGCTATTCACATGCGTTCCAGAGGATTTACTTTGCCCGGGTTTCTTTAACTGCTTACACAGGGAAAAAACCAAGTCACGAATTGGGTCAAAGGATCATAAACCGAACTCCTTCACAGTTTCTTTAATATGATGAGTTTTACCATCATTGCAGCAGATTGGTCATTGGATGCGCCGAACTCCTTCACAGTTTCGCAGACTGTAGCGAGTTCATTTATCCTTTGGAAAAGCTCCTCCGTGCATGTAGAAGTACCGAAATGGATCAATGCTTTCAAGATTCAAAATTAGTACAGAGTCAACTGTCATCTCTGGCTCAAACTGAAGGAAAAAATGTGGCCCTCAACAATCTCCACCAGCTAAATGGGTTTTATCAATTTTACCCTAGGCTAAAGTTGTGTTAGGAATTTACCAATTTTTTTTTTTTAAATTTACCAACAAAAAAAAAATCGTGTTAGGAAGTTCAATCCAAAGATTCCAAACGGAGAGACAGTGCTAAGACCTATCTCAAAGAAGGTACTGAAACTACTCAACATATTACTCGTGAAAAGGCAATGATTCACTCGCTGCTATAAACTTCAGACGTCATGCTCAAAAGTGCTCACCAAATGGAGCAAGAGTAACATTCTAGTCACGAAACAACATCATCAAGTTTGTCTCCTTCAGTTAATATAAATTGCTTTGACAAACTCAACAGCACACTATGACTCGCTTTTTCTCATAATCAAGAGCAAAACTAAGTCATGGGCAGGCCCTGTAAGAAATATGTGGAGCATATGAATACAAGGGCTTGTTACGGGGACAATAGTGGACCACGCACAAAATAACACCAGTCTTAATTGGCAAATACTTGCTCAGCGAGCTGATTGAGAGTGGCCGGTATGCTGGGGAATTAGTTGTCTCACCTGTCCCTCTTTGGTAAGCCGCGTCCATCAAAATACAACGCAAATGCGAGCAACCACAAATCCCAGCGAGCTGCGATTGATGGCGCCCATACCTGCCCTCACATCCGATTCCTCCCAAAAGGAAGACTTGACACTGGCCTAGGATGGTCAGGAGAAACCATCCTAGCAGGAGGCTTAACTTGCCATGTCCCATTTGGAAGCCCAACCAAACACTGCTTGCTGTTCTCTGAATTCAAACACATAAATCATCAACAAAGTCAATACAAAAATGGTTTTCGTTCATAAAACACCCATCCAGTCTAAAACTTCACCAACAACTGTCAACATCGAGCTTAAAAAACTGCAAAGCAAACGGGCCCGAAATTCTGATTGCTGGAAGTAGATTATATTGGAATATAGCTTTAGTTCTTCAGACAGAAACACCATAGAACTACTCGGCATAGAAAGCTAATATGCAGATAAACCTCGACTTTCCTGTAATTGCAGTTCTTAATTCTAACCTTCTAATCGACTGATCTTGACGTAGTGACTGAACTCCAACCTAAATTACATCAAACTACCTATCAAACCTTTCTGAAGCAGCACGACACGATACAGTATATCCAGAGCCACCATCTGAAAACATAAACACGTGGACTGAACAATGAAGAAGATTCATTTTGTGTTCCTTTTCCTATTAAAAATGGCAGACCAAGATTCTTTTTCTTCTTCATGCTGACGGTTGAAAATAGAAACCACAAATTACTCCCTAAAGCTGGCATCCGGTAAAAATTCCGAGAGCACAAGAGAAGGCTTAGGGACGAAAACAGAGCAAGGTCGTGCATTTGCACCTTGAAAATTAGACACCAAAGATTCATGGCTGAGCGACTCAAGAAGCTCATCAGAGTAAGCCATGACTGTGGCTCGAAAAACAAAATGAAGGGCATGTGCATCACTCTATGTGCTATATATATATAGAGAGAGAGAGAGAGAGAGAGAGAGAGAGAGAGAGAGAGAGAGCAGGATCACACTGATCGTAGAATTCTATGAAGTCTGCACAAAGAACAGACCAAAACTCTTGTCAGCCAAGAATTACATGCAGGGGTGTACACATGCGAGAGAGAGAGAGAGAGAGAGCTCAGACCAGTCTATAAAGTCTGCACAAAGAACAGACCAAAAGAGCGTTGAGAATCCCTTGAGAATCCCAGAGCGTCTGCCATCGAAGTCGTCGAAGACGTCTTCGATGGTGGATTGTGGGATTTCCGCCATGGTCGTCCCCCTCCCTCACTCTGTTCCACCCACGAACCCAGAAAAAAAAAGAAGATTTTTGAGGGTTTATGTTAGAGGTGTCAGATCGGATCGGATTTGGGTTGGGTCATTAATTACTCGACTCATATTGACCCATTAATTTATTTATGATCCATTTAAGTTTAATGTAAAATTTTCAACCAATACCCGACCCGATTCATATTAATAAAATATTTTCACATTTAACCAAATTTAGGAAAACTTATTTTTATGTTTTTTTTTAAATTATACTACTAAAAACTTTCAAGCTTATTTTTTTTAAAATGGTATTGTTAAAATAGTTTTATATATATAATATTAAAAATGGTATTGTTAAACTAGTTTTATACATATTTAATGGAAATTTTAATAATTTTAAAAAATAATTTTAAAAAATTGAATTTTAATTATTTTTATTTTTCAAAATTAATTAATTAATTACTTTTATTTTTAAATATATTTTCTTTTTCTTTTTGGTTCTTCTTCTTTGGCTAGCCGCCGGCCACGGGCGAGCCTTGAGCTCGGTCAATGACGGTGAGCTTAAGGCTCGAGCCTCAAGCTCAGTGTCGGATCGGGCAGGCTCGAGGCTCGCCAAATCGATGGAGGCCTCCTGCCAAGTGAGCTCGAGGCTCACGGCACGGGTGAGCTCAAGCTCACCCCTCACAGATTTGGTGAGGCTCAAGCCTTGCTTGACACCGGCGAGTTTGAGTCTCGATAGATCGGCGAGGCTCGAGCCTCACCGGGCGTCGGTGAGGCCTTCACCTTGCTAGATTCGGCGAGCTCAAGGCTCACTTAGCCGGTCGTCGGCAATCACCATGATGATGACCGGAGGAAAAAGAAAGAAAAAAAAAAAAAAAGAAAATTATAATAAAAATAATTATAATTTCAGTTTTTATAAATATATATATTTGTAAAGTTAAGGAAATAATATATTGTAAAGTTAAGGAGAGAAGAAATAGATTGTGAGGTTCTAGGTGAAAATGGGTTTTAAATCCAAACGTATTTAGGATCCACTTAAAATCCACCTATCAAAGTAAACCCATTTAACTACTTTTTGTCAAAAATAAGTGACCCATTTATAATTTAAATGGGTCATATATGGGTCTAAGACCCATTTTGACACCTCTAGTTTCCGCTAATGTTGTTCCTTTCAACTCAAGAGTCAGAATCAAAAAGCTCATCGAAGGATTAACCGGAAAAAAAAAGAAAAAAAAAGAAAGGGTCATCTAATCAATCACAAAGACTCTGCCTTTCGAGCTTTCAAAATTTTGGAGGGAAAGGCCGTTTTCTTCCGTTAAGACTCTTGTGTTAGCCAACTTGTCACCATTTTCTTTTCCCTTTTATGATTGGAAGTTTTCGTCTTGTTACATTGATTTCTCTCTCGCAACACCCTCTCTCTCTCTCTCTCTCTCTCTCTCTCTCTCACACACACACACACACACAGACATTTGCACTGCCCTAATCGTTGTTCTTCTTAATTAACATGAGAAAGGATCTCAAAAACTCTAATCTCCCAATCAACATTTCTTCACACACTACGAAAAATTGCATATTTTTAGCATTTATAGTGATTTCTATAACATGATTTTTTAAACTTTCATGTGTTTGTTTTTGTTATAAGTAGAAAATCAAGGAAGAAGGCTTTACCATCAAGAAAAACAATCACCTCTAAAATTAAGAACATGAATTCTCCATTGGTTTTCCTAAGTTCACTTTTCATATGCACACTCCCTCAATCTATCTACTCTCTCTCTCCCCAGCCTACTAGCCTTCACTCTTCTTCGGCACTACGTTTAATGCATTTTCTTCTCTCCATAGCAAACTCCGCTCAAGTTTTTCCGTCTTCTCTTCAAATTAATTCTCAATATTAGATTCAATCACATGTAAGCGCTCAATTTATTGTAGGTCTGTCGGACTAAATTATCATTTGATAATAAGATTTTATACTCGGCTACGTGACTCATATTTTTGGACAATAGTATAGAAGGAGGTGGTTGAAATAACAATTTAGGATACCCTCGTCTTCAATCCTACAATGACATTTCTTTGTTCTTTCCTTTTCTTTTTTCAGTTTCAATGCTTACTGTGGTATCGCTCTTTTATTACTTTTTTGGAATGGAGGACCATTCGTGCATGAAGTTATGAGGACTGAGAGATTAAGTTTGCTGACTATTTGCGTTTTCTATTTTTTGGCATTCTTTTAGATTGCTTTATTTTGATAAAATAAAATAAAATAAAATTTATACTTTGTATATTAGTAATTTCTTAGATAAGGATTTTCAAAATCATCATAGTATCTGATATTAGGGAAAAAAAACATATAACTATCACAAAGAGTTAATGTAAAATTTGAATATAAAAAATCTTTCCCATCATACTTTTTAAGTACACCACCAAACGACTGAAAACCCGCCATTTTTCTCCATCAAAAGTATTATGTGAAACAAATGCATACCAAAAGAGAACATTAAACAATCAGACTTATCTAATGAAAAATTTTCGATATGATTGCCACAACATTTCACAAATCGGGTCATGAATCGAGCGGGTACACACTAAAAACTACCTATAAACGTAATCTCCGCTTTGGGAACGTTGAGCACAACTTCTTCACACGTTAAAGCACATGTTTGTTAATTTTCAGGGTACATTAACCTTGATTTTAGGTACTCTGAAATGCCTGCTAACAACTTAACTTATGTTTCCCATTTCTCAATTATGTTACAAAAAGATACCAGCTTGACAGCTTCCTCTCTCTCTCTCTCTCTCTCTCTCTCTCTCTCTCTTGCGCGATGGAAAACAGTAAGTGCAGGAATACACTCAGACGTCATTGTACTTTTTCTCCATTGGAGTAGTCGTGCTCCACTCTCTAATGTTCACTTAGGTTACTCAACATCTTCCTATTTACCAGTTACCGAAAAGGTAGAAATAATCTGCACAGGGGAATACCTAAGCTGCCTCCGGATCATGTGATCCCATCCGCATTAGCAAAAACTTTTTGCCATCTAAGTATACTGGAGGGATCAGAAGCACAATAGTACATAAGTTGCAAGCGAAGGACGCGAAATAAGGAGGAAGTCTCCACCCTCCAAGGAAAATTAATAGAAGATGATCAATCAATTATTGCAGTTGATGAAAGTCCTTGCTTGCTGTCTTGTTGATAAGAAGAGTAAGTTCAGTCTGTAAGAACATCACTGACCCATTCTTGAAATGAATTTTTGCCCTTGGGGACAATGATAACATCCTCAGGCATATTACCCGGCAACCAGCAAAAGGAACAGCAGTCATTAAAATCTCAAAGTCACTAGAATTCCACAGGAGGAATAGCTCAAAAGTCTTAAGGGTTGCTTTTGGAACTGCTCAAAGAAATATTGCAATTCTTGCTTGCACAAGGCCCTTCCCAGCAATCAAACTCGAGGCCTCTTGCGGCTGCAGTTAGGGCATGTGTACTTTTTCATAAGCCCAGCAATTTCGGGCGTCATATCCACACAAGCTCCATGATACCATATTTTGCACACATCGCAGAAGATCCAGAACTCATCACCTTCACATATCAGCCCGCAAGATCCACAGGGTATATCATCTTCTTCATCCTCCTGCGCTTCTTGAGGCTGCGCTATGACTTGGGATTGCCGTGCATGCTGTGTGAAGGGCAGCATCCAAATATCAATTTTCATTCGATTTAAAAGAGCATATCAGTGAACGTTTAAGTGAAACTATATGAGCTTGAGAATTATTTTTACCATCCTCTCTCCAGATGTGGCTTGGCTGTTGCTTCTGCTGGTGGCTGGGGACTCTTGGTAGAATTGTTTAACAACTTCTAGTACCGTCGGGAGATCATTTATCTTTTTGAAAAGCGTCTCCCTGCAATTTTTCAGATGCCACAAATCAATATCGTCTACGAGGTTCCCTTCAAGTGCCAAGTTTCAGTCCAAGAATCAACTCCATTTAGTCAGATCATTCAAGGACCTCATAAGTTCCGTCCAACAAGAAAACTACCATAGTATGCTTTCATTGGTTTCACCCCGGGCCATAGTTTGGCTACTGGATTGTCAGTCAGAATTCACAAAGAAAGATCAGCCAAAGATCCAACTCAATGAGTACATTCACTAAATTCAACTATGCCTCATCACAGATAGCTTTGGCACATACTCACATCCGGCACGTGAACAGTTATAAAGGGAAAAGGAAGAATCATTTCAATATGAGACTGGAAATCTTGAAGACGATCCCCTGACATGACTTGAACTCAAATTATGTAGGCACATCACCCCCGTTAATGTTTTAATTTGAGGTGAGACGAGCAAATTGATAAAGAGTCAATCACAGCAAATCGGAGTCAATTGTGGCAAACAAATGTTCATGCAAAGATTCCCCCAGTGAATAGAATTTAACCATGGATTTTGTTAAGAAACGGTAGGCACCACTTTTCCTGGAATGGACAGTGATATATGTTCAACAGTTCAGATGATCCATGTGAATTTCCATTTAAACTCATCACCAAAATGCAATGACTTCAGAAAGATTACCTAGAGCAGCACAGGAAAGTAAAGAGATAATGTAATGAAGAGACTAGCAACCCAACAATGAGGTTATATCACTGGAAAGAAACAAAATACTAAAAACCATTAGAGCTCATGCTGGTTACATACGACATTATCATCAGATGCAAGAAATAAGTTCTTGAATAATTCCCTGGCAAGAGCTACAAGCTCTGCGATGAAAATACTCGGCAACTCATACCTCTGTTTCTTCCCGAAACGAAAGTTTGAGGCAATGCTGAAAGCCGCAGCAATCAACCAAGAATCACTGTGTGCTGCAACAGTCTGAAGCCACTGGTCCAACGATGTCTCAGCTTTCCCAAAGTTAACTCCCAACGTTGGCTCAGGAAGATCAGGGGGAACCATCTCCTCGGGGAGTCTAAGTTCCCATGTCCCATTTGGAAGCCCATACAGACTCATGGGCTCTTCCTCTGAAGGTAGAAAAACACAAATCATCAGCACTGTCAATGTGCAACATATCTGAACTTACACAACGCCCCTGCTGATTTCGAAGTTCCAGTTAAACCCGGATGGGCTAGAGAATACTCAAATCCTCTTTTGACCTGATATTTGGCGTTCATGTATGGTTTACATTTGTAGATATAACACTGTGTGGTAGAAGGAAAAGATGGAAGAGGTAGATCAATGAAGAGTAGCTCTAATTATGATCAAATCTAAACAATCAGGCATCAATTATCATCAGATACATTTCCTGCACATAGTTATTTCAATGGGACATTAGCAATAAACTATTAAACCCCTGGAGACTAGACTAGATTTGCAAGCATGAGTTTTGATCAGAACATCGGTACATGAAACCAATGCAAGACAGATAAGATAAGGTGTAGACAGAGTAAGAGAGAATCCGAGTATCACCGCTCAATAATATGAGCCATCTATGCCACATTCCCTGGCTTGTACAATAATAACGATCAAGTGGTGTCTCTTATCAATAATCCATCAATGACATCAAGACTCTAAAGTCAATGTCTCGGCATGTTCCGAAGCACTTCCTCTGTCCGACTATGTAGATGGCCGGTTTGGTAGATCAGCCACCAAAAGATCACAAGTAATATATGATGATATCACCTTCCATTTGAATTTCTTAGTATGATGAAATATTTTGGGCCCACGCCTAAACATGAAATCAGAATATAGACAGATAGGGAAGCACGATCCATCTGAGATTTCGTGAAATGAATGGAAAAGAAAAACAAACAACAAAGCAAACCCATAAATGAGAACCAATTGACTGTCAAAACATAGGTATACATATTCGAAAAGGAAGGAAGAAAGCAAGATCCATTCAGAGAGAGAGTAACCTGGATCGCATTGTTGGTAAAAAAGTTCAGCATCTATCAAGATCCAAAGGAAAAGAAAAAGAAGATCCTTGTCAGAAAAATCAATATTGAAAAGTTAAACACACGAAGATCCTTGTGCGAAAGAGAGAGAGTACCGGTGGTGAGGGCCCTGATAATGCCAGCGCGGCGACCTTTGAAATGGCCAAGCAACTCCTGCACTGATAGCCCGCGGTTCGCCATAATTCCACACTCAACAAAAATAAAAAAGGTGAACTCGGGCAGGCTATTGCTCTCGCTTGCTTAGCTCCCGAGGTTTTGATGGTCTATCTCTCTCAAATTGGGCCAAAAGAAAAGTAGAATTCGCGGCAAGAACAGCAAAGAAACAGAGTGATGGAGCACCAAGGTTTTCTCTGGCACTTTTAAATTCTTGGAGCCAAAGAAGGGAAGTCATGCCGTTAGTTTCCGTTAATGGCCTACCTACTATGTTAGGCTGTTTCTTATCCTTTATACACCCTTCTTACATGCATAAATCTTCACGTACATCATTAAACTCAATGTTCGCAGGTATCTTTATTGACTTGCCTTTGCATCTAACCATATCTATATCTATATCTATATCTATATCTGTACTATTTATTAACTTGCCATTTGATGGCATGTATTTCCGAGAGCTTAACACGCATCATGGTAATTTTTACACTACGTTGTTTACTTCTACTTTGCTGACAGAAATTTCTGGAACAGCTTTTCTTTCAACTTAGCAGGTTGTACTTGTAAGATACCAACCAAACATGGAATAGACAATCTCCTCGGTCATCTTTCATCGCTTCATGTTCTTAATGTTCTTACCCGTTATTTGTTTCTTTTTCTGGAACGCATTTATTTATTTTCTGATTAGTCGTAACTTTTCCTGGTACGGTTATCAACATCTCTTGATTGTAATTTACCAATCTATCACTGAACCAGCAGATGTTAATGATCCGATATCGATACATCATCCGCCACAACCAGAATCCTCTCTTTTGTGTGTGTGTGTGCTCGTGCTCGCGCGCGTGCTTACATATATGATCATGACCTTGACAGATGCAAGCTCCATGATCTTGATACGAGGATAAGCGTGTGACTAGCCTTAATGGAGGTAGACGATGACAATGCATGCACTCAAGGGGAGGGAAGAAGAGAATAGTATTCTGCATCGTCAAATGGTTAGCGAGATGATGAATTCAAGGACGGAGTTCGCGGTGATCTAGATATTAGGGTTTCCATATTTCTTGGCAGGGTTTATTCAGTCATTCAGCATGAGTAATTTTCTCTGCAGACGCATATTAGGGGTCTTGACAGAAAGGGTTCTGACCGATGAAGATTCAGGATGATGCTCGTTGTTGGTTTAAACCTGTATGATTTCTCCGGCTAAAATTGAAAAGTTACTAATTAAGTATTGGATCAGATGTTTTGTGCCATGAGTCTATTCAAACCAGTGAATCTAATCGGTCTCGTATGTAAAATTTGGTGGATCCCCCAAGTAACATTTTTTTTTTTGGTCAAAACAAACCAGTTTCATTTGTCGAGTAGTAAAGATAGAATAAATTTGACAAGAGCCTAAACATAGTAAATTCCAAAAGAGTTGAGGGGCTTGGCTGGCCAATTAGTGGGAAAGGGATCCTTTTTGAGATCCCACCAAGTATATGATCGACCCTTATATGCTGAATGAATTATGATCTAACCTTTGTCCTTATTAGCTACGATTCGATATTGGATCTTCATTTATTTTGATTTTAAATTGGCACAATCTTATGTTTTACAACCCTTGGAACTCTAATTAAAGATCCACAGCACATGAGCATCAAACAAACACTTCTTGTTATTGAGAATTTAATGGGTGGCTTACAAATTGGAAAATGAAGTAGGCATATGAAAACATTTTAAGTACATTTGTTTCATAAAAAATAAATATTATGTAAAATATTTTCTCAAAAATGATTTATTTTATCATTCACAAACATATTTAGATACAAATTGTCATCAATAATGAAAAAATATTTTATTGATATTATTTCAAACGGTACGAGGAATGGTTTTTAGGAAAAAAAAAAATCATTTTGGAGAGATGAAAGGGCTGGCAGAATTTTCCAACCAAGCTGGCTCTCGAAATGGGCTTTTTTTTTTTTTTTCTAATCAATTCTTATCGTCTTTGTTGAGCCCACGCGCAGACTGAGATTCTTATGGGCCTAAGGTCATTTGCCAATTAAGTGTGGGCTCTATGGGCCAAACAGTGAAATTAAGCTTGGGCCACACGATTTAACTTGGGCCGAAAGCCCAAAAAAGTCAGGTCTCAACAGTTATCCCTAGAGCGAGCGTAGGAACAACAGCCATTCTGCTTTCCGATCCCATGAGTTTAATAGAGAAAGTTGTCTCGAATGGCTAAATATTTGCTGTACATTTTGTGTCATTTGGGGTTCAGATTGCATTTTGTTGAAGGCCATTTTGCATAAGCGTTTGTCTCATATAAGTCACGTGCATATGAGGAAATTAAAATTGCTCACCAAGAGGATGATAAATTATACATCTCATAGTACATTAGTTCTTTGTAAATCCTTGTATGGTACAACAATGGCAATTCCTTATCCTTCTCCTCTAGAAGCATAGTATCGTATTCAATTCTAATGAATACAGCCCACAATCTTCGGCTTCTTCAGGTTGAACTGGAACCTTATTAAGAAGTCAAGGTTAAGAATGTTATGAACCTCACACAGCCATTATAAATCTCTCATTGCTAGATTGCTTTTAGTATCGCTTATTCATCAATGAGCCCAGAGTATTCTTCACTTTATAATGTCTCCTATCGATTTAGTTTTCTCACACTTTGAATCGAGATGCGATACCAGTGTTACAAATTCAAAATCGTCTAGCTTGACACTTATTTACAAACTTACAAATTTAGGGTGTTAATTTGGGATGCCACACTAGCACTACAAATTCGAAACCCACTAAGCTTCACACTTATTGTTGACTTCTAAATTTGATGACTCCATTTAGTCATGTACCACATAAGAAAATTAGGAGTCGGCCCTAACTCCTAAACAAAAATATGATTAATTTGCATTTACATATTACGCCTACATTAATTATAATTAAATGAGACTAATGCTAAATGGACTTAAGAAGGAATGCTTTGAGTTTAATTATATTTTTTGGAGTATGCCCCCGGGAACACCAAGTACGGCCAAGCCCATTCGAGAGCTATGGTGGCCAGAATTTCCATGGAGAGTGCTTGATCCAGAAAGATTGCTTTACTTGATAAAATTTGGATGAATTGAAGTTATTAACCTTGGGAATATTAATTAAAAAATGATTATGTGACAGTTTTTAATCTATTATTAAAATAATTATAAATTATTCTTAACAACGAAAAATCAAATAACAAATAATTATAAATTATTGTGAAGTATACTCTTTCAATAATTTGTGACTTGTAATAATTTGTTATTATCACAATAGTCCAAAGATTATTGCGTTAGCAAAACTCATTTTAATTATATCGTGATAATTAGATGAGATAGTCAATATACCCCCTTTGGTCTAAAATAGGAAAGTGAAATATCTTATTTTCATAAGCAAAGCCTAATCCTAAGCCTATGTACACTTTAGGGACACCAAGGCCTTGTTTGTTAACGTTCTTTATATTCTATTTATGAACAAAATTTCTATTTTTTTGTTCCAGTGAATAAAAAAAGAACAGAAATGCGTTTGTTTATGTTTTTTTTTTCCAAATCTATTTTTTTGTTTCTAGGAACACATTTGGAACAGAAATAAGAAACAAAAAAAAAAAACGTGTTTCTTGTTTCGGAACAATTTTTAAGAACAAATTTTCTCTCTCCTTTCTTTTTCTTCTCTTTTTTTTTTTTCTTCTTTTCTTTCTCTTTTTCTTTTGGCCGTCGGCCTCGGCCATGGCTGGCGACCAGCCGTCATGGGCCGGTGACCTTGCCGGAGCGTTGCCGGCCCCCAGCAAGGCCGAGCGTCGCCTTGGCTAGGCGAGCTTTGGCTTGCCAGCATCCGGCTCGCCCGAGCTCGCCGGCCTGGCGGGGGCCGGTGAGCCTCGTCGTGGTTGGGCGAGGCCGCCGGCCCTCGTCGGCTGGTCACCAGCCATGGCCGAGGCGGCAACCGGCCAAAAGAAGAAAAAAGAAAGAAAATAAAAATCAAAATATTTAAAAATTAAAATAAACAAAAAAACAACACAAATTTACCAAACGTGTTTCTGTTCATTTTTTATTTCCGGAACAAGTTTACCAAACGCCTTCTTCTATTCAAAAATTGTTCTCCGAAGCAAAAATAGTTTTTTCTATTTCTGTTCCCTTGAACAATTTTTGAACAGAAACGTTACCAAACACGCCCAATTCACGTAGCACAAAAGAGGCACAATGCAACCATGATATACATGATACAAACGACCGAACCCCAACCTTGCCGTGTCTTTCACACTGCAACTACCGTGCCCATGCTGCTGCCATTACCTCAATGATGCCCCATGAGCCATACTAAGAAAATTACCAAAAAAGTCTTAAACCTATTGCATTTGTACCAATTCAGTTCTAAATCTTTCAATTTGGCTAATTCGATCCTAAACTTTTTGCGTATCATCCAATTATGTCCTATCGCCCAAAAAAGTATGATGTGGCTTACCTAGTTAGCGTCAGCCATCTTACGTGGCATGATTAGTGCTAATGTGGTCACTGGAAAATAAAATGGCATCGTTTCCTTTAATAATTATAATAAAAAAAAAAAAAGGACTTCACTTAGACTTAAGAAGTGCCATTGCCTCCACTTCATTAACCAAAGCTCCAATTTCGCAAACCACAAACCCACGAAGAACCCAGATTGCTCTTACTTTTTCTCTAGATCTAATCCCATCTTGCTTCCATCACGTTCGTTTAGCACAAAATTGTCAAACTGAGTCTTTACTGATAATGTCATCTTCCTCCCCTTCATGAACCAAACTCCAAATTACCTAAAGCCCAAATTTGGATTCGGCCAGAATTGCAAACCCTAAAATCATGAAGACCTTGAATTTCTCTAAGCTTTTCTCCCAAGTTCGATCACTTCTTATCATTTCCCTCGAGCTGAGTTCTTTTTCCATCGAATCAATAGTGGTCGAATCTCCCATTTCACTCAACGCTCGCTTGATGCCCGCCTAGCACCTTTTCACAAATTTGCTTGTCTGATCCGCAAAGATTTGGAAATATGAATCTTGTCTTGTTTTCATGGTTTTGGCTAACTATGTGATCACTCAGATGAACTATTTAAAGAAGGTAATGCAGAATTACAGTTCATGCAATTGTTGAAGTTTGGAAATATGAATCTTGCTTTATTGACATATGAAACTTTGTTTCTTAGTATAACTTTTTTTTTTTTTTTTTTTTTGTGCGCGGAGGTGGAGGAATGCAAATTGTATTCTCTTGGAATTTGATTGTTTTGGGCTCTAACGTGAGTGGATGAGATATGTATAGCTTAGAGATTGCATATTTTTGACTGAAACTATCAAAACATCTTTTAGTATGGGTGGTAGCTTTTACTTCCAAAATCAAAGTACACGAATAAGTTGTGAATTGCACGTTGCTGAAGCAACAAGCCTTTTTTCAAAGCTAAAATTGGTTGTAATATGGAGAGTTAATTATATATATATATATTGGGAGTTCTCTTTCGGTGTTCATATTTAATTCTCCAAATTTTGCTAAATATTGCTTTGAGCACCATCTTGTTATATTCAAGTCTAGATTAGCCATATCATTTGTTCCCCTGCATTGTGCAATGTTAAACTTTTTGACAGATTATTTGAATTGTTTGATGCTGCATTTGTTCGTCTTTTGCAATAGCTGTAGCGGAAGGTTATTGAGGCAAAAACTATATTGTGTTTAGTAGTAAGTGCTGCTCTTGTACATATGTCGACTGACTTTAATGGATTGACTAAGGTGCTCATAAATATGCACTTTAAGAAAAGACAAGTGCACAATGTTATAGATGCAATGCTTATGCTATCCTTATTTTATCCCTCACATATCGTAGAATCACAAAAGGAAAGTGCGGAATAATTCTGAAAGCATAAAAAAGGATTTTCAATTGGAATTGACAGTGAGGTGTCATCACAACAAGAGACTGGCGAATTCATGAAGAGATCTACAAAACAGGTGAGAGATTTTAGTACATTTGCAGTTTTAATGAGTGATGAAGTTACAATTTCACTGAAAGTCGAGTATCGTTGCTATTAATGGAGAATCCTTTCATATGATGTAATAAGAGCTATTGACATCTTTGAAATTTTGTTCGTCTAATAATTGAAACTTTGTAGTGGTCAGTTTTAGATAGTTAATTTTCGATAGTTTTATTTTTACATATTTATAAGTGCTTATTTAAAAAAAAAATACATAACTATAGTTTTATTTTTTTTAAATTGTTCTATTTTTATATAGAAAAAGAAGGAACTATGCTTTTGGTATTAATTTCCTTTGATCTTGGGATGAAACATTTTATGCTTCTCCTTGATAGTTGTCAATCTTTTCTCTTGTTAGAGGTAGCATTTTATTCGTTGCTAATTTTCCAACATTAGAAATATTTTACAGAGACTTATATCTTGTCTGAAGATTGTCATCCCTCATTATTTAATCTCATAACATTAGATGATGAGACAGGATTGTCACGGAGCCAGTTGTACGTGTAATACTTGGGAAGCCACAAGCCAAGTAGCATCGACACATGACACTAATACACAATACAACACAACACGACATATTTGTTACGTCATTTTTCAAAAATAGAGAATTTCGATATGTTGAGACACATTACATTCATTTTTGAATATTTTATTTTTAATTTATTTGATTCAAATTCATAAATAAATATTCATTGTGACCAAACAATATGTTTCTATTCATAAGAAATTTGAAAGACACATTCCTAGTTAATACGTACCCATATTTGGGAATATGTTTCTAACTTTAATAATATTATTGATGAAATTAATAACTAACAAAAAATTAAAATCAACTTATTGATATAAATTTATGATATTCTATAATGACCAAAATTTATCATTATTTAACATTCAATATTTTAAATTTTTTAAATCACTTTTTAGCCTTACTTATTTATTTTTAAAAATAAAATCCCACTGCCTAGTTTTCTCCTTGGATAAATCAAATTAATGACTAACAAAAAATTAGAATCAACTTATTTATATAAATTTATGATTTTTTATACCAAAATTTATCATATTTAACATTCAATATTTTAATCTTTTGAAATCACGTTTTTGCCTTATTTATTTTTTAAAATAAAATCCCGCTGCCTAGTTTTCTCCTTGGATCAATGAAATTAATTACTAACAAAAAATTAGAATCAATTTATTTATATAAATTTATGATTTTTCATACTAAAATTTATCATATTTAACATTCAATATTTTAATCTTTTAAAACCCCCACCCACCCACCCAAGGAAAAAACAAAAACTGCCGTCCCCTCACAAATATTTTCCTCCCGCGTTTCTCTCCCCACCACATCACGCAACCAAGACCGCCAGCCCAATCATCTGTCAAGGCTGCCATCTCCCCGTCATTTCCCTTGAAAATTAAAGTGGAATCCCGCACACGCCACCCTCTACATCGGCATCCCCATTTTAGAATTTTGTCTTACTCTTCTTGAAGTCATCCCCCACATTTCACCCCCTCCATCAGAATCCCTATTTTAAAATTTTACATGCCACCCCCTAAATTAGAATCCCCATTTTAAAATTTTACCTACTTTTCTTGCTAAAACTCTCCTCCCCGGCCTCCTCTTCCTCCTCCTCGCTTGATTCTCTTCATCTTGATCTTTGCTCTCTCTCGCCTTATCGCAATTGCTCGCAGCCTCGCCTTCGGCCCTCCTTCCTTTGCACCTCCTCCTCCCCTTATTCTCTTCATCTTGATCTTTGCTCTCTCGCCTTATCGCAATCACTCGCATCCTCGCCTTCGGCCCTTCTTCCTTTGCAACTGTAGCCTCACCTCCAATCCTCCATCGCGGCATTGTAGTCGTGGCTCTCCTCCTTGCAATTGTGACGGCGCCATCACTTGTGGCCTTGCCTTCGCTCTCTTGCCCTTGCCCTTGCCCTTGCCTCCACCCTCTGCACATGTTCGAGTTGCTTGAGGTGTCCGACACGACACGGAAGCTCCTATAATGTGTCAATGTCAATCAAAGATAATAAAATATAAATCCAGCCATGCTGATGAGCCCATATTAGAGACATTAAATAAATAATTAAAAATCAAACGTCATATCTTAGGCGTCTCGATTCTGATTCGTCGATACCCCAAAAAAAGGGTAAGGAAGTCCAGCCACACTATAAATGAGCCGATCTTATGGACGGGAAATAGATAGATTCTATACTCCATAGCCAGAGTTCGTTCGTTCGTCTGAGATGAAAAAGGCCGTTTTTTTCCCCATTCTTATCCTACATCTGCCCGCATAAATCATCTTACACTAAGCCAAAATCAAACGAGCATGGACGAGCAAAGCGTGCTACCGCTATTCATCATCTCCCTTGTAATCATCTTCTTAACTCGAAAGTTAATCGCAAGGAAGCCCGACCAAAACCTCCCTCCAAGCCCCCCCTCTCTCCCCATTATCGGCCACCTCCACCATCTCAAGAAGCCCGTCCACTGCACCCTCCTCGCCCTCTCCCGGACCTACGGCCCCATCATCTCCTTTAGCATCGGCACCCGTCGCTTCGTCGTCGTCTCTTCCAGGTCTCTCGCCGATGAATGCTTCACCCAGAACGACGTCGTCCTTGCTAACCGCCCCCGGTTCCTCCTGGGCGAGTACATCACCTACAACTACACCGCCCTCGGATCCGCTCCCTACGGCGACCACTGGCGCAACCTCCGCCGCATCGGTGCTGCCGAGATCTTCTCCTCACGCCGCCTCGACGAGTTGCTCGACATCCGGAGAGACGAGGTGAGGTGCCTCCTCCGGAGACTGCTCAAGCCAGTCGAGCGGCCGGCCGGCGGCTTCGCGAGGGTGGAGATGAAGTCCGCTTTCACCGAGCTGACGTTCAACGTGATGATGAGGATCACGGCGGGGAAGAGGTACTACGGGGAGGACGTGAGCGACGCGGAGGAAGCGAGAGCGTTCCAGGAAATGATCGAGGAGGTCTTCAAATACGCGGGGACGGCGTATCCAGGGGATTTTCTGCCGGTGCTCAGATGGGTTGGTTACCAGGGGTATGAGAAGAGGGCGGCCGAGCTCGGGAAGACGATGGACAGGATTCTGCAGGGCTTGGTCGACGAGCATAGGACGAAGAAGAAGGAGGTGGAGTGCGACAGGAAGAAGGAGAAGAGCATGATCGAGCACCTCCTCTCGTTGCAGGCGTCAGATCCGGAGTATTACACGGACGACATCATCAAGGGGTTCGCGCAGGTGTTCATTCTCTGTCTCGCTTCGCTTACTTTTTCTTTCATGATTTGTTCTTTTTTATACTTGATCTTGAAAAATGTTAAGCACACAAAGATGGCATTAATGATCTTGTAAAATGTTAAGCACACAAAGACGGCGTTAATGATCACATCCAACCAAACCCACTGCAACCCCGCTGTCAACCTCTTTAGTCAGTCAACAGTTGTCACGTTTAGGGTGCATTTGGTAACGTGTCCAAAAATTGTTATTTTTTTTGGTAAAAGATAATATCGTGTTCAAAAATTATTCCCGAGAATAAAAATTGAAAAAATTATTTCTATTCCCAAAACAATTTTTGAATAGAAGAATGTACACATTTAGTAATCGTATAAAATTTATGTTTCTAGTATAGAAAAAGAACATAAACACGTTTGGTAAATTTGTATAATTTTTTGTTTCTTTTAATTTTTTAATATTTTTATTATATTTTCATTTTTTTCTTTTTCCTTTTTCTTTTTCTCTTTGGCCCGGTTGCCGGCAACAGCCCGATGTCCGGTGAGCTCGTTGGAGCCTCGCCGTGGCCATGCGAGATCACTGTTAGCTAGGCAAGCCTTGCTAGGCCACCAACGAGGCTCGACCTTGCCTAGGCGACTTGAGGTCGAGCCTTGCCCCCGGCTCGGCAAGGCTTGGCCTCACGCCGGTTGGGGAGGCTGACCTCACCCAGCCATTGGCAAGGCCGAGCCTCGCGCGGCCACGACAAGGCTCGGGCCGATGAGCCTCGCCATGACTTAGCCTCTCTAGGGGCCGGCGATGCTCTAGCGAGGTCGCCAGATGAGGCCGATGTTGGCCAAGGCCGGTGACAGGCAAAAGAAAGAAGAAGAAGAAGAAGAAGAAGAAAAGAAAGAGTAAAAAGAAGAAAAAAAAATGTTTCTTAGAATTGTTCCTAGTGAACAAAAGTGTAAACAAATGTGTTTCTATTCTTTTTTGTTCTCCGGAACAAAAGAATAAAAATTATGTTCCGAGGTACAGAAACAAAAATTTGCCAAAGACCCCCTTAAGTTTTGGGAAATGAGAAGGTGACAGCACCGTCACTTCTTGGAGAACCTAGGATCCCATTTGGTGGGTCCCACCAAGTGGAATTCAATAAATAAATAAAAGTAGAAAAAGGTAGTTATTATAATCATCATCGACATAGAATACCTTTACTTAGAATTTAGAAAGAGGGGTTTAAAGACAAAACAAATGTTAGATTTTTATTAACAACAACTCTATGATTAAACATTTTTCACACTTGCAATCTTGAATGAAAATATTCAACAATCAACAAAATGAATACAATTGTCAAAATAAAGAGTTGAATACCCAATTTACATAATTTAAAGCATTAATAAATCATGCTTGAGCAATCACAATCCAAGTTAACTCAATAATTGAAATTATGATCATCTCGTGACTAAAAATTTAAGTATATTGGATTTATTTGATTAAAATTTTTTACCTCAATGCTTTTTTCTTTATACAAACCCACTTAATTACCATGCTAGCCAACTTTCAAATTTTTCTCTTATTCAGTAATTCTTAGAATTCTCTTTAAATTAGGTAAAAATGCATGTGAGGGTTGCTAATTTGACTTTTATTATATTTAAAATTAGTGAAAAATGTTTTCATGAGTACTTCACTAAAGAATTGAGTTTTATATTTGAGTACTTATGCAAAGTATTAAGTGGGCGACGGTGACATCATACGAGATGGAATATTAGCATTCTTCTAAGATTGGTTAGACAATCGATATATTCTATATTAGCTAATTCGCACACAATTGACATTTCAAAAATCAAATAAAATCATACACGCGCGCGCGCAAATATATATAAATATAAATGGATTATCGTGCATTAGACATGTGGGAGGTTTTGCAATTGGTGTTTGTCATTGATGTTCTTATATCTATAATCATCATCATCATCATCATCATTATAATTGTAATAATAATATGTGGGTTTTTTGTGGATCAATGATGTGGGAGGTTTTGCAATAAGTGTTTTTCATTAAAGAATTTTTTTTATCATCAGCATCGTGATCACATCATCATCTTACCTTATATATAACTTTTTACTATAAACTCTTAAATCTAATTTTTTTTATAAATATCTTGTCAAGCACCATTAGGGCACTAATTATTTAATGTGACGAACTTCTTGAGTGTTAGTGTGATCCGCTTATTTAAATACCCATCAATAGACGAAATTGTCACTTGCTATAACGATTTGAAATGCCTAACATTAGTCTTATAGTTGACTTGGTTGCAGTCTAACATTATTGTCTATTGCAAGTTTCGCAACCATTACAATGTTTGTTTACTATAATATGTTGTGATCTCTACTATAGCCAAAACATAATAACTATTTAGAATTTACTTCCTATTAATAACAATTATAGCCAAGCTATAATAGTTGTTCCCCAAGATGTGGGATAATTACAAAAAAAAAAAAAAATCATTTATTTATTGTACATATGCCAATTTAATTATAAATCATTCAATTTGGCCAATTTAGACTTAAACATTTTGAAGATTTACTAATATAATCATTTCAACTAATTTTGGTTAGAAATCGCTAACATGTACGTCGGTCATCTTACATGGCACGATAGACATTGTTCTTTACAAATTTGGCCCTTGTCCTATCTGTGGCTAGCAAGGCTTCGACGGAGGGTCATGACCCCCTCGCGAGCCACAATGAAAAGCAAAGAAAGAAAATAAAAAATTATGAAAATTGTCTATATCAATGCTCGTCATGCTACATAGGATTGTAAGTGTCCACATCAGCGATTTCTAATCAAATTTGATTAGAATGACTATATTAACATATCGTCAAAAAGCTTAGGATTAAATTGATCAAATTGAAAGATTTAAAACTAAATTAGCATCCGTATAATATATTTATGACTTTTTCGGTACTTTTTCCCTGAAATGTCCATGTATCTCTTCACGCTCTCGCTCTACCAATGGTAAAGATTGAAAATTACTGAACCGATCACTATAACAATAATATAATTTATATATTAATGATAATTATATAATATTTGGTAAAAATGATTGTTTCATAAAAGTTAATTTTTGTTTATTATGACTAATGTATCCAAACTTAACCCTAACCATGAGTAAATCGTTTATTTAGGTAAAAAAATCATTCTTATACTTTCAATACAACTTAATTTTTGTTTATTATGACTAGTGTAATTATTGATTGTTTGATCAAATATTGTATGTGAATATCTAATGTTCCATAATTAAAATTTTATTAATAATATTATACCTAGTGTAATTATAATAGTTTAATCAATATTTTAGAATAGTTTTATAGTGAATCTATGTTTACTCTGAATTAACACTATTATTTTGTCGTTATAATCAATACTTTTTAAACATAGAATGATATAGTTATTTCTATATCATGCTTATCAATATTCGCATGCATTTTAATAATATCATTAATGAAAATACATTATTACGCCCATGATTGATTACTAAGGTTATTCAAATTAATATTCGATGGAATTCTGACTTAAGGAGTAGTGGATATTCTGATGCTACAAGGTTCATATTGCATATGCTATAATTGATATTAAGTAGTGCGATAGATATTATGCCGCTATAATCAAAATACATAACCTCACACCGGCGCACACACATCTGAAACTACTGTGGCAAGTGTTGACCGCCAGTATTATCATATTCATGATCTTGATATATCCTTTAACCAGCCTTGATATGTGAGGCTTAATTCACGGCGTTAACTTGAAATATTTTTGAATGAGCAGTCAATACTGTTTGCTGGAATTGAGACAGCGGCATCCACAATGGAGTGGGCACTCGCCAATTTGCTTAACCATCCTACTATCTTGGATAAAGTTAAAGCAGAGGTTGATTCCCAAATTGATCAGAACCGTTTAATTGATGAATCAGATCTTTCAAGACTGCCTTATCTTCTGAATATTATCTCAGAGACACTTCGATTATATCCGCCGGCCCCACTTCTCCTTCCACATTGCTCGTCCGATGATTGCATAATAGGAGGCTTCAGTGTGCCGCGTGGCACAATTGTACTAGTCAATGCTTGGGCCATTCACAGAGACCCCGAACAATGGTCCGAACCGACAAGCTTCAAGCCTGAAAGATTTGAAAGCGGTGACGGTAATGTGAATAGGTTGGCAATACCTTTTGGATTGGGGAGGAGAGCATGCCCTGGTGCATCGTTAGCTCATAAAATGATGGGCCTGACTTTGGGTTCACTAATCCAATGCTTTGAGTGGAAGAGGATCGGCGACCAGGAAGTCGACATGGTTGAAGTTGAAGGGCTGACAATGCACAGGGAAAAGCCATTGGAAACATTGTGCAGACCACGTGAGATCATGGACAAAATTCTCTCCGAATAATCTCGTAATGTATGAAAGCGGCTCAATTCATGTTAGTAATTTGGTTTGCAATATGATAATAGAGTGCGAGCTTTGCTCCCTATGTGTGTTGTGAACCCTTCATGACAGCAAGCTTTTAAGAAGACTAGTTTACAAGACGATTCTGCAATGCAGGTCAAATGTTCAAAATTAGCTCCTTTTATTTTGCATGTTTTCCTGTTAATAATAACGGTGATCTACTTATGTTAATGATGTTGAAAGAAGAGGGATTATATTTACTTAGTATAGTTGCTCGCCAAATTTGAAGTAAAGTTTACAAGTGCCACATGTCTTTGAACTCTTGCATGGCCATGTGTTTCTTCAAAACAAGATTTTAACGTTAATTTTGACACATAGATTAAGCCATGATTACCTTTAAGTGAGTCACTCTCTTCTTGCATCTGTGCTACCTCAAATTGGTGATTGTCATGCATAGTTACACCTAGCACTCGAATACCCATTTCTATCTTGGTAAAATTCTTTATAAAATCTCTCTTACTTTGGCAAAACAACCCTTTTCAACCTTTCTAGAAATCTTAAAAACACTTGCATTCTCACATTCAATCCTAAAATTACTGAGCTAAACTCTTCAATTCAAGAGCTAGAAGGTGATGATGGTAAATTAGTGATTTGCGATTGTGTCGAGGTAAATGAAGTTTCTTGATATTAAGTTAGTTTAAATCTATTAAGTACTTCTATCTTGGTGGGTTGGTTGAAATGTGCAACAATGTTTTAGGTATGGTGATTGTTAAACATGTCTTGATTGTAATTTCC
The DNA here is from genome assembly GCF_016545825.1 of Eucalyptus grandis. Classification (NCBI taxonomy): domain Eukaryota; kingdom Viridiplantae; phylum Streptophyta; class Magnoliopsida; order Myrtales; family Myrtaceae; genus Eucalyptus; species Eucalyptus grandis. Next base: position 552,339 of record NC_052618.1, read on the forward strand.
ATGTTCGTTCTTGCTTCGTTCTGTTTCGATATAGATAGTCAGAATCCAGTCATTTTGCCGTATTTGTCTTGATGAACCATTACATGTTCATTTTGCTTCCTTCTATTTCATTTTTCGTTCTGTTTCGGGCTTCTTCTTTTTTCAATCAATTCTTATCGTCTTTGTTGAGCCCACGCGCAGACTGAGATTCTTATGGGCCTAAGGTCATTTGCCATTTAAGTGTGGGCTCTATGGGTCAAACAGTGAAATTAGGCTTGGGCCACACGATTTAACTAGGGCCGAAAGCCCAAAAAAGTCAGGTCTCAACAGTTATCCCTAGAGCAAGCGTAGGAACGAAAGCCATTCTGCTTTCCGATCCCATGAGTTTAATAGAGAAAGTTGTCTCGAATGGCTAAATATTTGCTGTACATTTTGTGTCATTTTGGGTTCAGATTGCATTTTGTTGAAGGCCATTTTGCATAAGCGTTTGTCTCATAAAAGTCACGTGCATATGAGAAATTAAAATTGCTCACCAAGAGGATGATAATGACATAGTACATTAGTTCTTTGTAAATCCTTATATGGTACAACAATGGCAATTCCTTATCCTTATCCTTCTCTTTTAGAAGGGTAGTATCGTATCCAATTCTGATGAATACAGCCCACGATCTTCGGCTTCTTCAGGTTGAACTGGAACCTTATTAGGAAGTCAAGGTTAAAGAATGTTATGAACCTCTCACAGCCATTACAAATCTCTCATTGCTCGATTGCTTTTAGTATAACCTATTGATCAATGAACCCAAAGTATTGTTCACTTTAGAACGTCTCCTATCTATTTAGTTTTCTCATACTTGCCAGATTTTTCAAAATGAATTTATTTTACAAACTTACAAATTAAAAGGTGTTGAATCGGGATGCAACACCAACGTTACAAATTCGAAATCGGTCTAGCTCGACACTTATTTACAAACTTACGAATTTAGGGTGTTAATTTGGGATACCACACTAGCACTACAAATTCGAAACCCACCAAGTTTCACACTTATTATTGACATATAAATTTTGACGACTCTATTTAGTCATGTACCACGTAAGAAAATTAGGAGTCGGCCCTAACTCCTAAACAAAAATCATTTGCATTTACATATTACGCCCGCATTAATTACAATTAAATGGGACTAATGCTAAATGGACTTAAGAAGGAATGCTTTGAGTTTAATTATATCTTTGGGACTACGCCCGCGAGAACACAAAGTACGGCCAAGCCCATTCGAGAGCTATGGAGGCCCAAATTTCCATGGAGAGTGCTTGACCCAGAAAGATTGCTTTACTTGACAAAATTTGGATGAATTGAAGTTATTAACCTTGGGAATATTAATTAAAAAAAGATTGCATAACAGTTTTTTTATCTATTGTTAGAATAATTATGAATTAGTTTGAATAATAAAAAATTAAATAACAAATAATTATAAATTAATGTGGAGCATACTCCTTGAATAATTTGTGACTTATAACAAATTATTATTATCATAGTAGTTCAAAGACTATTGTATTAGCAAAGCCCATTTTAATTATATAGAGATAATTATTTGAGATAGTCAATATACCCCCTTTGGTCTAAAATAGGGAAGTGAAAGTTCTTATTCTCACAAGCAAAGCCCAGAAGACAACTGCCATCTATAATTAAGGCATTCGAAGTTACGAGACCTTCCGCGATCTACATCATTACTAGGAATAGGAAATCTAGTACTAAAGTAACAACCTCTTCTGATTTGTTCTACAGATCGCGTGAGAATCGGGACCAAGGAATCACCTGGATGTGGATGAACGCCACTGCCGCGGCGAGGCGGAGGAACCACCGGAAGCCGCAGAGGAACTTGCTGACCATCATCTCTTCGGAGCCGGCCGGGGAAACCGCCATAACAGCTGAAGATCACGCGGTGAAGGCGTCGAGAGCACCGAACATGGGCTAGCTAGCGAGAGGAGCTTGAGGATTTCGGAGAAGGCTTTGATGGCGAATTTTAGATGGCAGTTGTCTTCTGGGATTTGAGCATGTTCTATATTCTTCCACATGAACTACATGTATGTACAATCTTCTTATGGGAATGGATTGAAGGTTGTTTGCAACCTCCTATTTGAGTTTTTGGGTATTTCTTAACCTATTCATTGCTTCCCCACTTGAAGCAAACAATGAGCCTCGATTTTAATAAACAGTAAAACTAGTTCATTGCAATACAATAAAAATATACAATAGTAAGCAAACATCATATCGAATGAATAAAACATTTCATTGTAAAATGATAGGGATTACAATATAGGATTTCACATCCAATCCATTCCACTCAAATAGCCATCATCAAGTGCAAAGAGGGGGCCAAGGGGATGCTAACAAGTGTCATCGGCCCCTTGGTTTGTGGGTGTTGAATTCGCTTCTCTCAATTTTGTGCTTGATTTAACGAAATTTTAGCCGCAACAATTTTATTTTTCTTGAGACCAAATATGGCAATTTCGTTGAGCGAACTGGTCTCTGATAAACCGACGCCAGTTATTCGCGAGAAAAATTAGATCTTCATGACCACTCATTTTTGGGTCACCAGAAGTATTAGTTAGCGGCATCTTAGTTGACTATGACATGCAGAGGTTGATTTTGAATGTTCGATTCAGTATATTTTTTTTATATCATATTTTGGACGATTGAATGGAAATTAAAATTATTAAAATTCTAGGATTTCCGCAGCCTGATTTCACTACTTTGAACCGGCAAAGAGGCCTGGCTTTACAACGCACAAATTCTTATGAATATCTACTAAACTTAAGGGTCCGTTTACTTTACAAAAAAATGAATAATTTAAAAAAAAATCCTAAAAGAGATCGCTTATATGGTTTTTGCAAAAATGAATGAATAAAAAAAATTTCATCATCTACAAAATATTGAAACTCAAATTGTTGTTTATAATAAAAATTATTTTTTTGGCTAATTAATTCAAGTATTATAAGTCATCATTTTGAGGAAATTATCCTTTAAATCATTCATTTTCCGTGAAAAAGATAGAGCATAAATATAATGTGTCCACTCATCTTATCCTTCTATGGGTTTTCACTTCCACATTGATGTAAAGAAAATTGTTGTTTATGACCACTCATTTTTCGGTCACCAGAAGTATCAATTAGCGGCATCTCAGTTGACTATGACATGCAGAGGTTGATTTTGAATGTTTGATTCAGTATTTTTTTTTATATCATATTTTGGACGATCGAATGGAAATTAAAATTATTAAAATTCTAGGATTTCCGCAGCCTGATTTCACTACTTTGAATATCTACTAAACTTAAGGGTCCGTTTACTTTACAAAAATGAATAATTTAAAAAAAAATCCTAAAAAAGATCACTTATATGGTTTTGCAAAAATGAATGAATAAAAAAATTTCATCATCTACAAAATATTGAAACTCAAATTGTTGTTTATAATAAAAATTATTTTTTTGGCTAATTAATTCAAGTATTGTAAGTCATCATTTTGAGGAAATTATCCTTCAAATCATTCATTTTGTGCGAAAAAGATAGAGCATAAATATAATATGTCCACTCATCTTATCCTTCTATGGGTTTTCACTTCCACGTTGATGTTAAGAAAAGTTATCACTTCAAAAGAAGAAATGTGATATTAAATCAAGTAAGTGGATTCATTTTAATCAAATAATGAATATGACATGAACATTAATATTTTAGGTAAAATAAATAAATGAACAAAATAATTAGCTTTGTGCATAAAAATATCAATGAAAACGTTAGACATGAGATTTTCTCTAATTAGTGAAGTTTACATAACAATTCAAGGAAAAATTTAAAACACACACACATATACGTATATAATTTGGTGTGATTCATTATTAATTATACTAGTGCTGTAACTATTAATTATATCAATCTCCCTGAAGTAATACTTTTTCCATCCGGATGGTTTCATTTCGTGTTATTACCAATTTGGAAAAAGAAGTAATAACTTGAGAAAACTTGCTGTTGAGATTCCCGGGGTGGTCCACGATTGTTGGCACGATATCTTGCAAATTTGCTACGTTGATTTCATTCCTTGTGACATTCGCACGATCTGATCCACCATAATTGATCATTTAGGAAAAAAGAAAAAGTTTATTTGTTAGCAGTTTCAATTCAAATTTGTTCATATTTTCAATAATCATTTCGCGTGAATCCAAGCAATAGAAAAATCTACATAATCTTGGTTTCATGGCAATGTTTTTACGACAGGAATCTCGGCATTGTTGCCTTATATCATGCCTTGAATGCTCCTTGCCCTTTTTGTTCTGTTCTCTCCACTATATAAAACAGTTGATTTCTTCCTATAAGTTCATGGAGATGAAGCCCGGGAAGCCTATGGAGATGGCAGTGAATTTTGCGAACGATCCGAAATAGTCTGAGCAGCCGATCGCTTACTAGTACAACGTTCAAGATGTAGCGACGTCATTCTCGACCATTGAGAACACATTTTCCAGTTCTGGACGGCTGATATACTACGTTTTCTCATGGAAAGAGTGATTGGAGCATTGCTCAAAACCATCGGTTGGCAACCGATCTCTCTCTCTCTCTCACTCTTTCGTTGGGCATATCAAACCAAGCATGCTTCACATAAGCATCTCGATAACATTTTCTATCATTACTTATGATCTGTTTTGAAATTACTTAAATGTCATGTCAAATTCTCATGTGAGCCGTGGCGAAAAGAATGTGACAAAAATGCTAACATGTAGCATGCTTAATTTGGTGTTTTGAGAAGTCAGGTTCAGTTCTAATTCGTGACTCTTGGTTTCGAATTTCATTCCTTTTTCTCTTGGGCATTGAAATCATGCATGCTTCACGTTAGCATTTCCGTCACAGTTTATTTGTCATAGGATATAAACGATGAAGCAATCCAAAATGACTCAAATTGAACTGCGACCTAGATCGAGGTGACTATAGACATTCGTGGCAGGCAAAAGGTATATACATAAATTTGTTTGATATTTCAAAAGAATTTTCTTGTTCGAATCAAGAGAATAGAACGTGTTGATTACGACACTACTCGAGCATGAAAATGTGCTTGGCATAAAGTCATTTCGAGCTCTCATACAAGCAATGGCAAGAAGAATACGATGGAAATGCCAATGTGTAACATGCGTGGTTTGGTGCATAACGATTGGGGTTCTGATCAATGCTTCAACCCTATTTTGGATCAACAATTTGTCTATGTGCATTGTTTTAGCTGTCCATTCATGTATTGCCAAAGGCAAAAAGTAATCCCAAAATCCCTCTCTCTATCATTCTCTTCTTATATTTTCCTATTTTAACATTCTAGTTATCTCAATGTACTTCATGGTCTTTGATTTTATTGTAAAGATCGAAAATATTTTCTTGTTTTGTCCGTTGGCATACGGGTGTCTAAGTTCAAATCCAATTCAAATCTCTATTTTCTATAAAAAAAAAAAAAGCCCTCGACCTTTTTGTAACATTGCTCAATTAGAAATGTTTATGTCCAAAATGATCACTATAGAAGTGTTTCATGGGCATAAATGTGCGTGGCAATGTAATCTGTACTATGTACATTTGTTATGTATACATCTCTATATCACTGAAATGGGTCAAATGACCACAACATAAGGGAGAGTGGGTTCCTGTGCTACTTGTTTATCTATCCAATCTCAAGCTCCATTTGTTTCATGGAAAAACCGTTTCTCTAAAGATAATTATTTTCGTTGTTTACAAAAATGAACAAACAAAAATATTTACATTGTCTGAAAATACTTATACATATATTGTCATCAATAATAAATATATTTTTTATCGAATAATTATTTCGACAATCATTTTAAAGAATATATATATATATATATATATATTGACAATTTTAAAGAAAATATTTTAAAAATCGTTTATTTTAGGCGTAACAAATGGAGCCTCACTTCATGTTCCACTTTCAAGCTTTATTTCCTTTTACTTTTGATCTCCTCCTGATCGGCCCGGCCCATTCACACATTCCTCTATGAGCTTACGTTTTTTTTTTTTTTTTAATTTTAAATTTACTTATTTAAGAAAAAAATAATATGCGCCATTCTGAATGATTTTCTCAGCACACAAAGCACTACTTTGTACGACGCAATTCTATAAATCTACACTTCTCACTTTTAGAAATCCAGGGAAAAAATAATACATAAAACAGAGCAAGGAAAGGATAATTTTTTTTTTTTTTTTGTGATTTTAACCTGTAAGATTAAGTCATTTTATTCCTATGACTTATAAATTGAATTGTTCCAAATTACGAATCTTGAAATTTCCGAGAGATGGGTGCGATTTCTCGTCCTCGAGGAACGGAATGCATTAATGCTTAATTATTCAAGATTCCCCTTTTAGTATGCGAGGCAAGAGTAGTGTCCAGAAACTCATCGGATCATATGTTCGACTTTATTCGAGCATGTGCAAATCTACTGAATGAATATGATTCACATGCTTCCCAATGAGGTGAATGATTGCACAAGAATCTCCCTTTAATAAATTAATAGATTGCTCAAGACAAAACATGACTTTATACGGTTGGTATTGATGTAAATAATTTTTCACTAATACGGATGTGGACAGTCGTGACCAACGTGAGAAGAGTAAGAAGAGGACGGCAATGACAAAGAAAGAAGAAAAATGCTAAAAAAAAAATTAAAAATTGTTCATCTAAGCATTGCTATGTTATGTAGGATAGTTAGCATCTACGTCTATGATTTTCAATTAAAATAGGACCAAATTACCCAAATTAAAATATTTATAATTTAGTTGGCATCAATACACTAAATTTAGGATTTTTTTTTAAATAATTTTCCCTCACTTATTATTATGCATGAATCCCTTCACAATCATGTATATCAAAAGAAACTCTACACTAGCCTAATTAGTATAGGGTAAATTCTTTTCTTATAATTTTGGATTAATGTCACAACAAACCTTAAATTGAAAATTGGTGAACTTGTACTATATTTATTTTAAATTAATTTTCACATCTCAAAAAATCAGTTGAGTGCTCAAAAAATCTCCATCCATTGTTAGGTCTTTAAAGGAAAAGAGGAGATGATGATGACGGCGGAGGAGGAATAACTAGTGTACCACTAGGAATAACAAGTGGCGAACGGACATCCCGCCACGTGGAAAGCCCCGGGGGGTCGTCTCCCTAGAACCCCGCTCAAAGGAACCGTTCAACTCCACGAGTACGTCGTTCGCGGCTTCTTCTTCTTTCCTTCCTTCTCCGACCCGAACTCCGAAGCGAAATCCCGAACCCGAACCACCACCACCACCACCACCTCCGTTCTTCCGAGGTCCGACAATGGCGGACGGCGCCGGCGCGTGCGGCTCGGTGGAGGAGTTCCTGGCGGAATGCGAGCGGTCCGGGGACGCCGCCTTCGCCGCCTTCCTGGAGGTCCTGGAGCGCCTCGAGGACCCGGCCACCCGGGCCGGGGCGCGGGCCTTCCTGTCCTAGCTCCAGCGGCGGCGAAGGCGCCCGGCCGCCCGCCTCCGAGCAGTGCTTCGACCGGTTCCACTTCCAGATCGAGGAGATCGTCCTCGACCAGTACCAAGGTGAAACTCTCAGTCTCTTCTCGTCGTCTCGTGTTCGGAGCCGCCGGTGTGGCGCGGTGTCGGAAGCCTCCGATGAGGGAGCTTTCTCGGAATGCGATGAATGGATCGTAATCTGAATCGGCGAATCGCGCTGAAATGATCGGAATATCGCTTTCGTCGATTGGAGCTTTTTTTTTTTTTTTTCGTGATTTCTTGTGCGAATGTGAAGAAGAAAGAACCGATGAGCTGCGACGGCATTGCTCCAAAGTTGATTTTTTATTTTTTTTGTCGCTTTTATGTTGAGGTTCGATTCGGAGGGAGACGATGCGGAGGGATGAAGTCAGCTTTGAAATACTATGTGTGGTGCATGGATTAATTGTCTGTTGTTTTCACGAGAAAAGAAAAGGTGAAGTAGGATTGAAGACTGGACAAAAAGATGTTCAGCGGTGTACTTAGTCGGACTTGTCTTGGACAAAAACAGTTCAAACTGCTAGATCATTAGATATGGTGTCTCGTTTCTGCCCAAGGCGGAAGCAGAAATTTTTATGAATATAGTCGATTTTGGAGAGGACGCCATTTTCTTGGCTGTTGAACATGAGCACCCTTTCGATTCGTCCTGAAATATACTAAACCATAGGTAGCTAGCTGTAAGCATGAAAAGAAGTGGAGACAATTTCATGGCGGTCCGTGAGCTAATTTTGATGTGTGAATTGGGCAAAATCCCCATCCAGGTGTGGGTGAGAGACCATATGGTACTGCAACGGGCTAATGGCGTTTACCCATGTCTCTTTTGTAGCTACCCACGGTGGAAACGGAACAGATCAGGGTAAGCATTCCCTTTGAACGAGCACAGTACTGGTTCCACTTTCCCAGTGCTAGTTGATGAGTAGAAGACGAAAATGAAGATATATTTTCCAAAATTTCTGCAGGATCAGAGAAGCTTTCTTTGATATTTTAGTTTATAGAAGACTGATGACTTAAGGGAGAGATATATTTTGGTACCTCAGCATATAAATTTTCCTTTTGCTCTTTCTTCACCTCAAATGTAATCACATTTTCATAGTATTGGAACCAAATCGGATCTATCATGAAGCTCCGTACATATACATTCCAAACTAATAAGTAAAATTGTAGCATTTTCTTGATGTATCAGCCTTCCAAACTTTACTATCTCTGTGGCTAAGTCTTGCTTTCAGGATGTACTATAACAGGAGTGGTCAGTTACCTAGAACTTATGCTGATCATCAATGGAATTGAAACTAGTTCTGATTCCCAAGGAGCAGTATTCATACATAACCAGTTACTTTCCCGGCTAATTAGGATTTCATGGATCTCCAAGTATTTATATGTAACTTGTTGCTTTTCCAGATTATTAGGATTTCATGGAGCACCGAGTGGTTTACCACTTATCATCTTTCTGTGAAGTCAGCTCCACTAGACAATTTTTGCAGGTTATCAGGGAAGGAAGAAGCTGACAATGATGATAATTCCTAGCATTTTCGTCCCAGAAGACTGGTCATTCACCTTTTATGAAGGACTAAATAGACATCGAGATTCGATCTTTAAAGATAAGACTGTTGCTGAGCTTGGCTGTGGCAAGGGGTGGATTACTATTGCAACTGCTGCAAAATGGTCACCCATGAAGGTGATTTTCTTTTCTTCCACCGTACTTCATACAGAGAGTTCTCCTTTTTGCTATTCTTGTTATATTTGGATTTTAGAATGCACTTGTAGATGTTCTAGCTTCTAGGATCCCAGATTAACTTTTATAAGCAAAAGAAGTTGGTTTATATGTGTGGATGTTGCTGCAAAATATCCTTGTGATGTGTTAGCGTAGTTTTTGGTCCTCTTTGTTCAGAAGTTTCAGTTTACAATCTGATCTGAAGTTTGTCTATGATTGTAATGCAGGTGTATGGTCTTGATATTAATCCTAGAGCAGTGAAGATTTCTTGGATAAACTTATATCTGAATGCTTTGGATGAGAAGGGTCAACCTATATACGACAGTGAGGGGAAAACTTTGTTGGACAGAGTGGAGTTTCACGAATCTGATCTACTATCTTATTGTAGAGATAACGATATCAAACTCGAACGGATCGTCGGATGCATACCTCAGGTTCTGTTACAAGTGACAGTTTGTAGTTCTTTCAATGTTAATAACATGTCCTAACGGCTATGATTTCCTCTTGCTCCTCTTTACATTAGAGATGCATAAAATGAATAATTTCGATAATATTTTCCTAAATCGATTGCTTGTATCTCTTACAAAAGTGAATGTGCAAAACAATATTTTTATCATCCATGGAAATGTTTAGACATAAATTGTTGTCATGACTAATTATTTTAAGCAATATAAGCAATTACTTGTAGGAATGTTTTCCATATTATTCATTTTCCATGAAACAAACGAGGTCTCGATTTCATTTAGCTGAGCAGTTGTAGTTATTGTGAATTTGGTGTGTGCATAATTGAGTGACACTGTCAGAATTCAACCTCTTTCTGCTTTCCTTGTGCAGATCCTCAATCCCAATCCTGATGCTATGTCTAAGATGATAACGGAAAATGCAAGCGAGGAATTCTTGCACTCCTTGAGTAACTATTGCGCTTTCAGGTTCATTTAGATTTTCATGCTATAAGCTTTTCCATCTACCGCAAATTCAGATTTAACTGCATAATGAAACTATAGTTCTAAGTCTATGGTCTTTTTGCTGGGAAAACTTGCTTCTTTACCTCATCTACATATTGACAGTTTAGCTGCATTGAGTTTAACGTTCCATATTTACTTCAAATTATCAAACGTCTCCTGATTTCTTTGGGTGATATTGAAAACAGAAGTAGTCTACTGTTTGTTATCTTCATATTGGTTCCTTAAGTAGCTTTTACCTTTTGTTACCCTTGAAGAAAGTATAAAATCATGCCCGATAATTTTGATGTTGTTCTAGTGGAAACCCATCATGGTGAAAAGCCATGGTTTCACCCCTTTGGTAATTAATTTCAAAGAATGGGCTAGTTTCTCTGCTCAAATCATCCTCTAAGGTGTTTGATCCTTGTTGAATTTGCTGGTTTTCAGCGTGCTTATCCTTTGTAGCAGCATGTCACCATATAGGTGCTCCATCAGTAGTATCCCTGCTATTTGTGTCCTATCAATCTTCTATTAACACGTTTTGGGTAGCATTTCGGAAGGATTGAAGAGACAACTTGAACACAATTCACCGCAATTGCAAGTTACTGAGAGAAATTTAAAGTCCGCATGACATGAACATGAATGACTACAAATTGACACCTGAAAATGTTTCGACCTATCTTGTTGAAAATCATATTAATATCACATGGGTCAAAATTTGAGCTATTTATGCAATGACACAAAACAAAATGAAATTCAACATGAGCATGGTGACACAACAGAATCTGCCATCCTTTATTCAGAACAGGTTACAATATGAGGAAGAAGTTCATGAGCCAGTCCTTTTCTTGTCTTGATATACAATATGGGAATGAATTGAAGGTTGTTTGCAACCTCCTATTTGAGTTTTTGGCTATTTCTTAACCTATCCATTGCTTCCGCACTTGAAGTAGAGAACGAGCCTCGATTTTAATAAACAGTGAAATTAGTCTAGTTCATTGCAATGCAATAAAAATCTACAATAGTAAACAAATATCATACCGGATGAACAAAACATTTCATTGCAAAATGATAGGAATTACAATATACGATTTCACATCCCATCCATTCCACTCAAATAGCCATCATTAAGTGCAAAAACCAAAAGAAAAAGCCAAGACAGAATCATCAGACCCTCCAAATAGTATTTACCGCCCCCAAAAACAGAATCATCAGGCACACCCAGGCCTTGATGATAATTTCAATTTTGTACCCAGAATCCCCTAAGTTGGCTTTTACCAGGTGGGAAAAAGTGAGGGCGGAAGAAAGTATGGCCGTGCAATTGAGCCAATATGCAATTGACGTATAGACTTGTCTTCTCGACAGGAGCCCAATGAACAGCAAAGAAATGGCAGAGAGAGAAGAAGCCAACGCCGTCGTGTTGACGGCGAAGGCGGGATTCAGGGAAGGTCGCGGATCCACCGCGACCTTCCATGCATTGTTGGCGAGCATCGCGGCGACGAACATAAATGAAAGCTGTTGACTCCTCAGGGCTTCCATTTCTTCCTGTCAAGAGTACGAACGTCTCACAGCGAGAGAGAGAGAGGGAGAGATATAGATAGAGAGAGAGAGAAAGAGGAGAGTTGTAACTTGTTAGCGTGTGATCGAGGAACGAATCGCTCCTTTCACGTACATCACCAACGAAAACCCCATTAATAGAACGGTCCAAAGAGGGGGCCAAGGGGATGCTAACAAGTGTCGTCGGCCCCTTCCTTTTGTGGGTGTTGAATGAATTCAATCCTCTCGATTTTGTGCCTAAATTTAACGAAATTTTAGCCGCAACAATTTTATTTTTCTTGAGACCGAATATGGCAATTTCGTTGAGCGAACTGGTCTCTAATAAAACCAACGCCAGTTGTCCCCGAGAAATTAGATCTTCACGACCGCTCATTTTTCGGTCATCAGAAGTATCAGTTAGCGGCATCTTTGTTGGCTATAACATGCAAATGTTGATTTTGAATGTTCGATTCAGTACTTTTTATATATCATATTTTCGACGGTTGAATGGAAATAAAATAATTAAAATTCGAGGATTTTCGCAGCCTGAATTTACTACTTCAAACCGGCAAAAGGCCTGGCTTTGCAACCGACAAATTCTTATGAATATCTACTCTCCATTTACTTCACAAAATATAAATAATAAAAAATTTTAAAATAAAATATCCAGAAATGAATGAATAAAAAAATATCACTTATATCGTTATCACTTCGAAAGACGAAATGCGATATTAAATCAAGTAAGTGGATTTGTTTTAATCAAATAATGAATATGACATGAACATTAATATTTTAGGTCAAATAAATAAATGAACAAAATAATTAGCTTTGTGCATAAAAATATCAATGAAAATATTAGACATGAGATTTTCTCTAATTAGCAAAGTTTACATAACAATTCAAGGCAAAATTTAAAACACACACATATATACGTATATATTTTGGTGTGAATCATTATTAATTATACTAGTGCTGTAATTATTAATTATATCAATCTCCCTGAAGTAATACTTTTTCCATCTGGATGGTTTCATTTTGTGTTATTACCAATTTGGCAAAAGAAGTAATAACTTGAGAATACTTGCTGTTGAGATTCCTGGGGTGGTCCACGATTGTTAGCACGATATTTTGCAAATTTACTACGTTGATTTCATTCATTTGAAATTCCCACGATCTGATCCACCATAATCGAATTTGTTCACATTTTCAATAATCATTTCGCGTGAATCCAAGCAATAAAAAAATCTACATAATCTTGGTTTCATGGCAATGTTTTTACGACAGGAATATCGCCATTATTGCCTTATGTCACACCTTGAATGCTTCTTGCCCTTTTTGTTATGTTCTCTCCATTATATAAAACAGTTGATTTCTTCATATATGTTCATAGAGAGATGAAGCAACCTGGGAAGCCTATGGACATGGTAGTGAATTTTTAGAACGATCCGAGATAGTCTAAGCAGCCGACCGCTTACTAGTACAACGTTCAAGATATAGCGACGTCATTCTCGACCATTGAGAACACATTTTTTAGTTCTGGACGGCTGTTTTTATTACGTTCTCTCTCTCTCTCTCTCGTTCGGCATATCAAACCATGCATGCTTCACATAAGTGTCTCAATAACATTTTCTGTCATTGCTTATAATCTATTTTGAAATTACTTAAATGTCATGTCAAACTCTCATGCGAGCCGTGGCGAAAAGAATGCGATGGAAATGCTAATGTGTAGCAAGCGTGATTTGGTGTTTTGAGAAGTCGGGTTTGATTCTAATTTGTGACTCATAGTTTCGAATTTCATTCCTTTTTCTCTTGGGCATTGAAATCATGCATGCTTCACATTAGCATCTCCATCATAGATTGTTCGTCATAGGATATGAATGATGATGCAATCCAAAATGACTCAAATTGAACTGCGACCTAGATCGAGGTGACTATAGACATTCGTGGTAGGCAAAAGGTACATACACAAATTTGTTTGATCTTTTGGAAGAATTTTCTTGTTCGAATCAAGAGAATAGAACGTGTTGATTACGACACTACTCAAGCATGAAAATGTGCTTGGCATAAGGTCATTTCGAGCTCTCATACAAGCAATGGTAACAAGAATACGATGGAAATGCCAATGTGTAACATGCGTGGTTTGGTGCATAACGATTGGGGTTCTGATCAATGCTTCGACCCTATTTGGGATCAGCAGTTTGTCTATGTGCATTGTTTTAGCTGTCCATTCGTGTATAGCCAAAGGCAAGATGTATTCCCAAAATCCCTCTCTATCATTCTCTTCTTGTATTTCCCCATTTTAACATACTAGTCATCTCAGTGTACTTCATGTTCTTTGATTTTATTGTAAAGATCCAAAATATTTTCTTGTTTTGTCCTTTGACGTACGGGCATCTAAGTTCAAATCCGACCTTTTTGTAACATTGTTCAATTAATTATGTTTATGTCCAAAATGATCACTATAGAAGCATTTTGTTGGGCATAAGTGTGTGTGGCAATGTAATTTGCAATACGTAGATTTGTTTTGTATACATCTCTATATCATTAAAATGGGTCGATTGACCAAAATAAGGGAGAGGGGGTTCCGATGCCACTTGCCCATCTACCTAATCTCAAACTCAATTTGTTTTGTGGAAAAATGAATAATTGGAAATCATTTCTTTAAAAATAATCATTTATGTCACTTACAAAAATGAATGAACGAAAAAATTTACATTGTCCAAAAAATATTTATACATATGTCGTCGTCAATAATAAATATATATTTCATTGAATAATTATTTTGATCAAGATAAATTATCATTTTAAAGAAAATATTTAATTTTTTTTTTTAACGCCAAACAACCAAAGCCTTATTTCACGATCCACTTTCAAGCTTTATTTCCTTTACTTTCGATCTTCTACTGATCGGTTCGGCCTGGCCCAGTCCATTCACGTATTCCTCTATGAGCTTACGTTTTTATTTTCTAATTTTTTTTTTTTTAAATAATATGCAACATTCCGAATTATTTTCTCAGCACACAAATCACTTCTTTGTACGACAAAATTTAATAAATCTGCACTTCTCACTTTTAGAATCCAAGGAAAAATAATACATAATATAGAGTAAGGGAAGGGCGATTTTTTTTTTTGTGATTTTAACCTATAAGATTAAGTCATTTTATTCCACGTATATACCATGACTTATAATTGAATTGTTCCAAATTACGAATCTTGAAATTTTTTAGATATGGGTGCGATTTCCCTCCTCGAGGAACGGAATGCATTAATGTTTCATTATTCAGGATTCCCCTTTTAGTATGCGAGGCATTAGTAGTGTCCAGAAACTCATGGGATCATATGTTCGACTTTATTCGAGCATGCGCAAACCTACCGAATGAATAAGATTCGCATGCTTCCCAATGAGGTGAATGATTGCACCAGAATCTCCCTTTAATAAATTAAATAGATTGCTCTAGAGGAAACATGACTTCATACGGTTGGCATTGATGTAAATAATTTTTTGGTAATGCAGATGTGAATGGTCGTGGCCTATGTAAGAAGAGGCCTTGGGCGAGGGCCACCACCCTTGCCAGTAGACGGCGATGACAAAGAAAGAAGAAAAATACTCAAAAAATTTAAAATTTGTTCTTGTTAGCATTACTATATCACGTAGAACAGTTAGCATCTACGTCGATGATTTTCAATTAAAAGGATTCGAATTAAATTAATCAAATTAAAATATTTCTAATTAAGTTTGCATCAATACACTAAGTTTAGGTTTTTTTTTTTTTTAAATCATTTTCCCTCACTTATTATTATGCAGGAATCCTTTCACAATCATGTACATCAAAAGAAACTCTACACTAGCCTAATTACTATAGGGTAAATTATTTTCTCATAATTTTGAATTAATGTCACAACAAATCTTAAATTGAAAATTGGTGAACTCGTACTGTATTTATTTTAAATTAATTTTCAAATCTCAAAAAATCAGTTGAGTGCTAAAAAAATCTCCATCCATTGTTGGGTCTTAAAGGAAAAGAGGAGATGATGATGACGAAGAAGGAAGAGGAATAATTAGTGTATCACTAGGGGCGTGCATGACAAAATTTCTGTTTCTCGATTTCTCTGTTTCTCTGTTCCCCGGAATAGGTTTGGAACAGAAATCCGTTTGGTAACGCAATTTGATTTCTCTATTTTTGAAACAGATTTCTATTCCAGAAATAGAGAAATTGAAGAAATCAAAAAGCTGAATTTTAACTTATCGGTTTCTGAAATAGAAATAGAAACTGAAATCAAACTATATAAAAGAACCTTGCGCTTTCTTGCTAACTTAATTCACTCATAACCACAACTTCACAAATTATTGCTAATTTTCTTTTTCTTATTTTACTTTTTTTTTTTTTTTTTTTTGCATTTTTTTTTGTTTTTTTTTTTTTTTTTTGATAACTTCCTCTTTAGGATGAAAGGCAATCGAATGGGTTCCCAATTTTCAAAAACGACCAAAGTTTTTAAATGCTTACTTAAAAACAATGGGGTTATTTCCTCATAGAAAAGGCACGCGCATGGCCAATTGAAGAAAAAGTTCTTACGTAATAGATAAATAAAAAACGTGCCTAGAAATTTAACCTTATTTTTTTACGGATTCAAAATTCTTGCAAAATCAAAATAATTAGATTGTTACACAATCTTGAATTTTAATTCAAAGGCAATAGATTCAAGAGAATTTCTCTCTTTGCTATGCAAGGGCTATTAAAGGTTCATTGAGCAACAATAAAGAAATTAGGGATGAGCAACTGGACTGATTCTATTCGAGAATCAAAACAAACCGACCTTCCCCTAATTGGTTCCTAACCAACAACGTTACTTTAAGGTAGAATTCTTATATATTCATTTACACCATTAATTTTATTTTGTTGATAATCTTGTATAATACAAGTTTTTGATAAAATGACAAAGCTGTATAAGCGTCATTGATGGCACCCATATTCATGCTTCCGCAGTACTTGTCTGAACCTATGCGGGATGAGCTTGCAAACGATACATTGACCAAGGAGGGAAACCAAATAAATACGCTTAGGAAAATAATTGCTAATAAAATGGCAAGGGATAATAATATGCCGGAAATTCCATGAAATTGTATTTTCAACTTTTGTAATGTATTAGTATTATTTCAACTATTATTTTGTATTTGAGGATTTCCTATGTTGTTATCTAATTAATTTCTATTGCTAGAAATAGAAATTTTGTTCTATTATCAAACGGATTTCTGTTTCAGAAATAGAAATTTTGAGTCGTTATCAAACGGGTTTCTTTGCTCATAAACTTGTTTGGGGAATAGAAATTAAGAAATTGATTTCTAGCCAGAAATCAATTTCTGTTTCAAAATTTTGTCATACGCAGCCTAGGAATCCCACCATATCTTGTCAAAAGCAATCTAGGTTTTCCCTTTAAGCAATCAATTGTGAGACCGGCACAATATGCACATGTCGCGTGTAGAACTATGTGACGAAGCATAGAAGCAGGGATGATTATACAATTATCGCGACATGGAATTTCTCTAAATCCATCTTGTGTTTTGACAACATATGGTGATATTCAGAGACCGACTCTACTTCCACCCTATAGATATCTAAATCAACCCCATTTTCATCAAAATGACAAAATCGTTCTCAATTTTTCAATCGCGATGTAAAGTGGATTGCCATACTCTTTCTTTTTTCTATTTTTTTTATTCTTTTGAGAATTTGTTATTATAATTAAGTATTACATATAATTTATTTTTTAGTGTATTAGAGGAAAGTACATAAAAATATTCCTATAACATTTTATATGTGTTTGTCTTTTTGACGAAAACTAGATGGACTTAGTTGTGTATAACAGGTAGAAGTAGCACCACCCTATCTAATTTAGCTCATTTAAGAGAGGTTTAGCCAAAACAAAGAGTGATATTCAAAGGCCGGCACTATTTCCACTCTATCAATAATTGAATCCACCCCAATTTTACCAAAAAGAGAATATCGTCCTCAATTTTTCCACTGCAATTTAAAGTGGATGGCCACACTCCTTTTTTCTAGTTTTACTTATTCTTTTGGGATCTAATTACTATGATTAAGAATTTCACATATTTTAAACTATAGTGTATCAGAAGTAAAGCATGTAAAAATATTCCTATAACGTTTTACATGCTTTGTCTTTTTTATGAAACCTCAATGGACTTAATCATGTGCACATTGTGCAGTAGGTGGAAATAGCGCCGCCCTATTTAAATTACTCCATTAAAGAAAGTTTACCCCCAAACCAATTCAACTTAAAAAAAAAGAAAAAAAAGAAGAGAGAACGTCCGATTGCCGGGGCAAGAAAGGAAACGCATTTTGACTTTTTCCCACTCCCAGTCCCAGTCCAAGTCCAAAATACCCAGAAAAGATAACGCCAAGTGGCGAACGTGCATCCCGCCACGTGGAAAGCACCCGGGGGCACGTCTCCCCAGAACCCCGCTCAAAGGAACCGTTCAACTCCACGAGGACGTCGTTCGCGGCTTCTTCTTCTTTCCTTCCTTCTCCGAAGCGAAATCCCGAAGCCGACCACCACCACCACCACCTCCGTTCTTCCGAGGTCCGACAATGGCGGACGGCGCCGGCGCGTGCGGCTCGGTGGAGGAGTTCCTGGCGGAGTGCGAGCGGTCCGGGGACGCCGCCTACGCCGCCTTCCTGGAGGTCCTGCAGCGCCTCGAGGACCCGGCCACCCGGGCCGGGGCGCGGGCCTTCCTGTCGGACCTCCAGCGGCGGCTCGGCTCCCGGCCGCCCGCAGCCGAGCAGTGCTTCGACCGGTTCCACTTCTAGATCGAGGAGATCGTCCTCGACCAGTACCAAGGTAGAACTCTCAGTCTCTTCTCGTCGTCTCGTGTTCGGAGCCGCCGGTGTGGCGCGGTGTCGGAAGCCTCCGATGAGGGAGCTTTCTCGGAATGCGATGAGTGGATCGTAATCTGAATCGGCGAATCGCGCTGAAATGATCGGAATATCGCTTTCGTCGATTGGAGCTTCTTTTTTTTTTTTTTTTTTTTGTGATTTCTTGTGCGAATGTGAAGAAGAAAGAACCGATGAGCTGCGACGGCATTGCTCCAAAGTTGATTTTTTTTTTTTTTTTGTCGCTTTTATGTTGAGGTTCGATTCGGAGGGAGACGATCGGAGGGATGAAGTCAGCTTTGAAATACTATGTGTGGTGCATGGATTAATTGTCTGTTGTTTTCACGAGAAAAGAAAAGGTGAAGTAGGATTGAAGACAGGACAAAAAGATGTTCAGTGGTGTACTTAGTCGGATTCGTCCTGGACAGAAACAGTTCAAACTGCTAGATCATTAGATGTGGTGTCTCGTTTCTGCCCAAGGCGGAAGCAGAAATTTTTTATCAATCCAGTCGATTTAGGAGAGGACGCCATTTTCTTGGCTGTTGAACATGAGCACCCTTTCGATTCGTCCTGAAATATACTAAACCATAGATAGCTAGCTGTAAGCATGAAAAGAAGTGGAGCCAATTTCGTGGTGGTCCACGAGCTAATTTTGATGTGTGAATTGGGCGAAATCCCCATCCAGGTGTTGGTGAGAGACCATACGGTACTTCAACGGGCTAATAGCTTTTACCCATGTCTCTTTTGTAGGTACCCACGGTGGAAACGGAACAGATCAGGGTAAGCGTTCCCTTTGACCGAGCACAGTACTGGCTCCACTTTCCCAGTGCTAGTCGATGATTAGAAGACGAAAATGAAGATATATTTTCCAAAATTTCTGCAGGATCAGAGAAGCTTTCTTTGATATTTTAGTTTATGGAAGACCGATGACTTAAGGGTGAGATATATTTTGGTACCTCAGCATATAAATTTTCCTTTTGCTCTTTCTTCACCTCAAATGTAATCACATTTTCATAGTATTAGAACCAAATCGGATCTATCATGAAGCTCCTTACATATAAATTCCAAACTAATAAGTAAAATTGTAGCATTTTCTTGATGTATCAGCCTTCCAAACTTTACTATCTCTGTGGCTAAGTCTTGCTTTCAGAATGTACTATAACAGGAGTGGTCAGTTACCTAGAACTTATGCTGGAATTGAAACTAGTTCTGATTCCGAAGGAGCAGTATTCATACATAACCAGTTACTTTCCCGGATAATTAGGATTTCATGGATCTCCAAGTATTTATATATAACTTGTTGCTTTTCCAAATTATTAGGATTTCATGGAGCACCGAGTGGTTTACCACTTATCATCTTTCTGTGAAGTCAGCTCCACTAGACAATTTTTGCAGGTTATCAGGGAAGGAAGAAGCTGACAATGATGATAATTCCTAGCATTTTCATCCCAGAAGACTGGTCATTCACCTTTTATGGAGGACTAAATAGACATCGAGATTCGATCTTCAAGGATAAGACTGTTGCTGAGCTTGGCTGTGGCAACGGGTGGATTACTATTGCAACTGCTGCAAAATGGTCACCCATGAAGGTGATTTTCTTTTCTTTCACCGTACTTCATACGGAGAGTTCTCCTTTTTGCTATTCTTGTTATATTTGGATTTTAGAATGCACTTGTAGATGTTCTAGCTTCTAGGATCCCAGATTAACTTTTATAAGCAAAAGAAGTTGGTTTATATGTGTCGATGTTGCTGCAAAATATCCTTGTGATGTGTTAGCGTAGTTTTGGTCCTCTTTGTTCAGAAGTTTCAGTTTACAATCTGATCTGAAGTTTGTCTATGATTGTAATGCAGGTGTATGGTCTTGATATTAATCCTAGAGCAGTGAAGATTTCTTGGATAAACTTATATCTGAATGCTTTGGATGAGAAGGGTCGACCTATATACGACAGTGAGGGGAAAACTTTGTTGGACAGAGTGGAGTTTCACGAATCTGATCTACTATCTTACTGTAGAGATAACGATATCAAACTTAAACGGATCGTCGGATGCATACCTCAGGTTCTGTTACAAGTGACAGTTTGTAGTTCTTTCAATGTTAATAACATGTCCTAACGGCTATGATTTCCTCTTGCTCCTCTTTACAATAGAGATGCATTTGTTTTGTGGAAAATGAATAATTTCGATAATACTTTCCTAAATGGATTGCTTGTATCTCTTACAAAAGTGAATGTGCAAAACAATATTTTTATCATCCATGGAAATGTTTAGACATAAATTGTTGTCGTGACTAATTATTTTAAGCAATATAAGCAATTACTTGTAGGATGTTTTCCATATTATTCATTTTCCATGAAACAAACAAGGCCTCGGTTTCATTTAGCTGAGCAGTTGTAGTTATTGTGAATTTGGCGTGTGCATAATTGAGTGACACTGTCAGAATTCAACCTCTTTCTGCTTTCCTTGTGCAGATCCTCAATCCCAATCCTGATGCTATGTCTAAGATGATAACGGAAAATGCAAGCGAGGAATTCTTGCACTCCTTGAGTAACTATTGCGCTCTTCAGGTTCATTTAGATTTCATGCTATAAGCTTTTCCATCTACCGCAAATTCAGATTTAACTGCATAATGAAACTATAGTTCTAAGTCTATGGTCTTTTGCTGGAAAACTTGCTTCTTTACCTCATCTACATATTGACAGTTTAGCTGCATTGAGTTTAACGTTCCATATTTACTTCAAATTATCAAACGTCTCCCGATTTCTTTGGGTGATACTGAAAACAGAAGTAGTCTACTGTTTGTTATCTTCATATTGGTTCCTTAAGTAGCTTTTACCTTTTGTTACCCTTGAAGAAAGTATAAAATCATGCCCGATAATTTTGATGTTGTTCTAGTGGAAACCCATCATGGTGAAAAGCCATGGTTTCACCCCCTTTGGTAATTAATTTCAAAGAATGGGCTAGTTTCTCTGCTCAAATCATCCTCTAAGGTGTTTGATCCTTGTTGAATTTGCTGGTTTTCAGCGTGCTTATCCTTTGTAGCAGCATGTCACCATATAGGTGCTCCATCAGTAGCATCCCTGCTATTTGTGTCCTATCAATCTTCTATTAACACGTTTTGGGTAGCATTTCGGAAGGATTGAAGAGACTACTTGAACACAATTCACCGCAATTGCAAGTTACTGAGAGAAATTTAAAGTTTGCATCACATGAACATGAATGACTACAAATTGACACCTGAAAATGTTTCGACCTATCTTGTTGAAAATCATATTAATATCACATGGGTCAAAATTTGAGCTATTTATGCAATGACACAAAACAAAATGAAATTCAACATGAGCATGGTGACACAACAGAATCTGCCATCCTTTATTCAGAACAGATTACAATATGAGGAAGAAGTTCATGAGCCAGTCCTTTTCTTGTCTTGATATACAATATGGGAATGAATTGAAGGTTGTTTGCAACCTCCTATTTGAGTTTTTGGCTATTTCTTAACCTATTCATTGCTTCCCCACGAGAAGTAGACAACGAGACTCGATTTTAATAAAGAGTTAAACTAGCAATGTAATAAAAATCTACAATAGTAAACAAATATCATATCGGATGAACAAAACATTTTATTGCAAAATGATAAGAATTACAATATACGATTTCACATCCCATCCATTCCACTCAAATGGCCATCATCAAGTGCAAAAACCAAAAGAAAAAGCCAAGGCAGAATCATCACTTCAATTGCGGTCCCTCCAAATAAAATTTCCCGCCCCCAAAAACAAAATCATCATGCCAATCGATGCTTTGATCATGATTTCGATTTTGTATCCAGTATCCTCTAAATTCGCGGGCAAGGACGCTTTTACTATGTGGGAAAAAGTTAGGGCGAAACAAAATATGGCTGTGCAAGTGAGCCAATATGCAATAAACGTATAGACTTCTCTTCTCCACAGGAGCCCAATGAGCAGCAAAGTAAGGGCGGAGAGGGAAGTAGCCAACGCCGTCGTGTTGACGGCGAAGGCTGGATTCAGGGAAGGTCGTGGATCCACCGCGACCTTCCATGCATTATTGGCGATCATCGCGGCGACGAACATTAATGAAAGCTGTTGACTCCTCACGGCTTCCATTTCCTCCTGTCAAGAGTACGAACGTCTCACAGAGAGAGATATAGAGAGAGAGAGAGAGAGAGATATATATATATATATATATATATATATATATATATATATATATAGAGAGAGAGAGAGAGAGAGAGAGAGAGAGAATGACAGCCGTACGGTGATGCGCCCCGAACGAATCGCTCCTTTCACGTACATCACCAAGGAAAACCCAATCAATAGAACGGTCCAAAGAGGGGCCCAAGGGGATGCTAACAAGTGTCGTCGGCCCCTTGGTTTGTGGGTGTTGAATGAATTCAATCCTCTCGATTTTGTGCCTGATTTAACGAAATTTTAGCCGCAACAATTTTATTTTTCTTGAGACCGAATATGGCAATTTCGTTGAGCGAACTGATCTCTAATAAAACCAGCACCAGTTGTCCCCGAGAAATTAAATCTTCACGACCACTCATTTTTCGGTCATCAGAAGTATCAGTTAGCGGCATCTCAGTTGACTATATAACATGCAGAGGTTGATTTCGAATGTTCGATTCAGTACTTTTTATATATCATATTTTCGACGATTGAATGGAAATAAAATAGTTGAAATTCGAGGATTTCCACAACCTGAATTTACTACTTCAAACCGGCAAAGAGGCCTAGCTTTGCAACCGACAAATTTGTATGAATATCTACTCTCCGTTTACTTCACAATAAATAAATAATTTTTAATAAAAAATTCCTAAAATATATCATTTATATCGTTCGCAAAAATGAATGAATAAAAAATATCACTTATATCGTTATCACTTCAAAAGAAGAAATGTGATATTAAATCAAGTAAGTGGATTTGTTTTAATCAAATAATGAATATGACATGAACATTAATATTTTAGGTAAAATAAATAAATGAACAAAATAATTAGCTTCGTGCATAAAAATATCAACGAAAATATTAGACATGAGATTTTCTATAATTAGCAAAGTTTACATAACAATGCAAGGCAAGATTTACAACACACACATATATACGTATATATTTTGGTGTGATTCATTATTAATTATACTAGTGCTGTAACTATTAATTATATCAATCTCCCTGAAGTAATACTTTTTCCATCTGGATGGTTTCATTTCGTGTTATTACCAATTTTGCAAAAGAAGTAATAACTTGAGAAAACTTGCTGTTGAGATTCCCGGGGTGGTCCACGATTGTTAGCACGATATTTTGCAAATTTACTACGTTGATTTCATTCCATTTGAAATTCCCATGATCTGATCCACCATAATCGAATTTGTTCACATTTTCAATAATCATTTCGCGTGAATCCAAGCAATAGAAAAATCTACATAATCTTGGTTTCTTGACAATGTTTCTACGACATGAATCTCGCCATTACTGCCTTATATCACGCCTTGAATGCTCCTTGCCCTTTTTGTTCTATTCTCTCCACTATATAAAACAATTGATTTCTTCATATATGTTCATGGAGATGAAGCAACCCGGGAAGCCTATGGAGATGGCACTGAATTTTGCGAACGATCCGAGATAGTCTGAGCAGCCGACCGCTTACTAGTACAACGTTCAAGATATAGCGACGTCATTCTCGACCATTGAGAACAACATTTTCCAGTTCCGAACGGCTGTTTTATTACGTTTTCTCATGGAAAGAGTGATCAGAGCGTTGCTCGAAACCATCAGTTGGCAACTGATCTCTCTCTCTCTCTCTCTCTCTCTCTCTCTCTCTCTCTCTCTCACTCTTTCGTTCGGCATATCAAACCACGCATGCTTCACATAAGTGTCTCAATAACATTTTCTGTCATTGCCCATGATTTGTTTTGAAATTACTTAAATGTCATGTCAAACTCTCGTGCGAGCCGTGGCGAAAAGAATGCGATGGAAAAGCTAGTGTGTAGCACGCTTGATTGGTGTTTTGAGAAGCCGGGTTCAGTTCTAATTCGTGACTCATGGTTTTGAATTTCATTCCTTTTTCTCTTGGGCATTGAAATCATGCATGCTTCACATTAGCATCTCCGTCGCATATTGTTTGTCATGGGATATGAACGATGATGCAATCCAAAATGACTCAAATTGAAATGCGACCTAGATCGAGGTGACTATAGACGATCGCGGTAGGCAAAAGGTACATACACAAATTTGTTTAATATTTCGGAAGAATTTTCTTGTTCGAATCAAGAGAACAGAACATGTTGATAACAATGCTACTCGAGCATGAAAATGTGCTTGGCATAAAGTCATTTCGAGCTCTCATGCAAGCAATGGCAACAAGAATACGATGGAAATGCCAATGTGTAACATGCGTGGTTTGGTGCATAACGATATGGGTTTGGATCAATGCTCCAATTTTATTTGGGATCAACAATTTGTCCATGTGCATTGTTTTAGCTGTCCATTCATGTATGGTCAAAGGCAAAAAGTATTCCCAAAATCCCTCTCTCTATCATTCTCTTCTTATATTTTCCTATTTTAACATTCTAGTTATCTCAATGTACTTCATGGACTTTGATTTTATTGTGAAGATCGAAAATTTTTTCTTGTTTTGTCCGTTGGCATACGGGTGTCTAAGTTCAAATCCAATTCAAATCTCTATTTTCTATAAAAAGCCCTCGACCTTTTTGTAACATTGTTCAGTTAGTAATGTTTATGTCCAAAATGATTTTTTGTGGGCATAAGTGTGCGTGGCAATGTAATCTGTAATACGTACATTTGTTATTTATACATCTCTATATCACTAAAATAGGTCAATTGACCACAACATAAGGGAGAGCAGGTTCCAACACTACTTGCTTATCTATCCAATCTCAAGTTCCATTTGTTTCGTGGAAAAATGGATAATTTGGAAACCGTTTCTCTAAAAATAATCATTTGCATCGTTTACAAAAATGAACAAATAAAAACATTCGCATTGTCCGAAAATATTTATACATATTTTCTATTGAATAATCGTTTCAATCGAAATGGATGATCATTTTAAAGAAAATGTTTTAAAAATTGTTTATTTTAGGCATAACAAATGGAGCCTCACTTCATGTTCCACTTTCAAGCTTTATTTCCTTTACTTTTGATCTGCTCCTGGTCGGCCCGGCCCGGCCTGGCCCCGCCCATTCACATATTCCCCTATGAGCTTCCGTTTATATTTTTTAATTCTAAATCTACTTATTTAAGAAAAAAATAATATGCGCCATTCTGAATTATTTTCTCAGCACACAAATCACTACTTTGTACGACGAAATTCTATAAATCTACACTTCTCACTTTTAGAATCCAGGGAAAAAATAATACATAAAATAGAGCAAGGAAAGGATGATTTTTTTTTTTTGGTGATTTTAACCTGTAAGATTAAGTCATTTTATTCCACGGAATATATACTATGACTTATAAATTGGATTGTTCCAAATTACTAATCTTGAAATTTCTGAGATATGGGTGCAATTTCCCCTCCTCGAGGAACGGAATGCATTAATGCTTAATTATTCAGGATTCCCTTTTAGTATGCGAGGCATGATTAGTGTCCAGAAATTCATGGGATCATATGTTCGACTTTATTCAAGCATGCGCAAACCTACTGGACGAATATGATTCGCATGCTTCCCAATGAGGTGAATGATTGCACCAGAATATCCCTTTAATAAATTAAATAGATTGCTCTAGAGGAAACATGACTTCATACAGTTGGTATTGATGTAAATAATTTTTCGCTAATGCGGATCTGGATGACTGTTACCTATGTGAGAAGAGACCTCGGGTGAGAGCCACAACCCTCGCTAGTAGACAACGATGACAAAGAAAGAAGAAAAATACTCAAAAAAATTAAAAATTGTTCATGTTAGCATTACTATGTCACATAAGACAGTTAATATCTACGTTGATGATTTTCAACTAAAAGGTTTATGACTAAATTAATCAAATTAAAATATTAATAATTAAGTTGGCATCAATACACTAAGTTTAGGATTTTTTTTTTTTAAAAATAATTTTCCCTCACTTATTGTTATGCATGAATCCTTTAACAATCATGTACATCAAAAGAAACTCTAGACTAGCCTAATTACTATAGGGTAAATTCTTTTCTTATAATTTTAGATTAATGTCACAAAAAATCTTAAATTGAAAATTGATGAACCCATCGTACTATATTTATTTTAAATTAATTTTCACATCTCAAAAAATCTACACCCATTGTTAGGTCTTTAAAGGAAAAGAGGAGATGATGACGACGGTGGAGGAGGAATAACTAGTGTACCACTAGGAATCCCACCACGGCTTGTCAAAAGCAATCTACGTTTTCCCTTAAAGCATTCAGTTGTAAGACCAGCACAATATACACATGTCGCGTGTAGAACTATTTGAAGAAGCATAGAAGCGAGGATGATTATACACGTAGCGCGACGTGGAATTTCTCTAAATCCAACTTATATTTTTGACAACATTTGGCGATATTTAAACCCCCCATGCTATTTCCACCCTATAGATTTCTAAATCAACCCCATTTTCATCAAAATGACAAAATCCTCCTCAATTTTTCAATTGCAATTTAAAGTGGCTTGCCATATTCCTCCTTTCTCTATTTTTTTTATTATTCTTTTGAGAATTAGTTATTATAATTAATTATTACATATATTTTTATTTTTTAGTGTATTAGAGGAAACGTACATATAAATATTCCTATAACATTTTATATGTGTTTGTCTTCTTTATGAAAACTGGATGGACTTAGTCGTATGTAACAGGTAGAAGTAGCACCGCCATATCTAAATTAGCCCATTTAAGAGAGGTTTAGTCAAAACAAGTAGTGATATTCAAAGGCCACTAATCGTCCTCAATTTTTCCACTGCAATTTAAAGTGGATGGCCACACTCCTCCTTTTTCTATTTTTATTTATTCTTTTGGGATCTAATTACTATAATTAAGAATTTCACATATTTTAATCTTTAATGTATCAGAAGAAAATCGCATATAAATATTCCTATAACGTTTCACATGCTTTGTCTTTTTTATGAAACCACAGTGGACTTAATCATGTGCAGCTCCACCCTATCAATGACTAAATCCACCTCAATTTTACCAAAAAGAGAAAACCGTTCTCAATCTTTCCATTGCAATTTAAAGTGG
The DNA here is from genome assembly GCF_016545825.1 of Eucalyptus grandis. NCBI lineage: Eukaryota > Viridiplantae > Streptophyta > Magnoliopsida > Myrtales > Myrtaceae > Eucalyptus > Eucalyptus grandis. The sequence goes on from NC_052618.1 coordinate 580,179, forward strand.
ATGGCGACACTCCTCCTTTTTTTCTATTTTTATTTATTCTTTTAAGATCTAATTACTATAATTAAGAATTTAACATATTTTAGTCTTTAGTGTATCAGAAGAAAATCACATATAAATATTCCTATAACGTTTTATGGGCTTTGTCTTTTTATGAAACCTCGGTGGACTTAATCATGTGTAGCAGGTGGAAATAGCTACACCCTATTTAAATTACTCCATTAAAGAAAGTTTATCCCCAAATCAATTCAATTTTTTTATAAAAAAAGAGAGAATATCCGATTGCCGGGGCAAAAGAGGAAACGCAGTTGACTTTTTCCCAGTCCAAGACCCCAAAAAAGATAACGCCACGTGGCGAACGGACAGCCCACTACCCGCCCGCCACGTGGAAAGCCCCGGGGGCACGTCTCCCCAGACCCGCTCAAAAGAACCGTTCAACTCCACGAAGTCGCCGTTCGCGGCTCTTTCCTCCCTCCTCCTCCGACCCGAACTCCGAATCGCAATCCCGAACCCGAGCCTCCTCCGAACCTCCGAGGTCCGACAATGGCGGACGGCGCCGGCCACCCGGGCCGGGGCGCGGGCCTTCCTGCCCGACCTCCATCGGCGTCTCGGCGCCCCGCCGCCCGCGGCCGAGCAGTGCTTCGACCGGTTCCACTTCCAGATCGAGGAGATCGTCCTCGACCAGTACCAAGGTCGAACTCTCAGTCTCTTCTCGTCGTCTCGTTCGGAGCCGCCGGTGCGGCACGGTGTCGGAAGCCTCCGATGAGGGAGCTTTCTCTGAATGCGATGAACGGATCGTAATCTGAATCGGCGAATCGCGCTGAATCGATCGGAATGTCGCTTTCGTCGATCGGAGCTTTTTTTTTGGATTTCTTGTGCGAGTGTGGAGAGGAAAGAACCGACGAGCTGCGACGGCATTGCTCCATAATTGATCCTTGTTTTTTTCTTTGGATTTCTTGTGCGAATGTGAAGAGGAAAGATCGATGGGCTGCGACGGTATCGCTCCAAAGTTGATTTTTTTTTGGTCGCTTTTATGTTGAGGTTCGATTCGGAGAGATGAAGTCAGCTTTGAAATACAATGTGTGGTGCACGGATTAGTTGTCTGTTGTTTTCACGAGAGAAAAAGATGCTCAGTGGTGTACTTAGTCGGACTCGTCTTGGACAAAAACAGTTCCTTTTGCTCTTTCTTCACCTCAAATGTAATCACATTTTCATAGTATTAGAACCAAATCGGATCTATCATGAAGCTCCGTACATATAACATTCCAAACTAATAAGTAAAATTGTAAAATTTTCTTGATGTATCAGCCTTCCGAACTTTACTATCTCTGTGCCTAAGTCTTGCTTTCAGGATGTACTATAACAGGAGTGGTCAGTTACCTAGAACTTATGCTGGAATTGAAACTAGTTCTGATTCCGAAGGAGCAGTATTCATACATAACCAGTTACTTTTCCGGATAATTAGGATTTCATGGAGCACCGAGTGGGTTACCACTTATCATCTTTCTGTGAAGTCAGCTCCACTAGACAATTTTTGCAGGTTATCAGGGAAGGAAGAAGCTGACAATGATGATAATTCCTAGCATTTTCGTCCCAGAATACTGGTCATTCACCTTTTATGAAGGACTAAATAGACATCGAGATTCGATCTTCAAGGATTAAGACTGTTGCTGAGCTTGGCTGTGGCAACGGGTGGATTACTGTTGCAACTGCTGCAAAACTAGAGAAACCAGAAGACTAAAAAGTAGACCAGTAAATTTAGGAGACGGATTATTATAGTGATATGCACTAGAAAACAAATAAATTTACACGACCATAAATTATTTTTTGCTTACAGTTCTTGAACAGATGTAAATTTGTCGAGATTTCCAGGGACTGCACTTACTTATAAAGTACTCGCCGCCGCCAAAATCACAATCATGAGGGCTACCCATCCCTTCATGATGACTTCTGTTCGGTACCCCAAATACTCTAAATTTGGGGGCAAGGAGGCTTTTACCAGATGTGGATATGTAAGGGCGGAAAAAAGTACGGCCGAGCAAATGAGCCAACGTGCGATCGTCATGTAGGCCCTCCTCCTCGACGGGAGCCCACTTAAAAGCAATGCGAGCGCAGCGAGCGAGGAAGCCAACGACCCCGTGTTGACGGCGAAGGCCGGACTCAGCGAAGGCCGCGGATCGATCGCGACTGTCCATGCATTATATGCGAGCATCGCCGCGGCGAACATAAACGAAAGCGGTTGACCCCTAAGCGAATTGAGTTTCCGAGCGTTGGCATTTCGCCAGGTCCTCATCGCTTCCATTTCTGTACTGTAAAGAGGACGAACGTCTGAGAGAGAGAGAGAGAGAGAGAGAGAGAGGAAAGACGAGAGTTGAACGTCTGAGAGACATAGAGAGAGATATATATATATATATATAGAGAGAGAGAGAGAGAGAGAGGGAAAGAGGAGAGTTGTTAGCGGGGATGAAGGAATGACGGCCAAACGGTGATGCGCCCCGAACGAATCGCTCCACCCCGAACGAATCGCTCCTTTCACGTACATCACCAACGAAAACCCATTAATAGAACCGTCCAACGAGGGGGCCCAAGGGGACGCTAACAAGTGTCGTCGGCCCCTTGGTTTGTGGGTGTTGAATTCAATTCTCTCGATTTTGTGCCTAAATTTAACGAAATTTTAGCCGCAACAATTTTATTTTTCTTGAGACCGAATATGGCAATTTCGTTGAGCGAACTGGTCTCTGATAAACCGACTCCAGTTCTCCGCGAGAAATTAGATCTTCACAACCGCTCATTTTTCGGTCACCAGAAGTATCAGTTAGAGGCATCTCAGTTGACTATATAACATGTAGAGGTTGATTTTGAATGTTTGATTCAGTACTTTTTATATATCATATTTTGGACGATTGAATGGAAATTAAAATTATTAAAATTCTAGGATTTCCGCAGCCTGATTTCACTACTTTGAACCGGCAAAGAGGCCTGGCTTTACAACGCACAAATTCTTATGAATATCTACTAAACTTAAGGGTCCGTTTACTTTACAAATAATGAATAATTTAAAAAAAATCCTAAAAAAGATCACTTATATGGTTTTTGCAAAAATGAATTAATAAAAAAAATTTCATCATCTACAAAATATTGAAACTCAAATTGTTGTTTATAATACAAATATTTTTTGGCTAATTAATTCAAGTATTGTAAGTCATCATTTTGAGGAAATTATCCTTCAAATCATTCATTTTGTGTGAAAAAGATAGAGCATAAATATAATATGTCCACTCATCTTATCCTTCTATGGGTTTTCACTTCCGCGTTGATGTTAAGAAAAGTTATCACTTCAAAAGAAGAAATGTGATATTAAATCAAGTAAGTGGATTCATTTTAATCAAATAATGAATATGACATGAACATTAATATTTTAGGTGAAATAAATAAATGAACAAAATAATTAGCTTTGTGCATAAAAATATCAAAGAAAACATTAGACATGAGATTTTCTCTAATTAGTGAAGTTTACATAACAATTCAAGGAAAAATTTAAAACACACACATATATGTATATAATTTGGTGTGATTCATTATTAATTATGCTAGTGCTGTAACTATTAATTATATCAATCTCCCTGAAGTAATACTTTTTCCATCTGGATGGTTTCATTTCGTGTTATTACCAATTTGGAAAAAGAAGTAATAACTTGAGAAAACTTGCTGTTGAGATTCCCGGGGTGGTCCACGATTGTTGGCACGATATCTTGCAAATTTGCTACGTTGATTTCATTCCTTTTGACATTCGCACGATCTGATCCACCATAATTGATCATTTAGGAAAAAAGAAAAAGTTTATTTGTTAGTAGTTTCAGTTCAAATTTGTTCATATTTTCAATAATCATTTCGCGTGAATCCAAGCAATAGAAAAATCTACATAATCTTGGTTTCATGGCAATGTTTCTACGACAGGAATCTCGCCATTATTGCCTTATATCACGCCTTGAATGCTCTTTGCCCTTTTTGTTCTGTTCTCTCCACTATATAAAACAGTTGATTTCTTCATATATGTTAATGGAGATGAAGCAGCCCGGGAAGCCTATGGAGATGGCAGTGAATTTTGCGAACGATCCGAAATAGTCTGAGCAGCCGATCGCTTACTAGTACAACGTTCAAGATATAGCGATGTCATTCTCGACCATTGAGAACACATTTTCCAGTTCCGAACGGCTGATATACTATGTTTTCTCATGGAAAGAGTGATCGGAGCATTGCTCAAAATCATCGGTTGGCAACCGATCTCTCTCTCTCTCTCTCTCTCTTTTCTATCATTACTTATTATCTGTTTTGAAATCACTTAAATGTCATGTCAAACTCTCGTGCGAGCCGTGGTGAAAAGAATGTGATGGAAACGCTAATGTATAGCACCCATGATTTGTTGTTTTGAGAAGTTGGGTTCGGTGCTAATTCGTGACTCATGGTTTCGAATTTCATTCCTTTTTCTCTTGGGCATTGAAATCATGCATGCTTCACATTAGCATCTCCATCACAAATTGTTCATCATAGGATATGAACGATGATGCAATCCAAAATGACTCAAATCGAACTGCAACCTAGATCGGGGTGACTATAGACATTCGTGGTAGGCAAAAGGTACATACACAAATTTGTTTGATATTTCAAAAGAATTTTCTTGTTTGAATCAAGAGAATAGAACGTGTTGATTACGACACTACTCGAGCATGAAAATGTGCTTGGCATAAAGTCATTTCAAGCTCTCATACAAGCAATGGCAACAAGAATACGATGAAAATGCCAATGTGTAACAAGCGTGGTTTGGTGCATAACGATATGAGTTTTGATCAATGCTCCAATCCTATTTTGGATCAACAATTTGTCTATGTGCATTGTTTTAGCTGTCCATTCATGTATTGCCAAAGGCAAAAAGTAATCCCAAAATCCCTCTCTCTATCATTCTCTTCTTATATTTTCCTATTTTAACATTCTAGTTATCTTAATGTACTTCATGGTCTTTGATTTTATTGTAAAGATCGAAAATATTTTCTTGTTTTGTCCGTTGGCATACGGGTGTCTAAGTTCAAATCCAATTCAAATCTCTATTTTCTATAAAAAGCCCTCGACCGTTTTGTAACATTGTTCAATTAGTAACGTGTATGTCCAAAATGATCACTATAGAAGCGTTTTGTTGGGCATAAGTGCGTGTGGCCATGTAACTTGCAATATGTACATTTGTTATGTACCCATATCTATATCACTAAAATGGGTCAAATGACCACAACATAAGGGAGAGTGGGTTCCCGTGCTACTAACCCATCTACTTAATCTCAAGCTCCATTATGGAAAAATGAATAATTTGAAAACCATTTCTCTAAATATAATCATTTGCATCATTTACAAAAAATGAATGTACACAAATATTTGGACATTGTGACACTTGGAGTGCCATAACTTGGCACGGAGGGACACTTGAGTGCCATAACTTTAAAATGGTACACTTAAGTATCAATATCGGAGTAAAATGGGACACTTAAGTGCCACTTCGGCGAAAATCCGACCAAATGGCTGACGTGGCCATTTTCCGGCGAGTTTGGTCCAAAACGGCGTCGTTTTGCAAACTGACGTGGCGGAGAAAATGCAAAAACGATGTTGTTTCGTGTCTACGTGTAAATAATAATAAGAAAATTTAATTAAATTAGATTTAAAATTAATTTTATTTAAAATATTCAAAAAATTAAAAAAAAAAATTTAAAATTTTTAAAATTAAGAAAATTTTAAAAATTTTAAAAAATTAAGAAAAAAAGGGGGAGTCGAATGGGACAGCTGAGGGCTTTTCTAATTTTTTTTTTAATTTTTTAATTTTTCTTTTTTTTTTTAATTTTGTGAATATTTTAAATAAAATTAATTTTAAATCTAATTTAATTAATTTTTATATTATTATTTACACGTAGACATGAAACGGCGTCGTTTTGCATTTTCTCCGCCACGTCGGCGTGCAAAACGATGTCGTTTTGGACCAAACTCGCCGGAAAATCGCCACGTCGCCCATTTGGCTGGATTTTCGCCGACACTTAAGTGTCCCATTTAACTTCAAACCGGCACTCAAGTGTACCATTTGGGCTGTTCTTCTGCCCAAATATTTGCATTGCCTGAAAAATATTTATACATATATTGTCGTTAATAATAATTTTATTTTTCATCGAATAATAATTGCGATCAAAATAAATGATTATTTTAGAGAAAATATTTTAAGAATTGTTTATTTTACGTGAAACAAACTGAGCCTCACTTCATGTTCCACTTTCAAGCTTTATTTCCTTTACTTTTATATCCTTTGATCCACCTGGCCCGGCCTGGCCCATTCATGTATTCCTCTTTTAGCTTACGTTTTTATTTTCTAATTTTAAATCTACCTATTTAAGAAAAATAATAATATGCAGCATTCTGAATTATTTTCTCAGCACAGAAATCACTACTTTGTACGACGAAATTCTATAAATCTACACTTCTCACTTTTATTAGAATCCAGGGAAAAAATAATACATAAAATAGAGCAAGGAAAGGAAGGTTTTTTTTTTTTTTTTTTTTTTTTTGGTGATTTTAACCTGTAAGATTAAGTCATCTTATTCCACAGAATATATACTTTGACTTATAAATTGAATTGTTCCAAAATACGAATCTTGAAATTTCTGAGAGATGGGCGCGGTTTCCCCTCTCAAGGAACGGAATGCATTAATGCTTAATTATTCAGGATTCCCCTTTTAGTATGCGAGGCCTAAGTAGTGTCCAAAAACTCATGGGATCATATGTTCGACTTTATTTGAGCATGCGCAAAACTACTTAATAAATATGATTCACATGCTCCCCAATTAGGTGAATGATTGCACAAGAATCTCCATTTAATAAATTAAAAAGATTGCTCTCGAGAAAACATGACTTTATACGGTTGGCATTGATATAAATAATTTTTCGCTAATGTGGATGTAGACAGTTGTGGCCTATGTGAGAAGAGGCCTTGGGTGAGGGCCACAACCCTCACCTCGCCGGTAGTTGACGATGACAAAGAAAAAAGAAAAATACTCAAAAAAAAAAATATTATTCATGTTAGCATTACTATATCACGTAGGATAGTTAGCATTTATGTCGATGATTTTCAACTAAAAGGTTTATGACTAAATTAATCAAATTAAAATATTTATAATTAAGTTGGCATCGATACACTAAGTTTAGAATTTTTTTTAAAAAATAATGTTCCCTCACTTAGTATTATGCATGAATTCCTTCACAATCATGTACATCAAAAGAAACTCTACACTAGCCTAATAACTATAGGGTAAATTCTTTTCTTATAATTTTGGATTAATGTCACAACAAATCTTAAATTGAAGATTGGTGAACACGTACTATATTTATTTTAAATTAATTTTCACATCTCAAAAAATCAGTTGAGTGCTCAAAAAATCTACACCCATTGTTAGGTCTTTAAAGGAAAAGAGGAGATGATGATGACGGTGGAGGAGGAATAACTAGTGTACCACTAGGAATCCCACCCTAGCTTGTCAAAAGCGATTTACACTTTCCCTTAAACAACAAGTTGTAAGACTAGCACAATATTCACATGTCGCGTGTAGAACTATTTGACGAAGCATAGAAGTGGGGATGATTATACATGTATCGTGATGTGGAACTTCTCTAAATCCAACTTGTGTTTTTAACAACATATGGTGATATTTATAAACCCATGCTATTTCTACCCTATAGATGTCTAAATCAACCCCATTTTCATCAAAATGACAAAATCCTCCTCAATTTTTCAATTGCAATTTAAAGTGGCTTGCCATATTCATCCTTTCTCTTTTTTTTTTTTTTAATTCTTTTGAGAATTAGTTATTATAATTAAGTATTACATATAATTTATTTTTTAGTGTATTAGAGGAAAGTACATATAAATATTCCTATAACATTTTATATGTGTTTGCCTTTTTTTTTATGAAAACTAGATGGACTTAGTCGTATGTAACAAGTAGAAGTAGCACCACCCTATCTAAATTAGCCCATTTAAGAGAGGTTTAGCCGAAACAAAGAGTGATATTCAAAGGCCGGCACTATTTCCACCCTATCAATAACTGAATCCACCCCAATTTCACCGAAAAAGAGAAAACCTTTCTCAATCTTTCAATCGCAATTTAAAGTGGATTACCACACTCCTCCTTTTTTCTATTTTTATTTATTATTTTGGGACCTAATTACTATAATTAAGAATTTAACATATTTTAGTCTTTAGTGTATCAGAGGAAAATCACATATAAATATTCTTATAACGTTTTACAGGCTTTGTCTTTTTTATGAAACCTCCGTGGACTTAATCACGTGTAATAGGTGGAAATAGCGCCGCCCTATTTAAATTACTCCATTAAAGAAAGTTTATCCCCAAATCAATTCAATTTAAAAAAAGAAGAAGAGAGAATGTCCGATTGCCGCGGCAAAAAAGGAAACGCAGTTGACTTTTTCCCAGTCCCAGTCCCAGTCCAAGAGCCCCAAAAAAGATAGCGCCACGTGGCGAACGGACAGCCCACTACCCGCCCGCCACGTGGAAAGCCCCGGGGGCACGTCTACCCAGAACCCCGCTCAAAAGAACCGTTCAACTCCACGAGGTCGCCGTTCGCGGCTCCTTCCTTCCTCCCTCCTCCTCCGACCCGAACTCCGAGTCGCAATCCCGAACCCGAGCCTTATCCGAACCTCCGAGGTCCGACAATGGCAGACGGCGCCGGCCACCCGGGCCGGGGCGCGGGCCTTCCTGTCCGACCTCCGGCGGCGGCTCGGCTCCCGGCCCCCCGCCTCCTAGCAGTGCTTCGACCGTTTCCACTTCCAGATCGAGGAGATCGTCCTCGACCAGTACCAAGGTAGAACTCTCAGTCTCTTCTCGTCGTCTCGTGTTCGGAGCCGCCGGTGCGGCGCGGTGTTGGAAGCCTCCGATGAGGGAGCTTTCTCTGAATGCGATGAATGGATCGTAATCTGAATCGGCGAATCGCGCTGAATCGATCGGAATGTCGCTTTCGTCGATGGGAGCTTTTTTTTTTTTTTTTGATTTCTTGTGCGGGTGTGGAGAAAGGAAAGAACGGCATTGCTCCAAAGTCGAGCTTTGTTTTTTCTTTTGCGAGAGGAAAGGCATGAGCTCCAAAGCATCGCTCCAAAGTTGTTTTTTTTTTTTTTGGTCGCCTTTTATGTTGAGGTTCGATTCGGAGGGATGAAGTCAGCTTTGAAATACTATGTGTGGTGCACGGATTAGTTGTCTGTTGTTTTCACGAGAAAAAAAAGGTGAAGTAGGATTGAAGACAGGACAAAAAGATGTTCAGTGGTGTACTTAGTCGGATTCGTCCTGGACAGAAACAGTTCAAACTGCTAGATCATTAGATATGGTGTCTCGTTTCTGCCCAAGGCAGAAGCAGAAATTTGTTTTATCAATCCAGTTGATTTAGGAGAGGACGCGTTTTCTTGGCTGTTGAACATGAGCACCCTTTCGATTCGTCCTGAAATATACTAAACCATAGATAGCTAGCTGTAAGCATGGAAAGAAGTGGAGCCAATTTCGTGGTGGTCTGCGAGCTAATTTTGATGTGTGAATTGGGCGAAATCCCCATCCAGGCGTGGGTGAGAGACCATATGGTACTGCAACGGGCTAATAGCTTTTACCCATGTGTCTTTTGTAGGTACCCACGGTGGAAATGGAACAGATCAGGGTAAGCGTTCCCTTTGACCGAGCACAGTACTGGCTCCACTTTCCAGTGCTAGTCGATGATTAGAAGACGAAAATGAAGATATATTTTCCAAAATTTCTGCAGGATCAGAGAAGCTTTCTTTGATATTTTAGTTTATGGAAGACTGATGACTTAAGGGAGAGATATATTTTGGTACCTCAGCATATAAATTTTCCTTTTGCTCTTTCTTCACCTCAAATGTAATCACATTTTCATAGTATTGGAACCAAATCGGATCTATCATGAAGCTCCGTACATATAAATTCCAAACTAATAAGTAAAATTGTAGCATTTTCTTGATGTATCAGCCTTCCAAACTTTACTATCTCTGTGGCTAAGTCTTGCTTTCAGGAATGTACTATAACAGGAGTGGTCAGTTACCTAGAACTTATGCTGGAATTGAAACTAGTTCTGATTCCCAAGGAGCAGTTTTCATACATAACCAGTTACTTTCCCAGATAATTAGGATTTCATGGATCTCCAAGTATTTATATGTAGCTTGTTGCTTTTCCAGATTATTAGGATTTCATGGAGCACCGAGTGGGTTACCACTTATCATCTTTCTGTGAAGTCAGCTCCACTAGACAATTTTTGCAGGTTATCAGGGAAGGAAGAAGCTGACAATGATGATAATTCCTAGCATTTTCATCCCAGAAGACTGGTCATTCACCTTTTAAGAAGGACTAAATAGACATCATGATTCGATCTTCAAAGATAAGACTGTTGCTGAGCTTGGCTGTGGCAACGGGTGGATTACTATTGCAACTGCTGTAAAATGGTCACCCATGAAGGTGATTTTCTTTTCTTCCACCGTTCTTCATACAGAGAGTTCTCCTTTTTGCTATTCTTGTTATATTTGGATTTTGGAATGCACTGCTAGATGTTCTAGCTTCTAGGATCCCATTTAGAAGTTGGTTTATATGTGTGGATGTTGCTGCAAAATATCCTTGTGATGTGTTAGCGTAGTTTTTGATCCTCTTTGTTCAGAAGTTTCAGTTTACAATCTGATCTGAAGTTTGTCTATGATTGTAATGCAGGTGTACGGTCTTGATATTAATCCTAGAGCAGTGAAGATTTCTTGGATAAACTTATATCTGAATGCTTTGGATGAGAAGGGTCAACCTATATACGACAGTGAGGGGAAAACTTTGTTGGACAGAGTGGAGTTTCACGAATCTGATCTACTATTTTATTGTAGAGATAACGATATCAAACTTGAACGGATCGTCGGATGCATACCTCAGGTTCTATTACAAGTGACAGTTTTTAGTTCTTTCAATGTTAATAACACGTCCTAACAGCTATGATTTCCTCTTACTCCTCTTTACATTAGAGATGCATTTGTTTTGCGGAAAATGAATCCTTTCGATAATATTTTCCTAAATTGATTGCTTGTATCTCTTACAAAAGTGAACGTGCAAAAGAATATTTTTATCATCCCTGGAAATGTTTAGACATAAATTGTAGCCGTGACTAATTATTTTAAGCAATATAAGCAATTATTTGTAGAAATGTTTTCCATATTATTCATTTTCCATGAAACAAACGAATGTTATCTTCGCAAGAGTCTTAGAATCCTTCATTGATCTTCATTCACAGCAGGTTACCATTCAGATTTCTGCAAGGTGAGATACATGCTACGTCATTTCTTGATTCTAAGAGCCGTGCAACGTCATTTTAGGCAAGCTAAGCTACCTCGGCTCGTTCGACGTCGTTTAAGATGTTTACGTGGAGTGGTTTTTAATAATAATACGCCAACTCATTTTATAGTTTTTATCATAAAAGCCACGTAAAATTTTTTACTGAAATTTCTCGCCAAAGGCGTTAAGTGATATTTCTTCTCCGATTTGATATTTAAGTGAGCCGACAAATATTTTTTTTTGTACTAAAGCAAACATCATATATAACACTTTTTGTATTATTATACTCTTGTCCTTTATCGACCTCAATTTTTTAAATCAACATTACTACCTGTCATTGCAAGCCCCTTACTCAAAACTTGGGATAGGAACACCATAAATGTCATATCTTTCGTATAAAGCTCACTTGAATGTCATAATTTTTTATTGACCTATTAAGTATCATAAATTCTAAAAAAACGTTCACTTGAATGCTATAACTTTCAATTGATTGCTTGAGTGCCATAAATTTTAAAAATATTCACCCAAGCGTTGCAAGTCCCACATGGCATAGCACTTGTCTTAAATGTTTTTAAAAAAAATTATAATACTTAAATGATCGATTAAAAAAATTTATAGCACTCAAATGATCAAAAAAGAAATTATGGCGTTCAAGTGAGCACCGAACATAAGTTATAGCACTTAAATGATAGAAAAAAAAAAACTATGTTACTTAGGTGAGTGCCGTACAAAATTTATGACATTTGTGACTTTTTTGCCCCCAAAACTCTAACCTAACCTACCCACAGCTCAATCACTCACCTTCCCAGCGTGGTCCACAACTATCGCATCATCATTGGTCCGCTGCCACCTCTTTACCTTAGCCATTTCCCTATTTCTTGACTCGAGCTTGAGCATTCATGGTTTTGATGGCCGTGGTCCTATCTCACATTGTAGTGTTAGAATATGTCTCAAGTTTGAACTCAAAGCAAAAATTTAGTTTTTGAAAATAAATAAATGAAAGGAGGAAAAGGGGAATTTATGGAAATTTACTTTCCTAATCTACAGGGGTTGGGTTGGCGGCCAAGAAAAGAAATAAAAATGGAAAATAAGAAAAGAGGAAAGTTCAACTAGGACTGTCGACCGAACTACACAATTTCCTATTCATGTTGAGTCGGCCACTGTACGCCCTTACTCGAGTTTATGTGTGTATATATATATGCTTGGCTTGTGGGATTTCGCCTGCGGCTGTTGATGTGCGGAGGGAACCTTATCATGGGGCTCCAAGTTCGATATACATCCAAGTGAAAATTCTGCTTGTGTTTAATAGCCAATTAAATCTTATAGTAAGATTTGTATGATTATTTCGTAAAAAAAAATTATAATGATTAAATACCGTGAGTTATTCAGTATAATTAGGAGTCGGGAAAAATCGAGATTATTTGAGTGATTTTAGTGTAATTGTAATCCTCATTATATCATGTGATCTATGATAAAATTTATTGTTACTCTTTCCATGAACATAAATCACTTTATCAAATCGGCTCATTTATTTATTTTATTGTTCAATCATTTATTTCCACATCACAGAGCTCAGATATAGTGGCCATGGCCCCAAGGAGAGAGAGAGATTAAGACTTTTGGGTGTGTTGGATGGGTAGTGTAATCTTTTTAGTTGTCTTTGTCCGAAAATGTAGATTACAGATTAAAAAGACAAGAAGTATATAACAATATGGTATCAAGTTGAGAAAGGTTCATGAAATTTTTAAAAATTAATGTTTTTTTTTATAGAAGATCCAATTAAAGTGAAAACCTCATTTAGTCCAATAGAATTGCCTGGGAAATAATATGTGAACAACATGATTAAAAATAAAAATAAATAGGAGACATGGCCAATAATATTCTAGGTTCACTTCTTCCCGCCTTTTCCGCCATTAGGCCTTGATGGTCACTGCTCCGTGCCGCCACGACGTCGCTGCTGCCAAGTCTGCTTCATTCCGTTCATGCCATCGACGCGGCCACCGTTGGACCAGAACTAGAGAAACCAGAAGACAAAAAAGTAGACCAGTAAATTTAGGAGACTGATTATTATAGTGATATGCACTAGAAAACAAATAAATTACACGACCATTGCTTACAGTTCTTGAACAGATGTAAATTTGTCGAGATTTCCAGGGACTGCACTTACTTATAAAGTACTCGCCGCCGCCAAAATCAGAATCATGAGGGCTACCCATGCCTTCATCATGACTTCTATTTCGTACCCCAAATACTCAAAATTTGGGGGCAAGGAGGCTTTCATCAGATGGGGATAAGTAAGGCCGCAACAAAGTACGGCCGAGCAAATGAGCCAATATACGATCGTCATATAGACTCTCCTCCTCGACGGGAGCCCACTTAAAAACAATGAAGAGCGGCGAGCGAGGAAACCAATGACGCCGTGTTGACGTTGAAGGCCGGCTTTAGGGAAGGTCGCGGATCGACCGCGACCGTCCATGCATTATATGCGAGCATCGCCGCGACGAACATAAACGATAGCGGCTGATTCCTAAGCGAATTAAGTTTCCGAGCGTTGGCATTTCGCCAGGCCCTCATCGCTTCCATTTTCCGTACTGTAAAAAACGTGAACGTCAGAGAGAGAGAGAGAGAGAGAGAGAGAGAGAGAGATAGAGAGAGTTGAACGTCTGAGAGATAGAGAGAGAGATATATATAGATAGAGAGAGAGAGAGAGAGAGAAGAGGAGAGTTGTAACTTGTTAGCGTGGATCGAGGAACGAATCGCTCCTTTCACGTACATCACCAACGAAAACCCCATTAATAGAACCGTCCAAAGAGGGGCCCAAGGGGATGCTAACAAGTGTCGTCGGCCCCTTGGTTTGTGGGTGTTGAATGAATTCAATCCTCTCGATTTTGTGCCTGATTTAACGAAATTTTAGCCGCAACAATTTTATTATTTTTCTTGAGACCGAATATGGCAATTTTGTTGAGCGAACTGGTCTCTAATAAAACCGACACCAGTTATCCCCGAGAAATTAAATCTTCACAACCACTCATTTTTCGATCACTAGAAGTTTCAGTTAGCGGCATCTCAATTGACTATATAACATGCAGAGGTTGAATTTGAATGTTCGATTCAGTACTTTTTATATATCATATTTTCGACGGTTGAATGCAAATAAAATAATTAAAATTCTAGGATTTCCGCAACCTGAATTTACTACTTCAAACCGGCAAAGTGGCCTGGCTTTGCAACCGACAAATTCTTATGAATATCTACTAAACTTAAGGCTCCGATGAATAATTTAAAAAAAAAATTGTGAAAAAGATCACTTTTAACTTTCGCAAAAATTTAATTAAAAAAAATCATCATCTACAAAATATTGAAACATAAATTGTTGTTTATAATAAAAATATTTTTTTGGCTAATTAATTCAAGTATTATAAGTCATTCACTTTATGTGAAACGAGTAGATCGTAAATATAATGAGTCAACTCATCTTTTCCTTCTATGGGTTTTCACTTCCACGTTGATGTAAAGAAAAGTTATCACTTCAAAAGAAGAAATGTGTTATTAAATCAAGTAAGTGGATTTGTTTTAATCAAATAATGAATATGACATGAACATTAATATTTTAGGTAAAATAAATAAATGAACAAAATAATTAGCTTCGTGCATAAAAATATCAACGAAAATATTAGACATGAGATTTTCTCTAATTAGCAAAGTTTACATAACAATGCAAGGCAAAATTTAAAAAAACACACACACACACATATATGTATATATTTTGGTGTAATTCATTATTAATTATACTAGTTCTATAACTATTAATTATATCAATCTCGCTGAAATAATACTTTTTCCATCTGGATGGTTTCATTTCGTGTTATTACTAATTTGGCAAAAGAAGTAATAACTTAAGAAAACTTGCTGTTGAGATTCCTGGGGCGGTCCTCGATTGTCAGCACGATGTTTTGCGAATTTACTACGTTGATTTCCTTCCATTTGAAATTCCCACGATCTGATCCACCATAATTGATCATTTAGGAAAAAAGAAAAAGTTTATGTTTTATTAGTTTCAGTTCAAATTTGTTCACATTTTCAATAATCATTTCGGGTGAATCCAAGCAATAGAAAAATCTACATAATCTTGGTTTCATGGCAATGTTTTTACGACAGGAATCTCGCCATTATTGCCTTATATCACGCCTTGAATGCTCCTTGCCCTTTTTGTTCTGTTCTCTCCACTATATAAAACAATTGATTTCTTCATATATGTTCATGGAGATCAGAAACCCCGGAAGCCTATGGAGATGGCAGTGAATTTTGAGAACGATCCGAGATAGTCTGAGCAGCCGATCGGTTACTAGTACAACGTTCAAGATATAGCGACGTCATTCTCGACCATTGAGAACACATTTTCCAGTTCCGGACGGCTGTTTTACTACGTTTTCTCAAGGAAAGAGTGATCGGAGCATTGCTCGAAATCATTGGTTGGCAACCTCTCTTTTTCTCTCTCTCTCTCTCGGCATATCAAACCACGCATACTTCACATAAGTGTCTCTATTTTGAAATTACTTAAATGTCATGTCAAACTCTCATGTGAGCCGTGGCGAAAAGACTATGATGGAAATGCTAATGTGTAGCAAGCATGATTTGGTGTTTTGAGAAGTTGGGTTTGATTCTAATTTGTGACTCATAGTTTCGAATTTCATCCCTTTTTCTCTTGGGCATTGAAATCATGCATGCTTCACATTAGCTTCTCCATCATAGATTGTTCGTCATAGGATATGAATGGTGATGCAATCCAAAATGACTCAAATTGAACTACGACCTAGATTGAGGTGACTATAGACATTTGTGGTAGGCAAAAGGTACATACACAAATTTGTTTGATCTTTCGGAAGAATTTTCTTGTTCGAATCAAGAGAATAGAACGTGTTGATTACGACACTACTCGAGCATGAAAATGTGTTTGGCATATAAAGTCATTTCGAGCTCTCATACAAGCAATGGCAACAAGAATACAATGGAAATGCCAATGTGTAACATGCGTGGTTTGGTGCATAATGATTGGGGTTCTGATCAATGCTTCAACCCTATTTGGGATCAGCGGTTTGTCTATGTGCATTGTTTTAGCTGTCCATTCGTGTATAGCCAAAGGCAAGATGTATTCCCAAAATCCCTCTCTATCATTCTCTTCTTGTATTTCCCCATTTTAACATACTATTTATCTCAATGTACTTCATGGTCTTTGATTTTATTGTAAAGATTAAAAATATTTTCTTGTTTTGTCCTTTAACGTACGGGCATCTAAGTTCAAATCCATTCCAAATCTCTATTTTCTATAAAAGGCCCTCGACCTTTTTGTAACATTGTTCAATTAGTAACGTGTATGTCCAAAATGATCACTAGAGAAGCGTTTTGTTGGGCATAAGTGCGTGTGGCTATGTAACTTGCAATATGTACATTTGTTATGTACCCATATCTATATCATTAAAATGGGTCAATTGACCACAACATAAGGGACAGCTCCAATGCTACTTACTCATCTACTTAATCTCAAGCTCAAGCTCCATTAAGGAAAAATGAATAATTTGGAAATCATTTCTCTAAAAATAATCATTTGCATCGTTTACAAAAATGAATGTACAAATTTTTTTGCATTTTCTGAAAAATAAAAAATATATATTGTTGTTAATAATAATTTTATTTTTCATAGAATAATTATTTTGATTAAAATAAATGATTATTTAAAAAAATATTTTAAAAATCGTTTATTTTACGTGAAACAAAGGAGCGTCATTTCATGTTCCACTTTCAAGCTTTATTTCCTGTACTTTTGATCTCCTCTGATCCACCTGGCCCGGCCTGGCCCATTCATGTATTCCTCTGTGAGCTTACGTTTTTATTTTATAATTTAAAATCTACCTATTTAAGAAAAAAATAATAGGTGCCATTCTGAATTATTTTCTCAGCACACAAATCACTACTTTGTACGACGAAATTCTATAAATCTACACTTCTCACTTTTAGAATCCGGGGAAAAAATAATACATAAAATAGAGCAAGGAAAGGATTTTTTTTTTTTTTGTGACTTTAACCTGTAAGATTAAGTCATTTTATTCCACGGAATATATACCATGACTTATAAATCGAATTGTTCCAAATTACTAATCTTGAAATTTCAGAGATATGGGTGTGATTTCCCTCCTCGAGGAACGGAATGCATTAATGCTTAATTATACAGGATTCCCATTTTAGTATGCGAGGCATGATTAGTGTTCAAAAACTAATGGCATCATATGTTCAACTTTATTAGAACATGGGCAAACCTACTAAATGAATATGATTCGCATGCTCCCCATTGAGGTGAATGATTGCACAAGAATCTCCCTTTAATAAATTAGAAAGATTGCTATAGAGAAAACATGACTTTATACTGTTGGCATTGATATAAATAATTTTTCACTAATGTGGATGTGAACAATCATTGCCTATGTGAGAAGAGGCCTTGGGCAAGGGCCACAACCCTCGCTAGTAGACGGCGATGACAAAGAAAGAAGAATAATACTAAAAAAAATTAAAAATTCTTCATGTTAGCATTGCCATGTCACGTAGAACAGTTATTATCTACGTTAATGATTTTCAGCTAAAAGGTTTATGACTAAATTAACTAAATTAAAATATTTATAATTAAGTTGGTATCAATACACTAAATTTAGGATTTTTTTTTTAAAATAATTTTCCCTCACTTATTATTATGCATGAATCCCTTCACAATCATGTATATCAAAAGAAACTCTACACTAGCCTAATTAGTATAGGGTAAATTCTTTTCTTATAATTTTGGATTAATGTCACAACAAATCTTAAATTGAAAATTGGCGAACTCATGTTATATTTATTTTAAATTAATTTTCACATCTCAAAAAGTCAGTTGAGTGCATAGAAAATCTCCATCCATTGTTAGGTCTTTAAAAGGAAAAAAAGGAGATGATGATGACGGAGGAGGAGGAATAACTAGTGTACCACTAGGAATCCCACCATAGCTTGTCAAAAGCGATTTACACTTTCCCTTAAACAACCAGTTTTAAGACCAGCACAATATTTCACATGTCGCGTGTAGAACTATTTGACGAAGCATAGAAGTGGGGATGATTATACATGTATCGCGACGTGGAATTTTCTCTAAATCCACTTTGTGTTTTTAATGAGATTTGAAACCCCTATTTCCACCCTATAGATATCTAAATCAACCCCATTTTCATCAAAATGACAAAATTGTCCTTAATTTTTCAATTGCAATTTAAAGTGGATTGCCATACTCCTTTTTTCTATTTTTTTTTATTCTTTTGAGAATTAGTTATTATAATCAAGTATTACATATATTTTATTTTCTAGTGTATTAGAGGAAGGTACATATAAATATTCCTATAACATTTTACATGTGTTTGTCTTCTTTATGAAAACTGGATGGACTTAGTCGTATGTAACAGGTAGAAGTAGCACTGCCGTATCTAAATTAGCCCATTTAAGAGAGGTTTAGTCAAAACAAATAGTGATATTCAAAGGCCACTAACCGTTCTCAATTTTTCCACTGCAATTTAAACTGGATGGCCACACTCCTCCTTTTTTTCTATTTTTATTTATTTTTTTGGGATCTAATTACTATAATTAAGAATTTCACATATTTTAATATTTAATGTATCAGAGGAAAAGCACATATAAATATTCCTATGACGTTTCACATGCTTTGTCTTTTTTATGAGACCTCAGAGGACTTAATCATGTGTAGCATGTGGTGCGTTTGGAATTGGCCTTGCAAAGGGGCTTTGAGCCTCTAAAGATACTTAAGGCAAAGTTTGGGTGTTTGGGAACCACTTTACAATTCCCATTAAGCCAAAGTTGGCCTTCTCAAGGTGAAAGCCAAGGCAGGTGCAAAGGGTGCCTTGGGCTTTCGAATTTTTTCTCATACAATCTTACACCGTTCATCGTTTTATTTTTTCAAAACCATCCTATTCTACTGTTCATCGTCTTCTCGTGAAGGACTTGTTGCTCGAAGCTCCGCCGACGGCTCGGCATGGTCGCGGTGGCCTGTGAGACCGTCGCCGGAAGGGTGCGGCGTCGCCGGGAGTGGTGCGTGCGGGCGCGGTGATCGCAGGTGGGTCGCGGCGGGGGTCGCGCGGGATTGGGGCGGCGAGGTCGCGCGGGAGGTCCCGCGACCTTGCCGACCCAGATCCGGGACGGCGAGGTCGCGCGACCCCTCTGCGACCCAGATCCGGGCGACGAGGTCCTCCCGCGACCTCACCGCCCCAGACGGGTCGCGGCGGTCGCCGGAGGTCGCACGACCTCGCCACGACCCAGATCCGGGGGCGGCGAGGTCGTGGGACCTTGTTGCCCTAGATATGGGTTGCGGCGGGGTCGCCTGACGTTCGACAGCCTCCCACCAAGGTCGCGGGACCTCGCCGCCCCAGATCTAGGTTGCGGCGTGGTTGCCTGACGTCCTGCAGCCTCCCGCCGAGGTCGCGCAACCTCGCCGCCCCAGATCTGCGTCACGGCGGGTCGCCCGACGTCCGCTTGCCTCGTAGGGGGTCGCCCGACGTCCGGCAGCCTCGCCGGGTTTGCCCGACGTCCGGCTTCCTCGCCGGGGGTCGCCCGACGTCCGGCGACCCTCGCCGGGGGTTCGCCCGACGTCCGCACCCTCGCCGGGTTCGCCCGACGTCCGGCAACCCACCAGCGATTAATTTTTTATATTTTTTTTATAATTTGTTTTATCACAAAAGTCCTTTGAAAGTATAATTTTTCCAAACATCATTTTGTTCAAAAGATCTTTCTGATAGACTTTTAAATTGTAATTTACCAAACACATGATTGCGATTCGAAAAGTCCCCTCAACCTAAAGTCCTTTGCATTTTCCTAATAAATTTTCCCCAAAAGTCTAACCAAACGTAGTAGGTGGAAATAGCGCCGCCCTGTTTAAATTACTGCATTAAAGAAAGTTTAGCCCCAAACCAATTCAATTAAAAAAAAAAAGAAAAGAGAATGTCCGATTGCCGTGGCAAAAAAGGAAACGCAGTTGACTTTTTCCCAGTCCCAGTCCCAGTCCAAGAGCCCCAAAAAAGATAACGCCACGTGGCGAACGCACAGCCCACACTGGCCCGCCAACCATGTGGAAAGCCCCGGGCGCGTCTCCCCAGAACCCCGCTAAAAAG
This sequence comes from Eucalyptus grandis, assembly GCF_016545825.1. Classification (NCBI taxonomy): domain Eukaryota; kingdom Viridiplantae; phylum Streptophyta; class Magnoliopsida; order Myrtales; family Myrtaceae; genus Eucalyptus; species Eucalyptus grandis. The sequence continues at coordinate 600,771 of NC_052618.1, forward strand.
AACCGTTCAACTTCCGCGACGTCGGCGTTCGCGGCTCCTTCCTCCTTTCTTCTCCGACCCGAACTCCGAAGCGAAATCCCGAACCCGAACCACCACCTCCTCCGTTCTTCCGAGGTCCGACAATGGCGGACGGCGCCGGCGCGTGTGGCTCGGTGGAGGAGTTCCTGGCGGAGTGCGAGCGGTCCGGGGACGCCGCCTACGCCGCCTTCCGGAAGGTGCTGGAGCGCCTCGAGGACCCGGCCACCCGGGCCGGGGCGCGGGCCTTCCTGTCCGACCTCCAGCGGCGGCTCGGCGCCCAGCCGCCCGCGGCCGAGCAGTGCTTCGACCGGTTCCACTTCCAGATCGAGGAGATCGTCCTCGACCAGTACCAAGGTAGAACTCTCAGTCTCTTCTCGTCGTCTCGTGTTCGGAGCCGCCGGTGCGGCGCCGGTGTGGGAAGCCTCCGATGAGGGAACTTTCTCGGAATGCGATGAATGGATCGTAATCTGGAATCGGCGAATCGCGCTGAATCGATCGAAATGTCGCTTTCGTCGATCGGAGCTTTTTTTTTTTTTTTTTTTGATTTTTTGTGCGAATGTGAAGAGGAAAGAACCGATGAACTGCGACGGCATCGCCCAAAGTTGATCTTTTTCTTCCTTTTTTATTTTTGATTTCTTTTGGATGATTTCTTGTGCGAATGTGAAGTGGAAAGACGGATGAGCTGCGACGGCATCGCTCCAAAGTTAATTTTTTTTTTTGGTCGCCTTTTATGTTGAGGTTCGATTCGGAGGGAGACGATTCGGAGAGATGAAGTCAGCTTTGAAATACTATGTGTGGTGCCCGGATTAGTTGCCTGTTGTTTTCACGAGAAAAAAAAAAGGTGAAGTAGGATTGAAGACAGGACAAAAAGATGCTATTCGTCTTGGACAAAAACAGTTCAAACTGCTAGATCATTAGATATGGTGTCTTGTTTCTGGCCAAGGCAGAAGCAGAAATTTTTATCAATCCAGTTGATTTAGGAGAGGATGCCATTTTCTTGACTGTGAACATGAGCACCCTTTCGATTCATCCTGAAATATACTAAACCATAGATAGCTAGCTGTAAGCATGAAAAGAAGTGGAGACAATTTCGTGGCGGTCCGCGAGCTAATTTTGATGTGTGAATTGGGCAAAATCCCCATCCAGCTGTGGGTGAGAGACCATATGGTACTTCAACGGGCTAATAGCTTTTTACCCATGTGTCTTTTGTAGCTACCCACGGTGGAAACGGAACAGATCAGGGTAAGCATTCCCTTTGACCGAGCACAGTACTGGCTCCACTTTCCCAGTGCTAGTTGATGATTAGAAGACGAAAATGAAGATATATTTTCCAAAATTTTTGCAGGATCAGAGAAGCTTTCTTTGATATTTTAGTTTATGGAAGACCGATGACTTAAGGGAGAGAATATATTTTGGTACCTTGGCATATAAATTTTCCTTTTGCTCTTTCTTCACCTCAAATGTAATCACATTTTCATAGTATTGGAACCAAATCGGATCTATCATGATGCTCCATACATATACATTCCAAACTAATAAGTAAGATTGTAGCATTTTCTTGATGTATCAGCCTTCCAAACTTTACTATCTCTGTGGCTAAGTCTTGCTTTCAGGATGTACTATAACAGGAGTGGTCAGTTACCTAGAACTTATGCTGATCATCAATGGAATTGAAACTAGTTCTGATTCCCAGCAGTATTCATACATAACCAGTTACTTTTCCATAATATTTAACCAGTTACTTTCCCGGATAATTAGGATTTCATGGAGCACCAAGTGGTTTACCACTTATCATCTTTCTGTGAAGTCAGCTCCACTAGACAATTTTTGCAGGTTATCAGGGAAGGAAGAAGCTGACAATGATGATAATTCCTAGCATTTTCGTCCCAGAAGACTGGTCATTCACCTTTTATGAAGGACTAAATAGACATCAAGATTCAATCTTCAAGGATAAGACTGTTGCTGAGCTTGGCTGTGGCAATGGGTGGATTACTATTGCAACTGCTGCAAAATGGTCACCCATGAAGGTGATTTTCTTTTCTTCCACCGTACTTCATACGGAGAGTCCTCCTTTTTGCTATTCTTGTTATATTTGGATTTTGGAATGCACTGGTAGATGTTCTAGCTTCTAGGATACCATTTAACTTTTATAAGCAAAAGAAGTTGGTTTATATGTGTGGATGTTGCTGCAAAATATCCTTGTGATGTGTTAGCGTAGTTTTTGGTCCTCTTTGTTTAGAAGTTTCAGTTACAATCTGATCTGAAGTTTGTCTATGATTGTAATGCAGGTGTATGGTCTTGATATTAATCCTAGAGCAGTGAAGATTTCTTGGATAAACTTATATCTGAATGCTTTGGATGAGAAGGGTCAACCTATATATGACAGTGAGGGGAAAACTTTGTTGGACAGAGTGGAGTTTCACGAATCTGATCTACTATCTTATTGTAGAGATAACGATATCAAACTCGAACGGATTGTCGGATGCATACCTCAGGTTCTGTTACAAGTGACAGTTTGTAGTTCTTTCAATGTTAATAACATGTCCTAACAGCTATGATTTCCTCTTACTCCTCTTTACATTAGAGATGCATTTGTTTTGCGGAAAATGAATAATTTCGATAATATTTTCCTAAATTGATTGCTTGTATCTCTTACAAAAGTGAATGTGCAAAAGAATATTTTGATCATCCATGGAAATATTTAGACATAAATTGTAGTCGTGACTAATTATTTTAAGCAATATAAGCAATTACTTGTAGGAATGTTTTCCATATTATTCATTTTCCATGAAACAAACGAGGCCTCGGTTTCATTTAGCTGAGCAGTTGTATTTATTGTTAATTTGGCGTGTGCATAATTGAGTGACACTGTCAGAATTCAACCTCTTTCTGCTTTCCTTGTGCAGATCCTCAATCCCAATCCTGATGCTATGTCGAAGTTGATAACGGAAAATGCAAGCGAGGAATTCTTGCACTCCTTGAGTAATTATTGCGCTCTTCAGGTTCATTTAGATTTCATGCTATATGCTTTTACATCTACCGCAAATTCAAATTTAACTGCATAATGAAACTATAGTTCTAAGTCTATGGTCTTTTTGCTGGGAAAACTGGCTTCTTTACCTCATCTACATATTGACAGTTTAGCTGCATTGAGTTTAACGTTCCATATTTACTTCAAATTATCAAACGTCTCCTGATTTCTTTGGGTGATATTGAAAACAGAAGTAGTCTACTGTTTGTTATCTTCATATTGGTTCCTTAAGTAGCTTTTACCTTTTGTTACCCTTGAAGAAAGTATAAAATCATGCCCGATAATTTTGATGTTGTTCTAGTGGAAACCCATCATGGTGAAAAGCCATGGTTTCACCCCCTTTGGTAATTAATTTCAAAGAATGGGCTAGTTTCTCTGCTCAAAATCATCCTCTAAGGTGTTTGATCCTTGTTGAATTTGCTGGTTTTCAGCGTGCTTATCCTTTGTAGCAGCATGTCACCATATAGGTGCTCCATCAGTAGTATCCCTGCTATTTGTGTCCTATCAATCTTCTATTAACATGTTTTGGGTAGCATTTTGGAAGGATTGAAGAGACAACTTGAACACAATTCACCGCAATTGCAAGTTACTGAGAGAAATTTAAAGTCTGCATGACATGAACATGAATGACTACAAATTGACACCTGAAAATGTTTTGACCTATCTTGTTGAAAATCATAGTAATATCACATGGGTCAAAATTTGAGCTATTTATGCAATGACACAAAACAAAATGAAATTCAACATGAGCATGGCGAGACAACAAAAATTGTCATCCTTTATTCAGAACAGGTTACAATATGAGGAAGAAGTTCATGAGCCAGTCCTTTTCTTGTCTTGATATACATTACCCTTTCTCTCTCTCTTCTCTCTCTCTCACATGTAGCACACGCATGCGTGCACACGAGCACACTATCAAGTGAACAGAAGCTTAGTGTTTCTCTTTATTTTTAGTTAAATAATAACCACTCAGTGCCTGACATAAATTATGTTTTTGTCCTTCCTATTTCTATTCTTTTAAGCTTGTTAGTTTCTGCTTTTACCTAACTTTATCTGATTATTAGCTTAGTTTTAGTTTGAAACTTTTAGCTGACAACTTCCCATCCAGCTTTCAGTTGAAGATGGTATTTTCTTTCATTCAACTGAATTTTGTACTTGTTCTTACGTAATCATTCCAAATATTTTCATTGTAGAGTTAATTTTCTTTTCACTATGTTTATGTAAAAATTTAAATGCTTGTTGGTGCATTTCACACCTTAAAGTGCTGCTCATACGGATAGTAACCTAGGCTATATCATGTTGTTTTTGAGTCCATATATTTGTTTACTTTTCCTTGACTTTCTTGACCCAGCTTGTGCCGTAGGTAAGAACCATGTCCCTAACTCCTTTATATGTTTCTTATTTTAGGGCTTTGTTGAGGATCAATTTGGGTTAGGTTTAATTGCCAGGGCAGTTGAGGAAGGAATTGCTGTTATCCAACCATCAGGTATAATGATATTCAACATGGGAGGTCGTCCTGGGCAAGCTGTCTGTAGACGTTTATTTGAGCGTCGTGGTTTCCGTATCAACAAGCTTTGGCAAACTAAAGTATTACAGGCAAGTCATAACAACCACATGGAAACCTCAATATGGCTCCATTTAACTATATTCCATTCATTCAATATCCTTTGGTGTCATTGACATGAGAGATGGTGTTTCTAGTATACCCAAGATGAACTTCTTTTGAATGGTTGTTGTTACAGGCTGCTGACACAGATATATCAGCCTTAGTTGAGATTGAAAAAAATAGCCCTCATCGTTTTGAATTCTTTATGGGGCTTGCCAGTGATCAGCCTATTTGTGCACGGACAGCATGGGCATATGGAAGGGCTGGTGGCCGTATATCTCATGCATTATCAGTATATAGTTGTCAACTACGTCAACCAAATGAGGTATGTCTGGTTCATGCTCTTATATCGTGCAATTTTGCTATTTGAATCTCATAAATTTTCATTTGCATAAACTCCAGGTAAAGACAGTCTTTGAATTTCTGAAGAATGGATTTCACGATGTCAGCAGTTCTCTTGACTTATCTTTTGAAGATGATTCTGTTGCTGATGAGAAGATTCCTTTCCTAGCTTATCTTGCTAGTACTTTGAAAGAGAGTTCATACTTTCCTTATGAACCACCGGCAGGAAGCAAAAGATTCCGTAATCTAATTGCAGGCTTCATGAAAACATACCACCATATTCCACTCAGTGCTGATGTAAGTCGTTTAATATTATCTTTCATCTAGTCAAAACTGTTTCTTGACAGTCCTCCCTAGAAGCTTGTCTTCTTTGTCCTCCTTGATTCTGCTAAATTCGAGTGACAACAATCTCTCAAAATGTTTGACTACTCAGAGTAAAGAAATCGTGGTTTTATTGTGTCCTTTTTTGCTGATATTTGGTGTGAGGTTTTGCCAATGTTTCTCATCAACTGGATGGCTCACTGGCTAATTCTCGATCCATTTTTTGTCCTTTGCTGAAGAAAAACTATGTAGAGAAGAGATATATGTTCTTTCTAAATGGTCACTTTAGTCTAGAGTCATCCTATCTTTCCTTTCTTGTTTAACTGTACATATTTTTACTCCTAGCAACATTGATAGACTTAAATAACATGTATTCATACTAAAATATATAAGTTTCTGACCATGTTTTTTTTTTTTTTCAACTCTGATTCCAGAACATTGTCGTCTTTCCTACGAGGGGTGCTGCTATTGAGAATGCTCTTCGCCTGTTCTCGCCTCGCCTTGCAATTGTTGATGAACATCTGACATCAAACCTGCCAAGGAAGTGGTTAACATCATTGGTGATGGAGGTAATGATGCATATTCCTGATGCCATGCGTCTTTGCAGCAGTTGTTTACTCTGATGTTTTTCTAGTGTAACCCCAATAAAATGAGATCATTGAGGGAAAAGTTACTGATCTTAGATGGTTTGAATTTTTCGCAACTTAAGTAAGTGCTATGCATGTTTCTCATTATAATAGACTCAAACATGTCTATCTGCCCCAGGGAGTAGCATCCTTGGAGCATTACTTTGGCCTTTTTTTATCTTATTTGAAGGAGATATCCGGTATAACTCTTCTATAGCTTCACATAGAATGATTTTGAACTATAATTTTTTTTTTGCCAAACTATTGAAGTCTGATTTTGCTACTACACGTCTTATTAATCTAGCACAGGAATTCATGAGAAAACCATCCCCCGATCCTCAATAATTAAAAGCAATATCCACCAGCTATGGTTCCAATTAAAATGACCAGAATTTTATTTTTAATTGCTGCTAAAATTTCCTTTCCATGTACAATCAGATGCACGTTATGGACCTTTGAGAGAGTCTCACACCAGGCATTGTACCTGGACATCAATACATTTTTATGTGGGATCTCAAACCTGTAAAACGATCCCCAACAAGCCTGCTCACCTCTATATAGCAAGAATAATTCCTCAAAAAAAAAAAAAAAAAAAAAAAAAAAAAAAGAAAAAGAAGAAGAAAAAAGCATGCAGACAAGATCTTCGGAATTATCCTTGATTAGATTGATGTCCTACATATCTGTCTGACTCCTTTTTCATGGCCATACTTCCTACTCTCCTGCACCCTACTTATATCTTATATCTCTCCCTTAATAGAAGACTGATGCTGTGATGAAGGTGTAAAGCATTACATGTGGGTGAAGGAATTGTTGAGTCTCAACAATTCCATAAATAGGTAAAAGGAAATGTCAGTATTCAAAGTTGAGAACTTTGGCTCTGAGGCTCTTTTAACAAATTGAAGTTAAGTGTGCCCCTTCTCTCAAAGCTTGAGAAGTTATTTAATTGTGTAAAATACATCTTCACACATTTATTTGGTGCAACTGGGACCTCCTTTCAATTGATCAATTTCTTCTTAAATCCATTTTGTGCAAACACGGTTAAAATTGAATTTTAATATGTCGAGCGACTCACCATATTTTTTGTAAGTTACTTCTCTCTGTAAGTTTAGCAGTTGAAAATTTCATTTTATATAATATCGAGGACTTAAAATGTTCAGAAATTTGTAAATACTGACATTTAAAGTTGAAATCATTTCTAGAATTTGTTATGTAGACACCTTTGACATACATAAGTTGACCCAGATGGAGGCTTTTGCCATTTAATTGCCTTACTAAAGGGCATAATTGAAACAAATAAGAATTACAAGTCGTCCAAAAGAATTATCAACTTTATCTATTTGAACAGATGCCAGTTGGGACCTCCTTTTGAAATACTTCATTTTTTTTCGTCATAAGTTATATTTTTCTTATTTCTGTAGGATGCAGAAGCTAAAGATCCTTTGGAGGATGAAATTACAGTAATTGAAGCACCACATCAATCAGATTTGATGGTAGAGCTGATAAAAAGGTTGAAGCCCCAGGTGGTCATCACTGGGATGGCTCAATTTGAGTCTGTCACAACTTCAGCTTTTCAGCATCTGTTAGATATTACAAGAGACATAGGATCACGTCTTTTTTTAGATATATCTGAGCACTTTGAGCTATCAAGTCTTCCAGCATCCAATGGAGTCCTAAAATATCTTGCCGGAAACCCTTTGCCTGCACATGCAGCAATCATATGTGGGCTTGTGAAAAATCAGGTGAGTGAAGTACATCTTTTAAAGTGAATTAATGTTCATTTTGTTCATGGTGGCTCTTTTTTTATCGTTAAATCCGTTCTTGCAGAATTAAATGGGACTGTGAGATAACTTGAAGTTATACTTGTATATACAATTTAGTGCTTGTGATGATATGGCTATTGCATTAATTACTTATTTCAAAGTATTGATTGTGGCCGCATGCTTGGTAGGTTTATAAGGACTTGGAAGTAGCTTTTGTCATTTCAGAAGAACAGTCCATCTTCAAGGTGTTGTCGCAGACAGTTGAATTACTAGAAGGGAATACTGCAGCAATTAATCAAAACTATTATGGTTGTCTTTTTCATGAGCTTTTGGCTTTCCAACTTGCAGACCGGCGTCGACATTCAGAGGTTTGTTTGCACTTTTTATGTTGTCTTCAGCATAGTATTATGTCCTTGTGTAACAGTTGAAAAGCAAATTTGATATTGCTGGGACAATTATCAACTTCTCACAAAGCTTCGAAAAGAATCTCCTGGTCAGATAATTCTCAGCTAATAAACTTACTTTCAATTTCTGTTAAATAGGAGTTCTGACCAAAAAACGATGTTCTCTCAAGGCTATCTACTTGTCCCTGGCCAGAGAACTTGGCAAACTTTTATAACACAAAATGAAGCAAAACTTTCTTGAATAAGTTCCAGTTTACATCATCACTTTTCCTCTTTGGTACTTATATGGACATGGGTCATAAAATGCTGCATCATGGTCAAGTTTGTTGCATGGGCAGATTTTGTGAAAAATAGCAATTATTGATGGCCACTATTTTTGGGCTTCCAGTTTGCCATGGATATTTTTATCGTCTCATGTACGACTCTCTTTCTGCAATGGGCACACTATGTGCTAGATAATCCTATAATCTTTGTAGCAGTTCATTGATGTAGGTAGTAGGCTATCTTTGGTTCTTTTAAAGTAAGTTTTTGATATGAATGTGTCCTTCAGAGGGAAGCACAAAAGCCCACATCAGTTGATACAATTGGAATTGCGAATTCAGCTATCTCAGTCCTTAATGACTCTGAGTTGTCTATTAACGAGGATCAAGGCTCTTCTTTGATTCATATGGATGTGGATCAGAGCTTCTTACATGTGCCTCCTCCAGTAAAGGCAGCTATTTTTGAAAGTTTTGCACGACAGAACATGTCAGAGGCTGAGCTGGATGTCGGACCGAGTATTAAACAACATATTCAGAGCGAGTATGGGTTTCCAACAGATAGTAGCACAGAACTTATCTATGCTAACAGCTCGTTGTCTTTGTTCAATAAGCTGGTCCTCTGTTGCATTCAAGAGGGTGGGACCTTATGCTTCCCGGCTGGCTCAAACGGGAACTACATCTCTGCTGCTAAATTTTTAAAGGCAAATATTGACTGTCCCTACGCAATCTGCGGAAGGGTTCAAGTTGACTGAGAAGTCAATTAGTGAAGTGCTTGAGACCGTGAAGCAACCATGGGTTTACATATGCGGCCCAACAATCAGTCCTACTGGTTTGCTTTACAGCAATCATGAGATTGAAAAGATATTATCTGCATGTGAAAAGTTTGGTGCAAGAGTTATTATCGACACCTCCTTCTCAGGATTGGAGTTTGGTTCTGATGGTTGGGGTGGTTGGGATCTTGCAAATAGTTTGTCAAAGTTAAATTCCTCCAGCAATCCAACTTTTTCTGTGTGTCTGCTTGGGGGACTGTCATTTAAGTTGCTTACTGGAGCATTAAAGTTCGGCTTTCTGGTTTTTAACCGGCCAAATATGGTTGATGCATTCCACAGCTTTCCAGGATTAAGCAAACCTCATTGCACTGTCAAGTATGCCATTAAGAAGTTGTTGGGTCTGAGGGAGCGAAAAGCAGGGGAACTAATGGATGCTGTTGCCACCCATATAGAAATGTTGAAGAGTAGATCGAAGCAACTGAAGGAGGTAATAATCCTTTTCTCTGCAGGAAGCTTTCCATTTACTATGTCATGGCTTTTGCTGTTTTCAGATCCAGTCGTAAATCCGGTTATAATTAAGGGAGTTGCAGAAATGGTAATGGATGTTTGTCTGCTTGGTTTGACGTTTAAACTCCATGCCAGAGTGGGATTCCACTATGAAACATTAAAAGGGGCTCACTTGGGCGTAACTGTATTATAATTTCCTCTCATTCTAATTAGTGCAACTCTTTTAACAGTTGTGTCTCTGCCATAATGAAAGTTCTGTTCCATATGCTATGATAAGCAACAAGCACTCACTATTCAATAGTAAAAATCGGAAGAATAGTTTGTTGGGCACTTAACAGGTGGCTACATTTATTTACTATATAACTCAAGGCCCCTTTTGAGGTGGGAGTGGCAACTTTGTGGCTCATATACGGTACAATGGGTTTTGTCCATTTTGTAGTTGCAATGATGGGCATTTTGGTGAAATGCTCATCTCTACCCAGAATAGCTCATCCATAAGGAATGAATTGAGATCTGTAATTGTAGTTGCCTTTGGTCTCTACTCTATTTCCTAAGAGCACTAGAAATAGTTGGACCAGGTTGAACAACTCCTTGTCCAGCTACGATCTATCTTTCAACGTGATATGTGAGTATGAGCTGAACTTGTAGTAGAGATTTTGTTTCCCTCTCTTAGAAATGCTCTCCATTTGGTGACATATGGCTTTATGTCTGCCAATGGCACATTGTCATTGCTAATTAGTGTTGTGCAGACCATTAAGGCTTTAAATCAGCTAGTTTTGCATAGTGCTGATGTGGATGTGTTTCGTTTTATTTCTCATGCTATATCCTTTACTTTGTGGTACGTGGCAGACACTTGAGAAGAACGGTTGGGATGTTCTAGAGCCCTGTGCTGGTCTTTCGATGGTGGCAAAGCCTTCTGTTTACCTTGACAAGACTCTCTCCAGCAAGCCTACTCCTAAAGATGGCGTCTGCGCAGAAGAGGGATCTACATATGACATTAAGATAGACAACTCTAACATTAGGGAAGCGTTACTCAGAAGCACCGGTTTATGCATAAACAGCAGTTCGTGGACTGGGATTCCTGGCTACTGCCGCTTCACGATCGCCTTGGATGAGAATGAATTTGACCAGGCTTTGGGTTGCATAGTCAAGTTCGGAAGCGCTGTCAGTAGCTGAGCAAACAATGCAACGTGCCATGTGTGATCTAGTTTAACCACTGCTTGCCCTTCATTCTGTGTTCCGGTCTTAATAAGCCCGTGCTGTTTGGAAACTCTACCTGAGTTTCCCCTGAAATCCAGAGCATCGTGAAATGCTTCTTGCACGAACATTACAGGACAATGTCATTTGTCTGCAATGACGGTGAAATGTTTGCACATGGTTAGATTGCGCTTTCCCTGCGGTTATCATAGTTTTTTGGTTTTATGAATTTGTCTGCCACTCCTTGTTCTGTGTATAATGTGGAGAGCGTTATCCACAGGGTATGCCAAGAGAAATTCGATCTGCATCTAATTCAAGTGGTTGTTGCAACTCGACATTTCACTTAGTAAAGCATCTAAAATCTTTCATGAAATCTCGATCTTTTGGTAGAAAGATGAGTTATATCTTTTTTTTTTTTTTTTTTTTTTGGTAAATACAAGTTACAAAACTAAGAAAAATTAATGTCATAAGTCTACAATATCAATTTTATCACTAAGCAAAATATAAGATAATTCTCTAAGAGGTTGGGAGTAAAACGTAGTATCAAAATGCTTTGCTATGCTAACATTACCAATCATATCAACAGGTTAATGTCCTTTTTCAAAAATGTGGTGAATTTTGAAGAATTTTCAATAATCTTATGATATTCTTAAGTAATGTTGAATCAATATTATCTGTTATTTTTATCTGATTTAATAAGTTCGGTAATGAATTTAGGGTACATATCAATGATGGGTCATATCTTATGACAAGAAAACCTCAGATTTGTCTGCACATTTTTTTTTTTTTTTTTGGATCTGTTGATGAGGGCAGAGTTTTCTAGAACTGCCAAGAAGCTATGGAGTGTCTCTAGAATCATGCAGACAACTCTCCGTTTCTCCATGCGCACAGAACAATCCAGACAACTCCCCCCACCTATATAAACACCTCTCACCGCTCCTCTCCAACCTGCACAGATTTCACGTCGACAAGCCTTTGCAATTCAAGAGAATCGCCTCATCTTCATTGTTCCCTCAATCCTCATTCCATGACCATGGCCAAAATGGCAATCCTACCGCCACTCGCCGTCGCGGTCGCCCTCATCTTCTTCTCGTCCCTTGCTACTCCAGCCACTGCGCTCGTCCCATACTCGAGGTCATCGCTTTGGGACCTCATGTCTCTCCCTGACGACCCTTTCCGGGTCCTGGAGCACACTCCGCTCTCCCTCCCCAAGGGCATGCCCGATGCTGACGCTCCCCTTCCCCTCCTGGCGCGTGCTGACTGGAAGGAGACGGCGACTGCCCATGTTATCGCGCTCGACCTCCCGGGGATGAAGACGGAGGACGTCAAGATCGAAGTCGAGGACAACCGGGTCGTCCGGATCAGCGGAGAGAGGAAGGTCGAGGACAAGGAAGGGGACAAGTGGCACCGAGCCGAGAGGGCGAGCGGCAAGTTCTGGAGGCAGTTCAGGTTGCCCGCGAATGCCGACCTGGACAACATCAAGGCTTGGCTCGAGGACGGCGTCCTCAGGATCACCATCCCCAAGCTCGGCGACGACAGGAAGAGGCAGCCTAAGGTGATTCAGATCGCCGAGTCGGAGTCACAGCCATCTTCGCCACACGTCAAGAAGGCCGACATGTGAAGAGCTCCAGACTGGTCTCCCAGTTTCAACCGTTACGAGGAATAATGTTTTTGTGTTGGATGAACGAGATGTTTGGATTTATGTTTGATGACGTGTATAAGGTATAAACCATAAAAGAAATCTGTATTTTCTCAAAGATTATCAAAGATTGTATTCCTAGTAATGAGAGTTGAACAAAGTCTGTTTTGAACCAGGCTTGCGAAATCAAATGCTTTCTCCAAAGTTTCTCCTGTGATTGTAAGAACTAAAAGAAAGAGACTACGAGAAATTCCAGTGCCAAATCCAAAGATAAAATGCAAAAGGAGGAACACCCAAGAAGGTGAAACGTTCGCAAGAAATCAATATATATATTACATGCGCATGCAAGAGTTATTTGCCAAAAACTTAGTCCATGTAGCAGAAAAGAAACGGTAGGCACATCATCGAAGAAATTGGCGTTTCCCTTCGAGAAGATGATGATCTTGAATGACTCTTTTCATTGAAAGATTAACCCAATCCAAACATTTGTGCCATTATCGGAAATTAGCGTTTTCAGCTCTGATGTCTAAACAGATGACATCAAGAGTGTGCAGGTAGTTCCTTATGTTTCTCTTTTAAGATTTTCCCTGCTAAAATATGATGAGCTCATTTCTGGGATTGCACTTACAGACAATGGGGTTCATTCATCCATGTTAGGTCCAAAGATCCTGCCTGTTTATCATTTTGGGCACCGCACGCCAAGTATTTCACTCTTCCCTTCAGAAAAGTTTCGAGCTCCTCGATTGAGAGCAAACCAATTAAGATCTAGCTTTTCCGTGGGCGCCACAATGCTACTATAATCCTTGGATCAATCCCCGGATAGAGACATTGTCATTGGCTGGGATCTTTGGCTGGGATCTCTAGACCAAATTGCCAAATTGAGAATCCAGCCTAGCCATTCTATATGTTCTGTTCTCACCAAAAGTTGAGCCAAAGCGACGCTTCCTCCGCTGATGACCTTCTGCGGTCATGATTTGTCTTGAAGTATGAGGGCCGTGGTCTGCGGGCTATTCTTAATGTGTGTCTGTGGGAATGAACCAGGAACTCTCTGCCCAAGCATAAGTATTTCACGGTTTTGACATCAGAAAGAAGAAACAACCAACGATTTCTGAGGACGGTATGAGGACCCTTTTCAAAGCATGTGAAGGATAAAAAAAGAAACTATTGACACACTATTAATCTAGAGCAAACATAGTCTAGCGACTTTATGTGATATAAATTCAAGAGTTGTCATTATCATGAGCATCTTACCATATCGCTTTTCTTTAGATATATTCATCTCATTACAGTTTGGAAGAAAGGATAATTGAGTATAAATTTGTTGGCTGGTTCAAGAGCATTGCACAAGCCCGGCTCTTTCAACTTGCTTGCAGCAGTCGCAAATTGAACATGAAGAAAGCTTTCACTCTTTAGGCATATAATATTCTTGTTTTTTGAAACTCATAACTACCAACACTTTAGACCCCAATTACTTGCCTTTTCTGGTCTACTTAGTTGCCTATTTTAATTGATGAAATTTTACACTTTTTAATTAATAAATGGTGTGTTTTGGCTATATTGAGAGTGGAGACAGGCACTCTATATGAAATTGGAAGATGATCTTGAATAATTAGCAAATGAAGGAGATAAAAAAATATATTGATTTTGCTCTCAAGAAGATTACGCATAAATAGCTTGCCCACCTTTTCCACATCAAGTCGATGACATTTATTTGAAGATCCTGACAAATTTAGGAAAGCTATCAAGAAAGGGGAAGTTACATTTTTTGTGCTTTAATATTTCTTAATAATTCATAGCATGTACTTATATTATGGTTTGATAAATATTGCACCTTTACATCTCGAAACTACATGATAGGCTTCAAATCTACTTTATTAAATAAAACTACAATTATACTTCAGTAGAGAATTTGATTGATGTATATATTCATCTTGCAATAATTTTCTGTATATCATTTCTGTTGCAAAAATTTACGTCAACACCAACATTAAAATAATATAACAAGTACCATATTTGCATGATGAAGATTGCAATAAGAACGTGAGTAATGAGATTTCTCGACAAGAACCTTGCTTTCGCGTTTTAGCACTCGAGAATCCACGATAGCATCAATGGATTGTCTTCAATTAACTGAATTTAATGTCGACACGGCCGGGCCCTTGGTATCTAATCAAGCAGCTACAATGACCAAGTCGAGATTTACTCTAACTCGTGAGAGCTCGACCTAATTTCACTCCTGGTAGAACTTCATATTGAGTGTAGGTAATAATTTTCCCGACTTGACTAGCATGACAAGGGATCACCATATCTTGTCCTAGCATAGGTTGGCTATTGTAAAATAAATTCTCATTTTTATATGAAAAGGATATGGGAGAGAATGTTTTGCCAGGACATCAACGAACTTGTGGCTATTGTAAAATAAATTCTCATTTTTATATGAAAAGGATATGAGAGAGCATGTTTTGCCAGGACATCGACGAACTTGTGGCTATTGAAAAATAAATTCTCATTTTTATATGAAAAGGATATGAGAGAGCATGTTTTGCCAGGACATCTACGAACTTGTATTATACAATATATAGACCAAATTCATCGGTTAAATAGAGGAGCAAAAATCCCTCTCATCCGATGAAGATACAACCAGGACTCTAAAATTAGAAATGATAGGGATATTCTATTGAATGTGAAATCAACATTAAAAATGAATTACTGATTGAGAACGCTACTAGGAATGAGCCCTTTTTATACCCAACTCCATTTGTGTGTTTGTCTACACTAAACGTAAGAGAGTTTTTTGAGAAGGAGAGACAGTAAAAACTATCATAATGTCCACAACAGAAAAGTGTCAAAAAAATCCTAAATCTTTTACTTGGTGTCAATTTAGTTTTAAACCTTTTATTGGTACCAATTTAATTTCAAACCTTTTAATTTGGTGTCAATTCAGTTCTTCTAGCTAATTTTGGCTGAATTTTGTTGACGTGAACATCGATTGGCTGATGTGGCATGGTCGGTGCTAATATAGACAAATTTTAATAATATTTTAATAATTTTTTTTTTTTTGAATTTTTGAATTTTTGAATTTTTATTTTATTTTATTTCTTTTTCCTTTACCTTCTCCTTCCTCAAGCAGGTTGTTGGACCATGGCGACTGGCTAGAGGCAATAGCTAACAAGGTTGAGGTCGACCTTGCCAAAGGCTGCGAGGTCACACCGACGAGGGCTCAAGTCCTCGCTGGATTTGGTGAGGGCGAGCCTTGCTCATGGCTGGAGAGGGCTCGAGGCCTCACACTAGGCTGCCTCAAACCAGCCTCGCCCATGCCTAGGGTTCCGGCTAGGGCAAGCCTTGCCACCCAGTGTGAGGCCACCCTCACAACCTAGGTGGCCTCGAGCCAGCCCCACCCATGGCGAGCCAGCCATGGGTGAAAGGAAAAAGGAAAAAAAAAAAAAAGAGTGAAAGAACCACATATGCTACATGCCTGCGTCACATAGAATTGCACTTATATGCTCATGGGGATTTTGTTTAGCTTGAATATTATGAGTGATCCGGACGTGTCATTTATCTAAAGGATCTGCAATGGAGAGAAGTATCACAATCGGAAGCTTACGTGAACATTTTGGATTATGTCATGATTGATATGAGGTTTATTGGTGAAACTGAGGGGTTCGACTATGCCACGTTTGGCGACGTCGATTCCTTCGACCATGGAGTGTGCGTCCGGCCGTTGACCCAATCGAACCGTGCCGGCTGCATGAATTTCACTCAGAAGCAAATGACAAAAGCTGGTCCACATAGTGTCGGAGAGCAACCTTAGCTTCAAGATTGCAGAATCAAGCACAAGTACAGCGATTTCACCGAGTAACTTAGGACTTACGACCAAAAGATCAATTCATACTTCAAAGGGGAGAAAAAGAAGTGTTTGACACTCCCAGGCTTTCCAACATTAGCCCCTTCTCATACCAACTCTCTGAAACTCTCGCTATCACAAATGCCAAACGCTCATCACAATTCCACACGCTGGACTTGAAATCATCGTGGTTATACCCAACCCTCACGTTGCCTTCATGTTATACTAACGACGTCATGTTGATCCATGTAACAACTCCTCTACTTTGTAAGACCTAAATGGATCTACAGGATAATCGATACTATAGAAATAAAGTAGCAGTCTTAAAAATACATACATTGCCTATATGAATATTATGACAGCATTTCAAGGAATTGTATGCATCACTAGCTCTTTCCTCTTGTGCACCGCAATGAGCTTTGTGGTAGGCACAACCATGTCAAATATAATTTGCAACAGGCAGCAGTATTTCCCTTTGGCTCCATACGCAACTATAGCGAACATCATCCTAAATGACTTGAGCGCTAAGATGGTGAGTCATAAATACACCTACTATAGCGTGGATAATAATTCCACCATAGCGTGCTGTGCTGATGGAGCATGCAATGGTGCGCTTCAAGACCAAGGCTGTATACCGCGAGAAATCAAGCCAAGCATCAGTGTAGCGATGTTATCGATGCTCAAATTCAACTCAAGGATTGTAGAGTTAGGTAGGAGGGCTATTCTTTCACTATTCTTTCACTGAATGACAATGTTATGCAAATAAATAATTGCAGTAGAGTTTAGTGTGAAATAATTCACCGGCCAGATGATGGAATGTTAACTTTGTTGACACTTGAATTTCTACAAGCAAATCAAACACATATTTTGATAAAAATAAATATAAAAGTATGATATAAAAATAGTAAAAAATAAATAAAAACCGAAATAAAAACGAAAAAAAAAAGGAAAGTAATGAAAAAATGATCCAATTCATTCAAAATTGAAAGGGCTGGGTCAGGTATGTTGGGCCTGATCCACAAGCGCAGCCCAGACCATACCAAGCCCATCAGAGTAAGCCTCGGCCCGTTAACCCACTTGTACCAGACAACATCAAGCACAAGCCCATGCACAATTATTAGGTCCTCGCTGTTGCCATTTTCCCTTAGCTGTCTATTGAAAAATTAGAAGCGTAAATGAAAGGACCCGACCAACGCACTTTTTACATGAAAGGCATATATACGTACGTTGGACACAACCACCATGAAATTATGTAATACGTTATATGATACACATTCAGAGGCCTTTCTGTTTTCAATGATCGGCCATTTATGTGATATCGCAATAACATATTGGGATTGATTAAAATCATTCACCATCTTCTTTTGTCACTTTTTTTGGTTTTTCAATAACCATGGGAACCCGCGAGTCATGTGAATTCGGTAATTGATTCGTTGGTGTGTGTGGAGATTTTTGAGTCAATAGTTAAATCGTTTGTGAGTACACTATTAGGAAGAGATGCAAACAAGAAAGTTATTATGAATTGCCCGAATCCAACAAATCAAAGGACATAATTGCATAAGCTGCAATAATGTTCAATAATGGGGTAAATCCATCTCGTTATGTATCTTTGTGGGGGAACATTTGTAAGGCAGATAGGAAGCGGGGACCTCCAATTTTTTGTCCTCATTTTTCGATATATCTTTCTTGAATTGTGAGTACGTTGGTGAAAAGAGAGAGTTTTAGGCAATTAAGATCCCATATTGATCTCTAACGGGAGAGAGATAAGCAATATGGGCAGATTAATCTTTTGCACAATCCCCAGATTGATTAAAATAAAATGCGATAGTGACGTATCAAACTTTACAAAGAGGCTGGTGTAGATTGAATGAATATCTACAAAAGAGGACCTCGACGAGGATAGACGAGGATAGACGAGGATAAACTGAAGCGCGACATGATAAAAATGCTAATCTTGACAACGGTGTCATCTGATCCATTTAGCCAAATATAAAATGCAACCAATATAGTTTTTTTTAACAAAACTAATTTCATCTCTGCGACGCATCATATCAAGAGCCGCTCTCCCATCGCCAGTTTCTTCCCTCTTGTTTTTTTTTAACAAAGCAAGGGCCTGCGCGCATCACGTTAGTGCTCCCATGTTTTCGGGTCAGGAGGCCTCACGTTGCATGAACCTTCATCGTTCCCCTTCACCGGCCCCGACCATCGACGTTGACACCTCCGGGACTTTCTCTCCGATCCGATCGCCAACCGAGGTCAAAAGCTCTCTCTCATGGGGATAAATTCCACACTTTCTGTTTCTGCGGCTCATGAACGAAATGGAGCCCATGAGATTTGGCTAATGTTTGTGAGTAAATCAGGCACGATTGAAGCTCTATTAACAACTTGGACTTGCATGGTTGTTTTCGTGATGATCTGAAACTGAATCGTTTGCTTTGTTTTCCGTATGAACTCCTTGACGGAAATGCATATCACTTGTTTGATGAAATGCATGAACTAGATCGGTATGTAACTTCTCGATTCAATCCTTGAACGGAACACCATATTACATACAATCAATTTGTTCTTGATTCATCAAACCCATATTATGGCCGAACTTGTTTGAATATGATGCTCATTTGTCAACTAATGTCGCGATTCCCATCTTTCGTATCCTCAACATGTGACGGGAAAATCGCTGTCTCGTGGCTTGCTGATCTCTCTGGTTCCGGTTAGTAAGTGATCTATACGAAGAGAGTCGAGTTTCGAATATGAACTCTGTGGTGAAGGGGTGCGAGATCTGCATGGTCGTGTGCAAAAGAATCGAACGTCAGAATCGCCTTTGATCTTCATTGGGTGTTGTTCTCTTCCTCATGGTCTCGCGATGCGTGCACAAGAGGTGGAAAACTTCAGGAAATGTGACTTTTCTGATGCTGTGGTTTTCATTTCGTATCCCATGCTTAGATGGCTCGTTGACGGAGTGAGATAGCTTCGAATAGATATATTTGGGTTACATTCGTTTCCGGATAAATTCTCCTATTTTGTTTTCACTAACCAAGAAAATCAAAATAAAAAAATAATAATGAAAATTGTAGAAAAATGCAAGTCTTTGTTAGGCGGTTCTGTTTTAAGGATAATTTCATTTGATTGATGTCCTTCGAGTTTAGGGAGTCATCTCTTGAATCTTGAAATAAATTGAAATTTTAGGTTGTCTTTCTTAGATGAGATGGATGAAGAAAATAAATAAAAATAAATGAAAATAAATGATATAAAAAGTCCCATTTTCATTTATATTAGGATTACATCTAGGGGTCACTCACTTCTACGTATGTCTACATAGGCTTGTGTTTGTCCTGAGGCTTGATAATGAGACAATGAATATTCTTTATCTAACACCATATCGGGTTAAATTCTCTTGACTTTACTTTCTGTATTTACTTACTTTCGATACCTTGATTATGGGCTTGGCTTATTATGTGATGTTTTCATTTACTATGTTTCGATTATATGATTTAAATCTGAGAGCAGTCATTGCCATGAGGATTTAACCACATTGTTTTTCTCAGATATATTTGCCTCACCACAAGTAGTAAGACAGAATGTTTAGGTTTAAATTTGCTAGCCGACTCGAGGGCTTTGCTTGCACCTAGCTCTTTTAGTTTTGCCCGCATCAGTTGCAAATGGGACATGAGAAGAAAGCTTTCACTTTCTGGGCATACACTGATATGTGATCCTCATATCCACCGATGTAGCGACCTTAAATTAATAGATCAAATCTTTCTAATAGTCTAGCTTTTGAGGCCTATAAGCACAATACGAATGTTATTTTCCAGCACAGTCAAATCCTATATGACCGATTCAATTTGTTTCTATTAGCTGGACATAGTCAGCTAGAGATACATAAATATTGTGAGGATGAATTAGCTCCTAACACGATCTTAGTCTAATGACGCTGTATGGAATCTGAATCAAAGAGAACAACACAGTCGTGCTGTGAAATTTAGCTCATAGATTAGGACTCGGACCTTGAAAATCTCATGATGAGCAGTTCGAGCTTCCGTCCGTCTCCAAACTCCGTGCTGAAATTAACGTGAATAGGAACTGCTATGAACTTCGCAAACTTACAAAGGTGAGGACGCTTAGGTGAATGCAATTCATCCCCCAAGACTTCAAGCTAGACTGAAACATCATGGTCATAGCCGGCGTCTTCCACTTTCATCTAGACAAATCCACAATAGCCAAGGCTCGATTCCTCGCCATCGGCATTCGGCGCCGATGGTGGATATTCTATCTCAGACGTGCTTTTTATCAAATACGATTTCACAGATTGATTCTAACCCTTTGATAACCAAACCATTTTATCACATTTTTCCAATTCCACAGGCCAGATAATTGCATCGTTCGACATTCTCAGAGATTCTCACCATCTTTTCTTATGAGCCTCTTTGGAATTCCCCGTGTAAAAAATAAAAACCACGATTTTAATAAGCCTACGGCACCTGATTATGAATTTAAAATGAAGAACGACATAACGGAATGCAGAAAACCGGAGAGAAAAAGAACGAATAAAAGCATATATATACCACAACAATGACACATCTTCTGATTCCGCTCTCCCAAGCTTTTTCACTCTGAAGTGTGTCAGAGAGGATGATCTGGAAGAAATGGAGTGTCTCCAGCACCAAACATAAATTTTATTTCTCATTGATATAACGGAATTTAGGACAACTAAAATCATTTGAATTAGGTTGTCGTTAAATGATTTGATAGTTAAATATCTCGAAAATATCAATAAGATTTTGAAAGAAATACGAAATCTTGATGGAAAATTAGATACCTACAAATTCATGAATCCATATTTGTTGTTAAATCCGATTGAAACGAAGTATAAATATATAACGTGGCAAACCCATCCTAGAGATGAAACAGCCACGGTCCAGGGTTTAGCATGTTGAGTTGAAAATTTAAATTAAGGTATCCTGGATTTTTTTTTTCCTTTTTGATTGATTTGGATTGAATTATCATTATTGATAGTTATATTAACATCTTACTCAACGTTTCAGTTATGCTAGCTAGGTGATTTCCATTCAAAGCAACGGTGTATGTGAATAATATATCTAAATAAAGATTCCATATAGTAAATGCTCATATCTCTTTTCCGGGATTGGTTAATTAAATGGTTATGTTTTAACATCAATAATATCACAATCACTTAGTTAGCCCAGACAAGACGAGTAACCTCAGGTTTACGGATGTATTTAAACATAAATTGTAGCTGACGGTCTTGCTGCAATTGGAGCAATTATTCGAGATCATCAACAAGAATGAGCTTGCACCTGAGCTTTATGGCTATAAATCACAGGCTTGGCTTGACATATGTTCGAAGAATGGATTCATGATCTCAAACGGTCAAGAGTAGAATTGCATTCTTCAATTGCAGAGTCACGAAAGTGATCCTAGCTACTCACAATATCATAGCAACTTGTTAGGTTTACAGAATCTAAAAATGATAAGATTGCAAATAGCTCCAAATAGAGAACAAAGACAAAATGACATACGCGGTATATTGGTTTGAATTAATATACGGCATAGAGTGATACTTCCTGTGTTCATCTCGATTCAACCTAAATCAGGTGCTCACCAGCATTACTGAAGATGGAGACTTGGAACACCACATTGTTCCCTTTCAATGAGCTCAAACACAGACATCTCCTTTCCTCATAGACGAGTTTCTCTTGCAGACGTCGGCCAACCACCGGAGAAGTTCACGGTGCAATATTGTTGACAGGTGCTGAGCTGCACCGGCCCCGATCTATTTGAATTCTAAGTGCTGCAATTTGCCCATTTTCGACACGTGTCTCTCCATGAATTTGCAATGAATGATCTGCCCATGTAGATAATTTTCCAGTTTATTGGGTCGTTCCAGGTTCAGTTTGCATAATTTCCCGTAAGCATATCGGTTTAATGTTTCCAATGGTTTCAAACCTATCACTTGAATCGACACACACACGGACATAAAGAATATATTACGATTAGTGTCCTGATTGCCTTTTTACCTAGTTCCATTACTCTGTCAATAAAATGGTCGATTAGCCATGTAAACCTCAGCGAAATAACATGTCATGTCGTTTCTTATTTGAGATATGTTGGTGATGAATGGAGATCGGAGCGGTACCTATGTCGGTGATGAATGGAGATCGGAGCGGTACCGCTTTTTCCTTTCATAACAAGAGATTGCCAAACCAACATTTGGAAGAAGGGATACTTTCAAATTCTCTAGCTTTTTCTAGGGCAGTAGGAGGCCTTGGATGAGCAGAACAATGAAAAACCCTCTGATCAGGGCTCACTTGACATTTAGCTTGTTTGGTCTGAGCTATGGTAAGGAAAGGAGAAATGTCATGAGCACATATGTAAAATATTTCGAGTTACAACGAAATGATTTAGCAAGCTCTTCGTATCAGACATAAGTACTACCTACAATTTGGGCCACCCAAATCAATGCCATCAATCAACGTACCAAAAGTTTATCATCAAATTTTTAAGAATTTGAAAAGTGACTAAGAATAGCATGTCATGTGCACATACACAACTTATAAAATGGCAAGTCACAACGAAATTCTGTTACTCTTTGAAATTCGAAGCTTAGTCCTTTTTGGTTCTAAGCATCTTTATTTTAAATGTTACATCAGTATGAAACTCACAAATTGTAAAAGGAATTCAACACGTTGGAAGGCTGATAAGAAGGTAAATGCAATTTATTCATTAGTTTCAAACATGGCGAGGAACCCTCTGAATCTTCAAGGTCCATGAGGTCTTCAGATTCTCCCCATTTTCTCGAGAGGAAGTCGCCCTCTGCGTTTGATATTTCAACACTGCTAGAAGGATAATGCATCTATATAAGCACTTTTGTCAAATATAATTGCATGAGAAATAGAGTTTCACTCATATTTAAAAACTTTCAGTTGACCATGAGCAGTGTAATGGTGCATAAAATTTCCACATCCCTTCTAGAACTAAAACACGTCACCTTTGACATTCTTTTGTTAAACCAAACCAGGTTCAATAACCTGGAACCAAGGCAAGTGCTGAACTAGAGATCCTTTCTGAGAAGGCAATGATAAAAGAATAACCAGCTCAAGAGAGATACCCAAAGTAGAAAATGTGTGCAGGACTTCTAATCACAAACAGCCAATGCATGGAAGTGGCCAGGCCTAGAAATGATAAGATTGTAACAAGCTCAGAAAAGAGCGCAATTACAAATATAAGTGCACTTTCATCCGGTTCATCACAATAGAATAGCAGCATAAATTGCCCTTAGCTAGTATATGGCCTAAAGTGACACTTCCGATGTTCATCCCATTCAACCTAAACATTGTCCCTATCAGTGAGCTAAAAAATGCGGACATCCCCTTCACTCGAGACAAGTTTCACTCACAAACTTGGAGCCACCAACACAGAAGTTTGCTACATTGCAATGTCAATAGGTCCTGATGGTCACCAGCCAAAATGTGTCCGAGTACCTAAGAGTCCCAATTTGCTGGTTTTCTTGACATTATGTCTTTATAAATTCACAAGGAACGGTCTGCCCATGAAGACATTTGACCAGCTGATATATTACAAGGCATGGGATGGAAGCATAAACTGAAGAGAAAAGGCATATAAGATGTGCATTTATGCTAGTATTTGCTAATTTCTAGAGTCCATATTAGCAGTCTAAATGGCTTGATGAGATAGTCTCTAATCAAAACTTGCAGTCTCAAATCAAATATCGCAATCCTGTGCTCTAAGACTTTACAATAAGTACGTGTAATCAATATGGAGACATGCATGGGTTAGGTGAATATCCAAGTCACCACTCTTGCATTGTGATATGCATCGAACAAACATGTAAAGCTGCACCTAGGGTCCTAGATGGTTGCAAATACACAAAAAGGAAGTAATCTTAATCTTCTTTTCCCTGGCAATAAAGAAGTAATCACCTTTGCTTCTTTTCATAGCACCGAGGTGGTGGGACTAATTTTTGAGGTCTAGGGCCGCACTACCTTCCCTTCATTTCCAATTGCAAGTTTGAACCTGCTTGCAATAGTAGCTCTCGTAAGTGTTGCGTGCTGTTGTAGTGAGCTCAGTCAACCCAAGCCTAGGCCTGATGCAGTAGTTATGGCTCAAGCTGGACAATTCGTGTCGCTTCTTCTTCCCAAGCCTAGGCAGCCAGATAAAGTACCAAGTAGTCATCTTTGGGAGGAATTTATACTTAAAGTTGAAATCATTAAATTCTCAACTTATAGTTGTTATTGCCTTTTTAACCCTTTGACCTTGTCTCCACACCCACCTGTCACTAGGTTATTTCCTAATTACCGTCTGACTTATTGCTTTTCCCTAGTTCCTTTACGCAGTTGTTAAGATGCCTGTTTTACTCATATAACCATGAACACTTCAAGGAAGATAATATATCCCTCGGTTTTAAAGCAAATTAACGCGGGAAAAATTGCACAGTGGGGCGCATATATAGAATAGGTGGCATTCATAATTGACATATGCCAGTTATGAATGGAGATCTGAGCCTTACCGCCACTTCTAACTTAAGAAAGAAAAGGGATACTTTGATTTGAATTCTCTAGCTTTCTCAAGGTAGTAAGAGGCTATGACACTTGATTTCAAATTCAAGTTGAACAAGAAGAACACATTAATCAAACAGGACAGCCTGAAGCACATCCTTTTTGGTTCATTTAGATTTGGAATGTGGCATTAATGAGTGTTCGTCTAGATTATTATAAACCTCACAAACCCAATCGGAATAGAAGTACACTCCATTGTTAGGATATATACCTATTTTGAAATATATACCCATGAAGACTTAAAGGAAAATAACATGTCATGTGGTAAAAGTGACTCCTTATATTTTTGACAGCATGGAATTCTCTCTGAATATTTCCAAGTTTCATGATTTTTTCCATTTTTCATGATGGGGGGTGATAATTACTGATGGACCCCTTCCTTAATCAGACCCTTTCTTTAAAGGCAGGATCATCTGGAAGGGGTGAGAAGAAGCGTCCAAACATGAGACTTTGAACAGTATATATCATCTCCATTGATGAGAGCTCAAAGACGCAGAATCTCTCGCCAATGCTCGTGAGGGAAGCGCAGGAGATGTGCTTTAAGACCCTAATGTGGAAGGAATTTTGAAGAACATAGTCCTAGATGAAGAAGAAGAAGAAGAAGGCGAGGATTGAGGACGGTCTCTACGAAACCAGCTCCACGTAGACCGCAGAAATGATGGGAGTATGATCTTATTCTTTGATGAAGTGAGTGGGGGACTGACTGTCCAGACCCAATGTCGCCCTTGCCCTTCCCGTCGTCTTCTTCGGCAGCAGCGTCTGGTGGATGATGGGCAAGACGCCGCCGTTGGCGATGGCCACCGAGCCCAGGAACATGCTCAGCTCCTGTTCTTCTTGTTGTCCCTCGCCGCATTCCCAGCTAGCTCCAGCACCTGGATCGACGCAACAAAGTCAATCGAGAGTGAGCAGACTTTTACGAAAAGAAAAGGCATTTGTCTTCATTGTTGCAGATTATGTGTGAAATGCTTGACTCACGAGATTTTGAGGAGCTGTGTAATGTGTCTGTGAAATGCTTGTGTGAACTGTATGATCATTTTAGATGACAATAATCGGGAAATTGTCGGGGCATCGTTTGTGGTTCTTCATTCTGTTTTTGTCCCTAATTTTTCATTAGCCACTTTAGATATGTGGATGGAAGAAATATTTTACACATTCCATTTCTGACATGTTTTTACCTCAAATTGCATCTCACATCGGACATTTCTTTCTTCATATGTAAATTGAAACCAAGCAATAGAGAATGAACCCCACATCTAGGAATTTGATTGCTTAGATTGAGATTACTTTTCATGATTCCATGGCCATGAACCAAACATGGCCTCAAGTGGGTTTGAGCTGTCAGCCTAAAATCCCTCCCATACTTACATACCTTGATTTGCTATGCTCTGGGTGATCGGTCAATTCTAAATTGGTTGGATTAAACATGACTGAATCTTTTTCTTCTTCAGCCTAGCAAAATGTCAGTATTTCCAAAATATGCCCAATTGAAAGCAACTTTTATGGGGAATTTGACTTCTCTCCGAATTTTCCAAGGTTAAAAGTGTATCCAAAAATCACTTACCCCGGTTGAACTCTTTTATGCTTACCTATGCAGGTTGCGGACACTGCGGAGGACACTGTCGACTTTATCTTGAGAAATGAGTGTGGTTCTCAACACAAAAGACGCATTTTTCTTTTTGTGGTTTCTGAACATTATCAATTCTTTGGAATCCGACACAATCTTCCCATGATGTGTTTTGCCATATCTTAATTAGTGACTATTAGTCGCTAGTCTTCAGTGTATTTATCTTATTGCGTTTCACATATGTCGTTCCCCAAAGGCAGCCAGCATCCCATTTGAATCAAGTAGAATTAAAGGAATAATTTATGGTTCTTCTTGCTCTTTTCTCAACCTATGCAATGTCAATTACATACTTGATTTTTGGGAGATGTCCCAATCTTCCTTCTTACATGTATATGCGATGTGACATAATTGGGACAATTTTTCATAAATGTCGGCATATCATGTTTATCTGATGGTAGACTTGTTAAAATGGGTTATAAGACTATTTTTTTGATTATATGAATGACTTAAATTCAAAATAATATCGGTATTAAATAAGTTCACAATTTACTCTCACTTCATTTTATATTTTCTTAAATTAGTTTAAATATGGAAGTGTTTTAATAATATGAATCAAATCATATATGAATTATGTCGAGTATAAGTAATGTGATTTGTATTGTATGAAAATAAGTCAAAATAAATAAAATCTGTTAATTTGAATTTGACCATCTACGACTAGATTCAATTTATGCATTTGTCAAGTCTATCCAGCGTCTTTTGTCATGGCATTGGAACCATCATTGCGACTTAAGGGGAGCGACAGACACGAGAGTCCCGCATTGGGGGGAGAAAACAATGTGATGGCGAAAAAAATCGGAGGGACAACATTCTAAAAACACACGATCGTGGCCGACGGTGACGAGACGACGGACTTTGCCTTCACGTCATTTTTCCCACGTTTCATCTTTAATTCCATCGTTCTAATTAGCTCGCCACATGGCTGTCTTTTAATATCGTTCGGACAGGAGTCCCGTGACCATAAGAATTGACAGTGGGTCTCTTATATCCTTAGCAGGTCGGCTCTAAAATAAGTTTTTGTGGACTTGATTTTGGATAGTAAAGTGAATTTCATTTTTCAGGTCACATCTATAACCCCATTTTGCATGAAATTTTACTGTATGGTCTATAAATCTCATGTGGAAACTCAGTTCAACAATTGATCCCGTGGGCTCAAATCTATTTGATTAATGATTGAGATGATATTCGATCACACATTTTGTAGAGCATATAATAATTTCTCATTTCAGACCTGCTTGTTTTTCTTGACCTTTCACCAAAATTTTATTCCCTTAGACCATATTAGTAAACATGTGTATCATTTCAATGGGCCTAATTCTTGACTCCTGAACATCACACATGAAGATGTGGTCGAGCCTGGATAGTAGTTGAAGCTCGCCCGTTCTTCCTGGACCTTCATTTCCAATGGTTGCTGGTGCCTAGCCGGTGGAAGAAGTGAGTGAAAGAAAATAAAATAAAAAAAGAAAAATAGGAATAAAAATTGAAAAAGTATCCAAATATTATTAAAAATTATCCATATCAGTGCCGATAGTGCCCCATAAAACACCTTGTGTTCATTTTAGTGCTGAGTGGCCAATTTTGATTGGACGAATTGAATTGATATAAATATAAAAGATTTAGTACTTAATTGATTAAAAAATATTTATAATTAAATTGGTATAATTATAATAGATTTATGATTTTTTTAAAATAATTTTTGCGATCTTTGGCACGTGAATAAAATTTCCCAACTCTTTGTCTAGATGCTTCAATCATTACACTACATTCTCAAAGAAGAAAGGTCATGCACTGATTAAAACACTTACCTAACCCACCCCGTGAGGGAGGAAGCGGTGTGGGGCACATATAGGGCTATCCTCCACCAGGCGAAAATTCTCACTTCCTTGTGGTTTGCGTAAGCATTGGCGCAACATCATTCACTGATTTGCTTGGTTCTTCTTGTGAGGGTATATGTGCAAGCACCTACTTCCACTCATATTATATATTGTCGAATTCCATCTTGAATCATTTCGATCTCGTGCTCGGATCATATGATCAATTCATCATGATAAAAAGGTAAATTGGCTCTTGGATTGATGCTTCATAATATGTTTGTAGACTCACCACTCGCATTGAACTACCTCCACAGAGTTTTCTTGATGGAAAACAATAACTATCCACAAACTCATCCGAGTTTCCAGTACTTTCCTCCTCCATCGGCATGGATCGATCCAAATTCCGTATCATCCAATGACAATAACACTCCAACGTGGGTTATTGTTGGTTTAGTCATTGTTGCCGTCATGCTTTGTGGTTTCCTTTTCTACTACATCTACATCCGGAGGCGAGGGAAACCGGGGCCACCGGGGCCGCAGGGGCTACAGGGGCCGCCAGGGTCGCCGGGGAAGCCAGGGCCATCGGGGCCGCCGGGGCCACCGGGGAAGCAGGGGCCGCCGGGGCCACCGGGGCCGCCGGGGCCGCCGGGGAAGCAGGGGCCACCAGGGCCGCCGGGGCCACCAGGGCTGCGACCATGCTGGTGAGGGCGGTGGTGGCAGTGGTGAGGGTGGCAGAGGCGGAGGCGGTGGCGGCGGCAAAGTGAGGGTGGCAACGGCTGCGGTGGGGAAATTAGCCAGCATGGATGGCCCATTTATTTGCGAGAAGTGCAAGCATGGAAGAGTACTAGCTTTTTCAAAGTAGAAATGCCCTGACTGGGGGCACTGGATGGAGCGGCCTGTCTAATCTAGACAATAAATGAGACAGAAGTTACAATAGTTTTTCTTATCTTATTGTGTGCTTATGAATTGAGAAGCTTCTATTTATGTTTGTGTGTGAAACTTGAATGATGCACGGTGATAGATCATCTACTCTACTAGACAATGTTGGAGATTCGATGTGATGAATAATCTTTGTGTTGGAGGGTTTTTTGAATTTCTTCTTATAATACATGAGCAGTTTTATGGTCATTGATAAATAAAATTTTTTTAATTATAACGAATTATAACTATTTGCATTTTTTCGTAATTTCTATACAAAATGTCGTAAATCGACCAATCAATCCAACATACATAATAAGAGTTCTTGCTCTTGGTGGAGAACCGTTTGACAGATTTGCTCTATTATTGCCTCATATTCCGAAGAGAGTCAACGGAACTAAGTTAGCTAGTGATATCGGCAAAATAAAACAGACTATTTTATTTGATTTTTTGGGTGGGCTTCGTACTCCAATCTGTACGGGGAGAACTATTAATCCCTACTCAAAATGAAGTGTTGAGGAAGGACATATCCAAGAAGTGTTCCATGAGTGAATGGAAGTGCGGTCGTGACATATAATCCTGAAAGTCTGACGATCAATGGATGAGACGACATCAATTGTTTCTCATAGGATCCAGCTAGCACAACGATTCTTTAATTTATATCGGTGTTGTTGTGGCCACGGTTTTCCATTGCCAAAAGATGGAAATCAGAAGAGCAAAAGGAGCAATGGGATGGGATCCTTATAGTTTATCTAAAGAAATAAAATCCTACTGATGATGCCTAATGAAACCCACATTGCCTTTTTAGTAACTTCCATTGTTCATCTATATTATTAGGCTTAGCCTCGTCGCCCTCTAAGGGACCATGCACTAACTTGCGAGAAATCAAAACCTGTATCTTGTCTTTCCATGTACTATAAACTTCTTTATGACGCAAAAAACAGAAAAGTAAAAAGATAAACAATTATCAAAAAAATATCGGGCTTAGACATTGCACTACTAGACAACCACACCACCAATCAAACACAAGGCTTGATACAGTCGGAAGATAATGCAATCGAATGGCACGACCAGGCTATGCAGAAGATATAGTATATGATTAGAAAAAATAGAAAGAAACATCCTATGTAACAAGTCAAATGAGTAGAATCAAGTTTTTAATAATGAAGTTGAATCGAGTTCAATTTTGAGCCCTATATACTATATTGAGTCGAGCTCGAGCACAGGGATTTGAAACCGAATTTTGTTCACATTCATGATTCAATGTCAAAGCGTTGATTTCAAGTCAGATTTTGCGTAAAAAAACTACTTCAAATCAATAAATAGCTCGATCGCATCTTTATAATTTTTTTGTTAAATGAAATACCTTATCTTACGGTCTTTAGGGCATTGACCCCACTAAAAATATATGATGGTTACATCCTTGCATGCTGACAAGTATGATGCGAGTCGTCTTTAAAATTTCACAAGCCTCCTCCGAAACATGAACATATCCAATCGAAGCACGACTCCCGAAAAATAAAACTGCAAATCAATCTTGCAAGAAAGTTTGAAAAAAAGGAATATTGGAGGATCTCTTCTTATCGTCCCCCTGGATGAAACCGAACATCCATTTCTCAGATCATAATATAACACGAATTGAAGTGTTATTGACTGGGGCAGTTCTGGGAAAAGCAAGTAAAATGCTTTGGGCCGATGAGGACACGACTGGGGCAGAAATCATACTTTTTTCACGACGACGAAGACCATAAAATCAAATGCTATTGGTCGATGAGACAAAAAAATCAAGGCTGCCGATGAGGACGCGGTCGGGACAGAAATCATACTTTTTCACGACGACGAAGACCATAAAATCGAAGACCATACAATCAAATGCTATTGGTCGATGAGACAAAAAAATCAAAGATGCCGATGAGGACGCGATTGGGACAGAAATCATCCATTTTCACGACGACGAAGACCATAAAATCAAATGCTATTGGTCGATGAGACAGAAAAATCAAAGATGTGGCTGACGCAAGCTTTCGGAGGGTAGTCAAAGGAAAGTGCGGAAAATTTCCCTTACTTGATGGATTTCCAAAATTATTGATACAAAGTTCGAGAGAACCGGCAACAATACATCAAAAATTAACCTAATGTAGAATCAATTTCTTCCCAAGATTAGATGGACCAAAATCGACTCCACCCCTATAATAACAGGCAATATATTCCCGCAATATAATCTCGTAGTGAATAAAAATAATGCCAAAATGATAAAAACAGACAAAAGCAAGCACGACAAGTTTACGTGGAAAATTCAATGCGAAAAAAATTATGGACGATTCAAAAACTTTCACTAATCACAAAAAATAGTAAGATGCACAGAGGTTCTTCTTTAGTAATATATTAGAGATTTAATAACAACAATATAATGATATTTTGTCACTGTAAAAGCGGATTAATATATATGAAGTAAGAAACCCTAATCGCGATTGGAGAAATTTGAAATAATTTAGGAATGGAGACGACGGATATGAGATTTGGATCAGCCTGTTATTTCAATATATTCTAACGTTTTATGTGGTAATTCGTACTAGAGCAACTGGACCAGTGAAGAATAATCCTCGCTTGTCCAGTGCTCCAACATCTTCTTCTCCCTTCCTCCAGTCCGTGAAGGCACTGCAGAAGTTCCGAACATTGTTTCTGGCACCTATTTCAAGGATGTGGACTCTCTCAGCTTCGTTCTCCAAATTGCGGACTTCTTCCCGAAGACGATCGGCGAAGCTCTTAGAGGACATCGCATATCCCACAGGACGCTTCATCGCGGTAACTGCCCCCTTCAAGAGATCCCATGCAGTAGCAAGGCCACACTCGATCAACATTTCTCCTTGATTTTTTTCCTGAGAAATAAAGAGCGAGAAAACAGAGAGAGAGAGAGAGAGAGAGAGAGAGAGAGAGAGAGAGATAATGATAACGGTGAAAAAAAAGCAGCAGATATTGAAGAAGCAGAAGAAGAGGAGGAGGAGGACGAATCAAGGCGCAGAGATTTGAGTGCAAATAAAAGGATGAAGGGAGG
This sequence comes from Eucalyptus grandis, assembly GCF_016545825.1. NCBI lineage: Eukaryota > Viridiplantae > Streptophyta > Magnoliopsida > Myrtales > Myrtaceae > Eucalyptus > Eucalyptus grandis. Next base: position 633,101 of record NC_052618.1, read on the forward strand.
GACCACGGAATAACAATGAATGGAGAAAGAGCAGTGTGCTGCGCATTGAATTTTAGTTATAGTTGCCTCATTTCAGAAGTTAAAGCCAGAGAACCCAAACTATGGTTTACAAAATGATATGGCGTAATGGTGATATAGCACAACTTACTACTTTTGGTGTTAGATATGCGCAGTGGGATTTGGCAAGACAAAATGGTCATGCCAAATCCAATAGTCGATATCAATTTTCTTTCATTTGATGGCTGAGATCATCCAAGTAACTTTGGGCCCATTACTTTATTACATTAATTTTTGTCAGTTAAATCTATGTATTTGTGCAATTACTCTTCTTTTCAAGAATGGTAGATAATGATTGAAAGGATGTTGTGGAAACTTCAATCATGCATAGTATACTTCAATCAAATGCGAATCCTTTGGAGATATTCATATCATTGAAGTCTAAGAAAGGTCGAACACAATGCTCAGTGACCGAGGCAAAGATGCTTGACCATGCGTCATTGAAGTGAAGTGACAAAAGGAGCGATGAGGGGTTCAAGGAACGTTCAAACCCATTTTCCAACCACAAAGCTCTATCAGACAAAATAGTACGTGTGGACCTTACTTTTGCAAGCATGGTACAATCATGGGGCTGTGGTAATAATGCACGGCTGCCTTCTTGAAAATAACAATTTTAATAATCAAATCGTTCATTACGCAATGATTATTGTTAATAGGAATTCATATTGTCAAATTCCTGCCCTTTATAAAAGATGCGATTTAATTAAACACCAGTTAAAATGGTGATACAAGAAAAAAATAACTTATAAAACTTCAAGCGACATTACCAAACTCTCGTGATTGCAGTTATTACTTGGCAAAGAACAAGGAAAATGTAATTTAGTCATCATCCTTTTGATAAGATGGGATAAATCCTCTGTTTCATTGTATACAATGTCTAAATGACACAAAGTTGCAGTTCAATTATTTCCCTCAATATATTCCTTGACGAATACAAAGGGAATTGTCTACCCACATGCATATTTGAACAAGCAATATATGCATATGAAAGACCATAATATAAGCACATAGAATGGGAGAACACAATAATATGTATATTCACAGCCTTCACTATATGAATGTGGACTCAAGAGGGAGTAGGGACACCCCATTTATCTAATGTCTAGTCAAATTATTGCATCTTGTGGACATGAGCAACATGCATAGCTTTTTCCCAATGATAAAGCTCTATCGATTGGGAATCCTATGAAGACATTCAAATCATTATAGCTTGAAAAAAAGACAAATAGATTGCTCGGTGATTGAGGCAAAGATGCTTAACAGTAAGACATTGAAGGGAGGTAGAAAAAAAAAGGGGAGTGACAGTGGTTCTAGGAACATAGGTCACATGAAGCAACGAGTAGCAATTGCTTTAGAGGAGAATTTTAGGGCGATTTCATCCGAGAGATATATAGTCCAATTCACTTTGTCGATTCTCATTGGATGAGCTAAAGACATTAAAAAAAAAAAAGGCTTGTAATAATAAATTATGAAATTATATGGATCTTACGAAACATGTTATGTAACTAATATGGCTAACTATATGGCAAATCTCATGTGCTCTCAAACAAAGTTAAGTGGTTTAGTGCATTTATTGTTATTAAATCCTTTATAATGATAATTCGCGAGTTTTGTTAAATGGTTCCATTTCCTTGTGGACTCATCTTTAGCTCTGATACACGCCAAGTAGTTTGAATGTATTAATTCTCATTTCTAGACTCAAGATCTACCATTATTTGAAAGAGAGGAGTATCAAAAAGGCTTCTCTTGCTAGTGCGAGAGCATGAGCAAAATCATGAGATAGGGTTTCGCTTCTGAGCTAGAGGATGGTCTGCGAGCAAGTCCAAATTAAAAATTGTTACCATCAATTGTTGAAAGAATGTTGTTGTGTTGATTGTTTACTGGTTAGGTGGTGTTTTAGAGCTTTGCTCTAGGATTCGCAAATGGGTTGGCTCGGCTTGAGCACGACGCGGCCCTCGCCACATGGGTCGATAGCCATTTGGTTGGCCCAGAATAATTAAAAATGGCCCAAGGACCAAGCCCTTGGAGCAAAGAAAAAATTAAAAAGAAAATGTTGACACGAAATAAGCCCTTTAGTTTTGTCATTTAAGAATCTGGATATGAACTGGCCAAAAAAGTCATGGATACTCGGAAAAAAAATGTGAAAGTCTAATCTAATGTAAAGAACTCCTATGCATTCCTTAATCAGCTTAGCACTAAATAATTCACGAGCCTTTTTAAACAATGTTTTATCATAACTATTGCATTAAGTTATATTATATTGGACAAATCATAATACTCAAGTATACACATGATTAAGCAGTACAAATAGAATGAATAGCTAGAACTTATATGTGAAACGTATGCTAACTCAATATAAATTTGGAATGTCATTTTGATTCCTATACTCTTAAATTTGATAATTTTAGAGGGAAGGAGCGTTTACTTTCCCTCCTCATTATTATTTTTGGTTTTGTGAAAAATATTTCTGAGGAATGTGTTAGTCAAAGCAGAATGCACTTATTAAACAACCAATTTACGTATGATCAAAAAGGAAAATAATAAATTTACAAAAATATCGAGCTTCCGATGGCACTACCTTTAGTAATATCACATATATTGTCAACACCTAAATTTTTGTCAACGATTCAAGCTTCTGTCTTTATAAAAAGTACAAAAAGAGAGAATACCAAAAACAACGAAAAAGAGCAAGAAAGAATTGATAAACAAATAAATAAATAAACTAATCAAAAATTAGAAAATGATGGGTTTTAAAAAGGGAGGCCTTTCTGGTTCGTGGCCCAACTCACCAATTAGGTCCTAGAAACTACAGCCCCTCTATAGCCCACCCTACATGCTAATAAAGTCACAACCCATTCCCCGCCGAATATCGCTTGAAATCTTGAAATCCCATCATTTCCGACGCCATTCGCTGTCGTACGCCATTAACCGGAGATGACATTGGGTCAATTTTCCAATAAGAGTATCTTTAAATAGAAATCTCGAGTCCACACACCCGTGGAAATTAAGGATGTGTTTGTTTGCGTTTTTTTTAAAAATTGTTAGGAAAGAAATAGAAAAAGTGTTTTTACCTCTGAGAACAATTTCCAACAAAAACGTGTTTGGTAAACTTATTCCGGAAAAAAAATAAATGGAAACACGTTTGGTAAATTTGTATAATTTTTTTATTTCTTTTTTTTTTCTATTTTTTCTCATTTTTCCTTTTTTTCTTTTTTTCTTCTTTTGGCCGGTCGCCGGCCTCGCCATGGCCGGCGGCCTCGGCCATGGCCGGCGGCCTCGCCCAGCACGGCGAGGCTCGCCGCCCCCGGCGAGGCCGAGCCTCGCCGTAGCCGGGCGAGGGTCGGCCTCGCCGGATCGGGCGAGATCGAGCTCGCCCCAGCCCGACGCCCGACATCTCGCCGATCCGGGTGAGCTCGATCTCGCCGGCCGCTAGGCGAGCTCGGCCTCGCCGAGGGCCGGCGAGCCTCGCAGGTGCAGGTGAGGCCGCCGCCCTCGTCACCGGGTTGCCGGCCATGGCCGAGGCGGTGACCGCGAAAGAAAAAAAGAAAGAAAATAAGAAGAAAAGAAGAAAAAATAAAAAGTATTTCTAAGTTTTGTTTCTGTTTCTTTTTTGTTCCGGGAACAAAAAAGAACAAAAAGGAACAGAAAAGGCAAACGCACTCCAAACGCGTTTTCCTTTTGTTCTTGACCAGGGAACAAAAAAACAGAAAAAGTGTTTAAAAACACAAAAAAGAAATACAAACAAACGCTGCCTAATATTTCTACAGAATTGAAGTTGCCAAAGTGGGATTTTCCATCCGCAAGTGACATAAAAAAATACTATTCATTCCAGCGAAAATAAGTTGCAAATAACAGACTCTTGCGATTTACAAAGACGAATATCAAGTCACGAATTCAACATACGAGCAAATTTAAAGACGAAAATGCCTTCCTAACAGTAAAAGGGACAAGAACAACTAACATAATCACCACCAAGGACATCTAGGAGGAGTAGGGCGATGGAAGCTCGACAGTGGCTGATAGGTGACAAGCAGATGGACTTACTTTTATGAGAGAGATCGATGTATTCTTATTCTGAGTTGTGATTGAGTTGTGATTAATTATTGATGAAGCCAAGAAAAAAAGTGAAAAAAACACCAAAATCCTAAATTATGTCTATTGTGATATATCTAACTCATTTTTTTTGTGACACTAAAGATTTCATACTATATTTATATGACATATTTACTCTCATTCAATATTTTGTCAATGAATATTATTAAAAAAATCTGTCGTATGGGTGACGAAAGGTAAACGGTGTTAACGTGATGCTCAAGTGGCTCAAATGAAATAAGAACAACTTCAATTAAAAAATAATAATACTAAGAACAACTTCGTTTTGTCTAAAAAAATATCGAAGGAAATCTTGACAAAAAATAAATGTATTATACAGGTATATGTTTAAGATTTTTGACGTTAGAAGAAAAAAATTTAGGGAAATAGGGCATGGACATAATTTTGAGTTTTTGACTTAAGAAAAGAAAATAAATGCGACAAAAATAATATAAATTAGAGTTTTTGCCGGCTTTTTCGAAAACGACGATGGGTTCTATTTTCCTTTTTATTTTATTTTATTTTATTTTCAAATTCAATTTCTTTTTCATCCAACGAACAACCACCGGCTTCTTCTGTTTGCCCCGTTTTCCGACACAAAATCAGAATCATCTCCATCCATCGCTTCGCGCCTTTTTTAATTCTACGTTGTTTTTCTCTTGATGCTCGCCGCCGCCAATCTTCAAGCTCGGCGTATTGTCCCGGATGACGATGACGACTCAGATTGGCCTTGGCTGCCGCAGTTGATGAAGAAACGCCGGACCGGCGGGAGTGCCGAGAGTGAAATCGGAGAATCTCATTTTTCGAATGGGCAGATCATATATCCAGATGATGATCCATCCAACCTCAGCCTTAGCAATCGTTAAAGCTCTTGCACTCCACCCTAGATCCCCTTTACAGCGAAATAATGGAATTGAAAAGACGTTATTGAAGTGGGAGCGAACAGAACGAAGCAAAAGTCAACATAGACATATTCTGGAGCGAATCAAAATTCAACTCGGAAGTTCAATTGGACATGAAACAGCCCTGATGATGGTTCAGCGGCAACGGTAGCATGAGCTCGAGATGGCCCAGCCACAAATAAATCTGGTCTAGACATGGGCAAGGACAAGAAAAGCGATGACTCGAATTGGAGAAGAATTAGTGTCGCCGTGACTCGAGTGTGGATTCTAATGGTGTCGTTCACTGTGGGGATGATCTGAATTGGTCGAGATGAATCAGGGGAATCCAGAGCCAGCGAGAGCAAGAGAGAAAAAGACGCCAAAAAAAAAAAAAAAAAAATCTGGTCGGAGAAATTCTGGAGACAGAGAGTCCGAGATGCCTTGGATTGCAACTTAGAGAAAGAGCTTGGTGAAGGTAGTAATGCTATAGCTAACATCCTTTTTATTTAATACATGTTATTAACGAGTATTGTTCTAGTAATCTATTGGATTATATCATAAACACTATATGTAGATGGAACGAAAAAAATCTTCAAGTGGGCATTAAACACTGCCAATGCAATCATAGAAATGCTTTTTCCGCAGTTAAACAATGAGGAATTCAGTAAAACATTGGTGTGGAAATTTTCTTTAATTGACTAACTCCGAAAAGATGGAGCATAAATTGGAAATTGCTTTGCCACGCATATCAAGATTCAATTCATTTGACGGAATAAACTCCGAATAACCTTCACATGAGAAGAAACTAACAAACTTCAATCTGCATAGCCCACACGCGAAAAAGACTGATCATCAAATTTTCAAGAAATCAAAAAGAGACAATAAAAAGGATCTGATGTAGGTTCACTGGAGCTCATAAACTCATGGTCGCGCCTTGAAATTTTGACTCAGTATTTGGCAGAAGGGAAGTGTATTCAATGTTACTATCCTCAACAATTCTAGAGGTCAGGTTGAGCCATCGAAAACTTTATAGAAGGGCCTAATTTGAGAGATTGTCTCCTGAAATGGAAGTTGCAGAATCGACATTAGTAATCAGATTCCTCCGCGTCACGGCTCCTGCCCACATGGTGATTATTAAGTCTAGGATCAAGGAGAGGCATCATACGCATTCACATGGGAACAAAACTCATGCTTTTATCCATTTTGCCAAATTGGAAGCAGAATTCAGCCTAGCAATTTTTTAAGTTCCATTCTAACCAAAAGTGAGCTAAGCCGATGCTTCCTCTGTTGAGTCGTATTGCATAGTATTATTATTCACCCAAGTCTTATCAGTAGTTCTGGAGGTGGATACTCTGAACACAAGATCCTCCCTTTCAATAAAGCTCGAACACACGCGTCTTCCACCTTGAGAGAAGTCTCTCTCGTGAATGCGGCCCAAGGGCAGATAACAATTCCATAACGTTCGTGGTTGATGAGCTTCAATGGCCATGATTTGTCTTGATATACGAGAGCCATGGTCTGCAGGCTTTTCTTAATGTGTGTCTTTGGGAATGAACCATAAGCTCTCTACTCTAGTAGACATCTCACAATTTTGTCATTAGACAGAAGAAAACAACCGATGATTTCTGAGGAAAACTGTATGAGGATGCTTTTCAAAGCATGTGACGGATCACAACAGAAACTATTGACACAATGCATGGTTAACCTAGAGCTAACATATTCTAGTGACTATTTGATTCAAATCCAAGAGTTTCCATTGTCATGAGGATCTTACCATATTGCTTTTCTGCAAATATGTTCACCTCACTGCAATTTAGAAGAAAGGATAATCGAGTATAAATCTACTGGCCGATTCAAGAGCTCTACATAAGCACTCACAAACAGAACATGAATAAAAGCTTTCACTCTCTAGGCATCAACTATTCTTGTTATATGAAACTCATATCCACTGACACAGCAACTAAATCAATAGATTTGAGTCTTTCTAATGGTCTAGCCTCCAAGGCCTACAGGCACACCAGCATCATTTTCAGCACAATTGAAATTGATACGACCTAGAAATATACGAGATCCCCCAGCACATGCATATGCACATGCGAGAGAGCTAGAGACAGAGGAAAACTAAGAGGATGAATTAGCTCTAACAGAGTCTCTCTTAACCTAACGACGTCAAATGTTCCTGTATGAAATTCAAATCAAACATGAGAACAATACAGTCAATGGGAGAATTAGCTAACATATTAAGATTTACACCTCGAAAATCTCGTCATGAGGAGCTCAAACTTCCGTCTTTCCCTGAAATCGTGCTAATGATAGTACATAGGAGCCGCCAACAAAGCTAAGGACACTTGGGGGAATGCAATTCACTTACGGCCAAACAAATCCACAACTGCTGAGGCTTGGTTCCTCACATCGGCATTTTTTGGCAGATATTGTATCTCAGATGTGCTTTTATCCAGTATGATTACTTGGAAAATGGAGTCCACTCAAATTTGAGGACAGATCCTGTTCTTGTTGTCCCTCGCCGCATTCCCAGCTAGCTCCAGCACCTGGAACGGCGCAACAAAATCAATCGAGAGTGAACAGATTTTCGCGAAAAGAAAAAGCATTTCCGACAATTACAAGTTAAATTTTCACCGGAACTTTTTGTTGAGAATTCAAGCGTACGTGGTTGTAGAACAACCACAACAAAAGAAGAAGGGCGAAAAAAAGAAAAGATAAATAATGAACTAATTATATAAATCGGCTCCAGCCCATTTTATCCACCAAGTAGGCCGTTCCCTTCTTCTTTTCCCCGCCCTCTCTGAAGACTGGAGGCGCAAGCGGAAGCCGAGGGGGAATCGCGACATCCGGTGAGCGGAGAGCGCGACGTCCGGGAATGAGCTCAGCGTGAGAATTTCATGAAGGTGATCAGGATTGCCTAAGCATGACATTAGAAGACGCGACTATCTGATCCAGTCATGTGTATCGATTAAAAGTAATCCTGCTCCCACAAGGACTAGGAACGCTACCTCAAGCCGGGCTCCACGCCAAGGACATCTAGGATGGATTGGGTGATGGGACCCCAGCGGTGGCTCGATGCAGATCGACTTTTATAGCACTCCACGCAGCTTAAATGAAATCACAACGATCTAATTTTTTTGTTGGAAAATCATCTAACGGAGGATAAATGTATTGCAATGAGACAAATTTTAAAATTTAATTCTGACATCACAAAAAAATTCACTATAAATGTGTCACAATAAATCTAGTTTGGAATTTTTATGGTTTTTTCAAGAAAAAGTAAAAGTAAACAATGGTGAGATATTGGATGAATCTTCCTCCCGACGAATTCCATCTTTTGAGCAAGTCTCCCTTTGGACGGGCTTCTCGAACTGGCGGGAGAGCCAAGAGTGGAACCGAAAAATCTCATCATTCGAATCGGCGGATCCTATCCAGATGACGGTGATCCATCCGACCTCAGCTCGGCAATTGGATAAAGCTCTTGTCAAAAGCACCTTGTTTATCCTCGCGCTGGGGCTTTACGCGTTGGCTAAACAGCTAAGCTCACTGTCCACTTCTCTCGTGTAGTAGTAATAAAGTGTGCAAAGCAAAGTTGAGACTCCAAGAATCGACACCTATTCACTTGCGAAATTATTTTATAAAAAGGGAAAGAAGGGAGCTTTGATTCTTGAAAACTCTCTTTTTCCCACCACCTTTTGTGTCCGGTGGCGCCATGCTACGCACGGTCTTGGGTAAGTACCCGACCCGAAGTGATTGGCGACAAGAGATAGGCCGCGAATCACGTCGGTGGACACATTCCGACATCAATGCGAGTCTCAAAATAGTGATTGAGATGATGACTTTATTCCTTTCCCATACGACTATATATTATATGAATGGATTATTTAATTCCCCTCAAGCTAAAGTTCACAACATGTTTGGATTTAAGGCCGATTGTTCTTCTTTTGAAGGATTTATTATGATTTTCGATGAAATGAAATTATTTTCCCGACTCAAGTAGGTAAAAAGTTGAAGCAGTACAGGCCCCTACAAAGGCAGTGGCCCATAATTGGAGCGGACCATGTGATTGACGGCGATCCTCTAAGGAGGGGCCCACATCAAGCGGTGGAAGGAGGACCCGTGAAGATCACATGCCATAGCCCATTATTAGCCCTCATGAAATGGATTTTGAGTTCCAAGTCCCCACGCAAATTTATCCTAATTTTTACAGGTACTTTATAAAGGAGTTATAACAAGCGGCGCGTGATTTGGATGAATTGTGATCAAAAGATCGCTGCACTGACGAGCCACGGAAGTGCCTCTTGCTTCCGAGTGTATTTCGCAGGTAGCCCCATGTTCGGCGTGGGAGGACGAAACGAAAGATGCGAGCGACGGCATTGGAATCCGAAGGGCGGTGATGAAGTGGGACAGAACAGAACGGAGCAAGAATCGGCGGAACGTATTTGGAACGACTCGAAATTGGACTCGGAAGTTGAATTGGACATGAAACGACCTGATGGAGGAAGACTCGGTGAAAATGGAAGGTGAACAGAAAGAAAACGATGCTTGGCCGAAGATAGAACGTGCTGCGTTCCTCTGAGCAGAAGGTGTTCGGTGAATTGCGCTAGAGAGAAATAGAGAGAGAGAGACGATTCTGAAACAACAAGCGGAGGAAGGAAGACGCGCCAAAAGAAATAGTAATTTCATTTCCAATTCGACTCTAGAATTAATTTCGATACATTTCGACTTCACGTATTGATATTGTTTCATTTTGTTTTTCTCCAATTCTCTCTCGCCGTCCTCTGAATTTCCATTGCCGTCGATTGCACTGTGGAGGGGAATCAAGTCTTCAGATTCGCAGTCACTAATTTCTTAAATTGACTGTCGTCGAGGAGTGGATGGCTTGCGTGGTCGCAGATTTCATTGGTGTTTACTCAAAGTCTCCTTTTCAGAAATAAGCGCAGAAAAATGAGATAGTACATTGACACATATGCTCAACATAATATGGTAGGCGCAGGATGGGACCATTGTTATTACGCAGATTTCATCAGCATGTAATGTTTGGTATCAGCCTTAGAAAATTTCACGTCTCTTTCGTCCTATTTTCCTGCCTTCTTTTGTTTGAAAGGGTAGGCAACCATTTGCAGATTCTGGACATGCTCGTCTCGCTTCGAAATAGTAATTTGCTTTTGCTATTCAATGGCTCTCTTTGCCCTCATAAACTTTGATCAGTGACCTATTGGTACATACCTTAACCGCTGTTCTCTAAATTGTTATTCCATTTGGTAAGGAGGGTAATCAGTTGATGATTTAGTCGTGTCGAATTTGATTTGTTAATTATGTGCTCTAGTGTTCTAGGGGTTGAATGAAATTTTATTTAGGTCTGCTTTACTTCATGGTTATTAGTATCAATTTTATGTGTTGTTCTGTTCTGTTACAATGCGGTGTAGAGAATTGGTGAGCTCACTCCTAGGCAACGTCATCATTGATTATACACGTATCTTGTGATAGTGGATCGACATTAAGAATCTCTAGAAATACAAATCATGAAGATTTGAGGAATTTTCTTTGTGGATTCTTTGACACCACATGGGGAGAAGAAAAAGCACGTAAGTAGAGGTATCCGAGTCGCGAGTAGTGATAAGCACAAGCTGTTGCTACAAAGAGTGCAGGCCTTTAGGTGAGCATCTTTGTCCATTCATTCATGGGGCATCTAATGGTAGAGTTTGGTTTAGTTGTCCTGACTCTGACCTGGATAAATGGCTCATCCAATTTGATGTTATTCTGCTTGTATATTGTTATTTTCTTCTATTGAAGTGGTAACTCTTCTAAACATCAATGAAGAAGTGGAAATTTATGAAAATATGACTGCCTAGAATTCCTGCCTAAATCATTACGTTACAAATTGACGCGCAAAAGTCTTCATAAATGGTGATGATGTTGCTGTGGGGTTCAACATCAAGGTTGTTGCGAAACTGAAGTATCAAATTAGAGCACTTGAATGAGAATTGTTTGTAGCTCATTCCAGTGGCTTCACATGCGAACCATAGTGGTTCCTGATCTTATGTTTGGGGCTGGATTATTTTATTTGATACGATACGGAATTGGTTAACTCTTGAATTATTCTGCTACCCACCAAGGAATGTACCATATCCATAGTGGAAATGAAATTTTGTAGGAATTTCACTTTCTGGCTTTTAACCAGCTTGTGTCTCATTGTCATGATTGCGCTTCTAGCTACATATATTCATCATCATTTCTCGATAAGTAAATTCTGTATATTTAGAAATGTTAAGTGATGCAATCACTTTTGAAACTAGCTTTAGAATGAATCATGTGATGCGTTTGCCTTTCAAATTTCTGGTTAAGCCCTTTCCAGTTTGACTTGGCGATCATTGATTGTCTTTCACACTGACTGCTTTTAATATATGTCCCCGAGTGCTAAGTTCCACTACAACTATGGAGAAAAATAATGATCAGAGGACTCTTCTTAAACAAGCTTTCACTACACACTTCTCTCTCGTCCCTATGCCCCATTCTCTGTGGAAGTAAGTAATTTGATGCTTAATGTGTAATTAGTTTCATATGTTACTTAGTTTTTTTTTGGTAAAAATATGTTACTTAGTTAGTTAGTTAATGGAGCATCTATTTTTTTTAGTGGATTTAATTGAACATCTCTGGCTGTGGTTTTTCAAGTGCAAGATGGTAATAGATTGTCGAGTGCTTTAGTAATATATATCCTTCAAATTTGGTACCTTGTCTTTTTTGGTTCAAATGGAATAGTATGGCAATTTCACTTTTCTTGGATTGGCTTCTCCTTAACGGTGTCCACATTTGTGGCGTTTGGTGGGAATGTAGTTACTATTTTCATGATTGCCGTGCTAAGCATTACAAATAGGAACAATCCAAGAAACTAGAGGGTATGTTTTGGTACTACATGATTCACTTCAACCAATAGTTTGTATCATATGATGATATTTACTTATATGTTGATGTGTGTCCGATTGCTGATGTAGTCAGATCAGAATCATGATACAGGAAGGTTAATTGGTATGGTAAATGTCTAACACATACATATGCACACATGAGAGAGCTAGAGACAGAGCAACACCAAGAGGTGAATTAGCTCTAACACAGTCTCTCTCAATGTGACATCCCAGATTTTCAGTCTTGTTTTTTATTGAATAAATCGGGCATTTCATTGACGTGTCTATAAGGCTGTTCTCAGAACTGATTATTCTAGAGATAACTAGACTATATGGGGAAACTATTAAGAATTTTAAGGCAAATAGACTTGAGAATTCGACTAGGAATCGGCTGCTCGACCGTGTTCATCTACTGAGATCATTACGGCACATATGTAAATTGATTAGAGATAAGATATAGGTCGGTTCGATAGAGATGTGTGGCTAATCGTGGGTGACACCACTAAATTGGAAAATTCTCGTCGACCGACATTAGACTGAATTCTCTATCGTTTTGGTACCTTGTGTCCGTATTTGAATGCTCGAGATTTCTACGACAATCGAGAGTTGCCAATGTGTTGAGTGGGTTCATCTTGAAGAAAATCGACCACGAGTCATTTGCACTAAAAAGTTCTGAAAACTACTCGGTAGTCTAGGTCATGCTAAAAACGCGCCAAATGGAAATTAACCGCCAATTCAAGTCGATTTCAAATTGAAAGTTTTGTCTTGTCACAATTTATTTTAAGAACGTCAACTCATCCTCCGAATAATTTTCAGAGATTTAGAGATTTTTACGGAAAATCGGTTCGGACGTTGCGGAAAATTAGCCGAAATTCAGATGGACTAAATTGATGGAAATTGGTACTTCCAAGTTGAGCCTTTGAGTGTTGGGGACTGGCAGAAAATGGTACGGGCTTTTCCTTTGATAAAATCGGGCCTCAATTTAGGGAATTGAGTGAGGAATTGAAGCTAAATTAAGTGAAATTCAGAATTATGCTTGGACAGCATTTTTTTGGCTTCATTTTGGATTAGTTATGGAATTTAAATTGGTAAAAAGTAATATAGGCTAAAGGATAAGGATAAGGTTGAAAGCAAAAAAAGGGGGCGGGGGGAGCATGAAGACTTTTTGGTCTCTCTCTCATCGAGCTTGTGGGACAAGCTCAGCCGGTCTTCTCTTCTCACGCCAAGACACCACCATTTCTCCCTTTTGCTTGGCCACGCGTCCACGAGTTGCCCATCTTCGGTCAACAACTTCCATCGAGTTGAAGCCCACGAAGACCGAAGCCAGCGAAGCTGCTCCTCCACGCATCCACGCCAGCTGCTTCCCTGCTCCATCTTCGGCCACACACCTGCTCTCCACCAACGTTGGTCTTATCTCCTCAAGCCACCGAAACCCGCTCGAAGCCAGCATCATTCGGCCACCTCTTCTCCCTGCATGGTCAACAAACCGGCCATTGTTGACCTAGCAACAGACCAACGAACTCCACAACAGCTCCTCTTCATTCGTCCGCTTCTCTGCCGCTTCATACGCTCGCAGCAGTCCACGTTCCCAACGAATCCTGCCGCGTCTTCCCCAGCTCGATACCAACTGCTAGCGAAGCCCAAGGCCCAGCAGTCGGGCCATTCGAAACCGCAAGCTTCAATCTTGTGGGCCCATCTTCACAGCAACAAATTCGGCCCAGCTTGTTCAATCACAGCAAGCCCAGTCCGTGAGCAAGCATTTTCGCTCAGTCCAGCCCAGCGTTGGCCACAGATTTCAAGCCTTTCAGCCCAGTTCGGTCTTCTCTTCAGCAGTTCAGCCCAAGATGGTTTAATTCAAGTTGCAGCTCAGTCCAGCATTTTAGACCCAGTTCAACAGCCCATGAAGCTTTCTGGTTCAGCCCACATGATTTCAGTAATTCAGCCTTTGAAGCCCAAGAAGTTTCAGTAGCTCAGCCCGCGAAGCTAATCGGCTCGAGTTTCGACCGCTGTTGCGCAATCATCACGGTGATCCGGTCTCTACTTTTAATCAAGTGAGTTTTACTCACTAATGCTTTCTTAGTTTGCTAATTATGCTTAAGGGTTGATTAGATTTAATTAAGTGCAATTAGGTGATTATATTAGTTTAGAACAATTAAATTAGTGACTTAATGATGCATGTTAGGTGGTTAGACATAGTCATTAGCAAGTAGAGAGCTCCTATTATTTATTGAATGCATCTCGAGACTTTTTCGAGGCCGTTTCGGGCTTCAATTAGGCAATACAGGTCTAAATTGGATTTTTAGTATTTATTTATTAATTTTTGAAATTAATTATTTAATTATTTATTTTCCGAAAATTAGGCAGGGATAGCCGACGACCAGAATTTTATAATGATTGTTGTGGCACAGTTCGTTTATTTAATTGAGCTTTATTTCTGTTGAATTGAATTATTTGTGGAAATGTGAATTATTCTATAATTGGATAATCATTGGTTATTAATTGAAAAATAACTAGGCATCGATTCATAATGCCAAAAATATTTGAGTGGACTATAGAAAATGTGGGAGTTATGGAAAGGAAAGTATTATATTTTGGCTAAGGCCGACCGTGTCCCCACACACGGCTATTTTATCGAGAATGATAAAAGATGGAATGGATTGAATGGTCGGATAGTATACTATATCATCCTACGGGCTCTGATATGTTAGCTTAGCGAGAGCAAAGATATGCGGTGTACTATATCACCCTCGGCGATATGTCGGCTTAGCGCGCAAAAGATATCTTTGGTGTACTATATCAGCCTACTGGCGATATGTCAGCTTAGCGCGAGCAATACACTTTATCAGTTTAGAGTGAGCATCGGGGGTATACTATATCAGCCTGCGGGTGATATGTCAGCTTAGCGAGAGCAGTATACTGGTATACTATATCAGCATATGGGGTGATATGTCAACTTAGCGAGAGCAGTATACCTTAACCCTATCAGCTTAGTGCGAGCTATACTATCTATTTATCAGCTTAGAGTGAGTAGTCCTGGACTATGATTAGACTTATAGATAGTATGAGATGAGCCGACCAAGAAAGGGTCGTGATGACATGTAATCGACTAGGTCGATTGATCAATGATTTGATCTGGCGTAGTGAATTGATTGATTGAATGGAAATGACTGGTGAATGGTTCGATTGAGATGAAATCGACTAGGTCGATTTGATCGATACTTTGATCAGTGATGTAATTACTTGGGTGCCTATTAAACTGTGCTAATATGCAGGTGGAATCTGAGGCCAAGATAAGTCCTTTGACCCATGCTTGCATAGGCAGCTCGGTTAGCGTATTGATTTACTAATTGAGTCTTAGGGGGTAAAACTTGCCGAGACCTAGTTTTAATGGTTGTTGAATAACCATTTTAGGACCCTAATGAGGAGCATGAGGAGAAGGAATCTGAAGAAGAGAACCTTGATGTGGAACCAGATGAGAAGGAAGACTTTGAAGCAGAAGATGATCTAGAGAGGGATCTTGAGTACAATCCGGATGTGGATGGAGACCCATCCCTTTTGTGAACCCTGTCTTAGTGTAGATAGGTGTGAGACAAGTATGCTGTGAATAGTATTGTAAATATACTATGAGTTGTGCTGTTAATAAAAGTGTGATTGTGAATTTCAGGGTCCGTTCGTTTCGTGGAAAATGGACCATTTCTGGAAAATATTTTCCCAGAAGTCATTTTCTAGGAAAATGATAATATTTTCTGATGTTTGGCTAAAACCTGAAAATGTTCAGTAAGGAAAATATTTTCCGACGTTCAGAAGGAAAATATTTTCCGCTCACTAGATTGGCGAGCACAAGCATCAAGCTCAAGGCTCACGGATCGACAAGCGTGAGCTTGAGATCAACGAGTTTGAGGTTCACTTGATGATGGTGACGACTAGCCAAGAAAGAAGAAGATGGGAAACAAAGAAAAAAAAGAAAAAAAAAAGAAAAAGGAAAGAAATTAAAAATAATTCGAATTAAAAAGAAAAATACAATTTAAAAATAATGCAAATAAAAAAAGAAAAGAAGAAGAAGAAAGGGGAGGAGGAAGTGAGGATTTGTAGAGGTGTGAGATAAGAGAGATCAAGTGAGAAAAATGTTTTCCACTTTTCAAAAGTGGAAAACATTTTCCCTGATTTAGAAGATTTTTTCCCTTTCATGGAAAACATTTTCCTTCCGAATTCATTTTCCGTGAAACGAATGTCGGAAAATCTGAAACGTTTTCCAGAAAACATTTTCTGTGAAACGAACGGAGCCTCACGGTATGAAAGATATGGCCTGCTTTTCTATCCTATTGTTTTATTGTCAGGGTTTTATAGTTGCTTCCGCATGCGTAATAAAAAGAAAAGGTTGGCGATACTTAATCCTGGGATATTGCACGTTAAAATCGACCTGGTAGAAGGATGGGCGTGTCCCCGAGGATCGGGCGTGACACTCAACCCAACAACGTGGAACGTTCCCATACGAACTTCAAATCAAACATGAGAACAACACAGTGAGTGGGAGAATTAGCTAATATTTTAAGATTCACACCTCAAAGATCTCGTGATGAGCAGCTCAGACTTCGTCTTTCCCCAAACTCCGTGCTGATGATTGTACATAGTAACCGCCAACAAAGCAAAGGCCTCTTGGGGGAATGCAATTCACTTTCGGCCAGACAAATCCAAAACTGCTGAGGCTTGGTTCCTCACATCGGGATTTGTTTGTAGATATTCTATCTCAAACGTGCTTTTATCGAATATGATGACATGGAAAATGGAGTCCATTCAAATTTGAAGACCAAAATTTGGCCCTCACAAGTAGAGTAATGCTCTGCAAATTCATTCCAACTCTTTGATAATGAAACCATCTCATCACATTTTTCCTGTTCCACAGCCTAACAAATTGCAACATTTGACACTCAGAAGCATCTTTTAGGGAGATTCTCACCATATTTTCTTATGATCCTCTTTGGTAATCCCTGTAAGAAAAATAAAACCCATAAATCTTCATAAGCCTAGGACACTTGATTTCAAATTCAAGTTGACCAACAAGAACGCATAAATCAAACAGGACATCCTGAAGCATATCCTTTTTGGTTCATTTAGATTTGGAATGTGGCATTAACGAGTGCTCGTCTAGATTAGACAAACCTCACAAACCCAATCGGAATAGAAGTACACACCATTGTTGGGATATATACCTCGTTTGAAACATATACCCATGAACACTTAAAAAGGAAAATAACATATGACGCGACAAAAGTGACCCCTTATATTTTTTAGAAGGCATGGAATTCTCTCTGAATATTTTCTAGTTTCATGATTTCTTCCATTTTTCATGATGGAAAATTTACACCTGCTGTTTGAGAGATATCTCTCTCCCAAAATCAATTTCATCCGATATATCATCACATGAAAAATGGAGCTCCCCTTTATATCTTGAAACTACGGGGGGTGATAATTACCGATGGACCCCGTCCACAACCAGACCCTTTCTTTAAAGGCAGAATCATTTGGAAGGGGTGAGAAGAAGCGTCCGAACGTGAGACTTTGAACACCATATATCTTCTCCATAGATGAGAGCTCAAACACGCATAAATCTCCTACGCAGACGCATTTCTCTCGCCAATGCTCGCGAGGGAAGCGCAGGAGATGTGCTTTAAGACTAATGTAGAAGGAATTTTGAAGAACAGAGCCCTTAGCTGAAGAAGAAGGCGAGGATTGAGGACGGTCTCTACGAAAACCGGCTTCAGGCAGGCCGCAGAAATGATGGGAGTATGATCTTATTCTTTGATGAAGAGAGTGGGCGGACTGACTGTCCAGACCCGATGTCGTCCTTGCCCTTCCCGCCGGTCTTCTTCGGCTGCAGCGTCTGGTGGATGTCGGGCAAGACACCGCCATTGGCGATGATCACCGAGCCCAGGAGCTTGCTCGGCTCCTGTTCTTCTTGTGGTCCCTCGCCGCATTCCCAGCTAGCTCCAGCACCTGGAACGGCGCAACAAAGTGAATCGATTGTGAGCAGATTTTCACGAAAAGAAAAGGCATTTCAGACGGTTACCAGTTGAATTTTTACCGGAACTTTTGTTGAGAATTCAAGCGTACGTGGTTGTGAAAGTACCCAAAAAATGAAAATAGCAAAAACAACCGCAACAATTAAAGAAGAGTGAAGAAAGAATAGATAAATAAATAAATAATGAACTAATTACACAAATCGGCTCCAGCCCATTCCACCCACCAAGTAGGCCGTTCCCTTCTTCTTTTCCCCGACCTCTCTGAAGACTGGAGGCGCGCATGGAAGACAATGGGGAATTGCAACGTCCGGCGAGCGGAGAGCGCGACGTAGGGAATGAGCTCAGCCTGAGAGAATTTCATGAAGGTGTTCGGGAATGACTGAACATGACATTAGAAGACACGACTATCTCATCCAATCATGTGTATCGATTAAAAGCAATCCTGCTCCTACAAGGACTAGGAGTGCTACCTCAGCCGGGCTCCACACCAAGGACATCTAGGAGAGAGAGGGTGATGGAACCCAATGGTGGCTTGACGTGGATCAACATTTGTAGCGCTTCATGTGACTTAAATGAAATCACAACGGCCTAATTTTGTGATGGAAAATCATTAGACAGAGGATAAATATGTGGCACAAATATAAATTTAGAAAAATTTAATTATGACATTTCGACATCACAAAAAAAAAAAAATCACTATAAATGTGTCGCAATAAACCTAATTTGAAGTTTTTGATGGCTTTTTTAAGAGAAAGAAAAAGTAAAAGTAAATGATGGCGAGATGTTGGATGAACCTTCCTCTTGACAAATTCCATCTTGATGGATTTATGAGATGGGCTTAAGGCCCATCCGCTCAAGTTGGGCCCAAAAGGCCCGGCCCACGGGAATAGGGCCCGTGGAGGGGGAAGGTATAAAAGGAAGGAGAGAGAGAGAGAAGACAACTCTTGGAATAACGTACGTTCCTTTCCCTCTCTTTTTCTCCCAAAACGCTCAAGGCGACGCCGTTTCCCTTTCAAGGCAAATTGACATCATCGGATCAGAATTTCTTCCTCTTCTTCAGCGTTGGTGTTTAATCTGTGGCTAACAAGGTACGCTCGAATCCGTGGTGTGCTTTACGATCGGTGATGCGTGTTTTCCCGGGCTTCGTCTTCCGCATTGATTTAGGGGTTCGATTTAGTGTCGAATCCGGTTTTGGGATCATCATTCCAAACATTGGTATCGAGCCCTAGTTCACGTTTTCCCGATCAATTTGATGTTTTTGATTGATTTTTGCGAAAAACTTTCGGCCGTACAGATCGAGGCAAGAAATCCCGATACCCGAGCGTTGTTCGGCCATTTTTCTGAGTTTTCGTAAGTCGAAATCAAATTCTGAAGGCCTGGGAGAAAGGCGACGTCGAGACGAGTCCGGCAGTGGTCGCACGCCGCCGCACGACGCCGCACGCGCCTGGAAGCGCTGGCTTCGCCAGCGCGTGCGCCACACGCGCCGGTGACGAACCGGCACGTGCGCGCCAGCGGCGACCGGCGAACGACGCCCCGGTCCGCGGACCGACGCGTCGGCGTCGCCACGCGATGCGTCATAGTGACGTCATCCAACGGTGGGTAACGCCGGATGACGTCACCGATGACGTCATCACCGGCAACGGTTGGCCGGCCGGTCACCGGTCGGCGACCCGACCCGACGGCGCAACCGACCCGACTGCGTGGGCGCCGGCACGTGCACGTGCGGGCCGACGCCTTCGTGACGTCGGCCACCCACACGCAGCGGCACGTGCGGTCGGTCCGTCCGACCGGTCCAACCGGCCCGTCCGGTCCGACCCCGCGCCCGTTGACCGGACCCGTTGACTGACCGTTGACCGTTGACCGTTGACTTTGACCGTTGACCCGGAAAAAAAAAAAAAAAGGAATTTGTTTCTTTTTCAATTATGTCTGTGTGGTTTGTAGGTCATCCATTTTAATTCTGCATTTGTTGCATGAATCATGGAAATTTATGTATTTTCCATTTTGTTTATTATGGATTATAAGTGATCCATTTTAGTTCTGCATTTGTTGCAGAAACTATGATGCGTAATGCACGGATACCTACAATCCCGAGAACGGACGAAAGAAGAGCTAGACTGAAAAGGCTGATGAAAGAGTTAGCTGGTTTTCGGTGGCTTGATGGTGATTTAGTATCACATATGGTCAAGGTCAATCAGATGATACGAAAATAATCAATAATGGTTATCTTATGCCGGATTTTGAGAAAGTGCCGACTTTGATGAACACTCTTCCAACTGAAAGGCAAGTAGTGTTAGATCGGCTATGGGAGGTCAATGTGGTCCCGGATTATAGAAGGCTGGTGGAAGCTTTTGTTAAAGAGTACTATAGGATTGAGTTGGCCAAAACTTCAACCCTTAGATTGTGCGCTACGTGGCGCAGAGTGAATGCGCCTTGGCGGCGACATGAAAACTCTCCAAAAGTTTTTCCATGGTTGGCAAATGTACCTTCAGATTTTTTTCTCAGATGTTTTGTGATAGATTAGAAGGGACATTCCCTAATTATTTCTTAGATTAATTATGAGATGTTTTATGGATGTAAATATCTCTTTCCAAGTTGATATTTTTCTTTGTATATATTGCTCAGTGTAATGTATAGTTGTATTATGTGAAAGCATTGTTATTATATTGAATGTTAGATAATATTTGCTTTTTCATTACTGGCTGATTCTTTGTGGGTAGTTATAGAAGTTTTGTAACTTCATAGAATTGATTTTGCATATGACAATCATATTAATGATAGTTTTAAGTTAGGATTTTTGGAGGATGATTGGAAACGTAGTGACCTTTTGATTCTGAAGCCTTACTTAAAATTATTCATTAATATGATGGGTCTATGTAAATAGGGATGCATAAATGATAGGCATTAATTATTCGTGCATGTATGTCCGATGTGTTCGAGGCCCGATGGTTTCAGCAACTAAGAACGTGATTGCTGATATGAACGGCAACTATTGTGAAATATTAAATATGGAGATTCAATATGTGCTGGAAAAACAAGAAGCACTAGAAGCTCTTGACCATGTTATGGAAGATCTTGAGAATGCTGTGCGCCACCTTGAGCTAGTAGAGGATCGCCTAACGGTATTTGAGCCGAAAATAGACATTTGCTATGCCGGTTCTAGCTCAGAAAGGGCTTTGTGCTCTAAGCGCAAATGTATTGATTCGTTCGATATGTGGGAATGCAAAGGATCAAGTCCTTGTTGCAAGAAATCGAGAGTTAACCAACACAAGAGGGGAAAACGTCCTCAAGTAAAGAAAATGTCAAGGGAAGGGTGTTACAATTGTGACAAGAGAGGTCACTATGCTCGCGACGTCGTGAGCTAAAGAATGTAAACACCTCTTGTACATTTGAGAACTTTGCTTATGTGTCAAGTTCTTTTTATTGGCTGAATCCAATCCTTTGTGGACTGTAGATTCGGGAGCGACAGACTATGCGAAGGATATAAAATCCTTCGTGGAATTTTGACGAGTACCAACTGGAATTAAGTGTATCTATGTAGGAAATAACTCCAGAGATGAAGTTAAAGGAATTGGCACCGGCCAATTGAACATGCGTGGTGGACGCACCTTATTCCTACACGATGTTCTATATGCACCGGAGATTCGTCGAAATTTAAATGTCTGTTTTGATGTTGGTTAAGCTGGTTTTAGAATGAACTTCCATAATAAAGGTGTAGATTTGTATTTAGGTACAAACTACTATGGTTGTGGTCACTTTCTAAATGGTTTTATTGTACTAAATGTTGACTGTGATGATGTCAATATGTTATCCCCTTGTTTCACGTCTTTTATCTTATATGATAATGATGTGAATATGATGGCATGCTAGACTTGGTCATATGGGCCAACAACATATGAAAAGACTAGCCAAAAAGGGCTTGTTGGGCAATATTGAAAAAGTTGATTTGTTCATATGTGAGCATTGCCTAGTAGGGAAAATGACAAGGAAACCATTTGGAAAAGGTAAAAGAGTTAACGTTCCTCTGCATTTAATCAATTATGACGTTTGTGGTTCAATGAATGTGAGAGGAAGGCATGAGACTGTTTACTTCATCACTTTTAATAGATGATTATACTCGATTCGGATGTGTCTATTTGATTTCTCATAAATCTGAAGCATAAGTTGTTTCAAAAGGTTTATAAACTTGGTTGAAAATCAATTAGACAAGAAAATAAAAGTATTGAGATCCGATCGAGGTCGAGAATATTTATCTGATGAGTTCAGAAAATTATGTGATGAAAAAGGAATAGAAAGACAGTTGTCTATTCCACATACTCCTCAACAAAATTGTGTTGCAAAGAGAAGAAACAGAACCCTACTGGAAATGGTTAGGTCCATGATGGCATATGCTAACTTACATATCACTTTTATGGAGTGATGTGTTGTTAACTGCTGCCTAAACACTTAACCGGGTGCCTTCCAAATCAGTTAGTTCCACTCCATATGAGTTATGGATAGGTAGAAAACCAGACTTAAGTTTACTTAAGCCATGGGGTTATGCTGTCTATACTCATATGTCCTCTCACAAGTTTGGGAAATTGAGTCCCATATAAAAGTAGAGTATTTTAATGAGATACTCCGAACACTCAAAAGGGTATGTGTTCGTAAGTGAGCAGGAAAGTGGGAGAATAACTAAATATGAATCACGGGATGTCACATTCTTAGTGGATGAATTTCCTAAGAAGGGCGAAATAGGAAAAGATTACTTCCTATTTGAAACCTTGGATCTAGATAATGATATTGGTTGAGTTCATCCAAGTAAGAGTAATATGAGAAGTGATGAATTGAATTCAACTTATTCTCAATTATAACCACATGATGAGATGATACCGTTATTATCTAATCCGAGTGGGAGCATAATGGGGAATGATGTGCTAAGTGTACAATCTCCCATTAGGCGAACAAGTCGCCAAAGTATTCCCCGTCGACGTTTTGGCATTGAAGGGGAAACTTTTATGGTTGCTCCACAAGATGAGGATGAGCCAAGAAATATTAATGAGGCTCGAATTGCCCTAGTAAGGAAAAATGGATTAATGCAATGGAAGAGGAAATTGAGTCAATCAAATCAAACCAAGTCTGGGAACTGGTTGATCTGCCAAAAGGACGCAGAGCTATTGGGAACAAATGGGGCAAAAGAACGCTTCAAGTGCCTTAACTTTGCACAAAGGGACACTTAAGTGTGCCATAACTTACGAAAGGTACACTTAAGTGCCAAAATCGGAGTAAAATGGATCACTGAGTGTCAATCCGGCCAAAATCCGGCCAAAATGCTGACGTGTCAATTTTCCGCGAAGCAAGTGCGAAACGGCGTCGTTTTAATACCGATGTGGCCAAAAATTTAATAAAAAAATTAATTTAAAACAAAATTTATTTAAATATTTATAAAATATTAAAAAATTTTAAATTTTTAAATTTTTAAAAATTTCAAAAATTTCAAAAAACTAAAAATATTAAAAAAATTAAAAAAATTTTAAAAATTTAAAAATTTAAAAAATTTAAGAAAATTTTGTAAAAATTTTATAAAAATTTATAAAATTCTATAAAAATTTATAAAATTCTATAAAAATTTATCAAATTCTATAAAAATTTATCAAATTCTATAAAAATTGATAAAATATTTAAAAATTAAAACTAAATTAAAAAGAAATTAAAAGTTAAAAAATAAAAAAATTCAAAAAATTTTAGAAAATTTTAAAAAATTTTAAAAATTTTAGAAAATTAATTAATTTTAATTTAATAATAAATTTATTTAAAAATTTTAAAAATTAAATTTTAAAAATTAAAAACATTTGCAAAATTAAAAAATTAAAAAAAAATAATTTAAAAAAAAGAAAAGGGTGCCGGTTGAGGCTGAAATTTTTGTAAATTTTTTAAATTTTTGTAAATTTCGTAAGTTTTTTAAATTTTTTGTAACTTTCTAAAATTGTTTGTAAATTTTTTTGAATTTTTGTAAATTTTGAATTTTTTGTAAATTTTTAAATTTTATGTAAATTTTGTAAATTTTATGTAAATTTTGTAAATTATTTTTATAAATTTTGTAAATTTTTGTAACTTTCTAAAAAATTTTGCAAATTTTTAAAATTTTTAAAATTTTAATTATTTTTTTAAATTTTTAAATTTTGTCTAATTTTTTAAAATTTATGTAAATTTTGTAAATTTTTGTAATTTTTTGTAATTTTTTTTTTGTAACTTTCAAAATTTTTTTGTAAATTTTTAAATTTTTAGTAATTTTTTGATTTTTTTTTTTGTAAATTTGTAAATTTTTTGTAATTTTGTAATTCTTTTTTTTTTAATGTTTAAATTTTCTAAATTTTTTAAAATTTTTTAAAATAAATTAATTTTTAAATAAATTTATTTTAAATTTAATTTAAATAATTTTTATATTATTATAAAATTCAAATGATATCAAAATGACGTCATTTTGGCCGGAGTCGAGCTGACTCGGCTCCTCCGCGAGACACATCAGCGAGAAATATTAATATGTTAATGCCACGTATGATTTCCGGCCAACTTCACGGAGATGGCACTTAGGTGTCCCACTTTTCTTAAAATGTGGCACTTAAGTGTACGCTTTAAGTAAGTTATGGCGGCTTAAAGTGTCCCTTTGGCCAAAGTTATGGCACTCCAGGGGGTCCGCACGTCGAACAAATGGGTTCTCAAAATAAAGCGAAAGGCTGATGGCTCGATTGAAAGGCATAAGGCTCGCCTTGTGGCGGGGTATAATCAATAGGAAGGAATTGATTATGAAGATATTTTTCTCATATAGTAAGATTTGCCTTGATTCGCATAGTTACGGCAATAGTGTTTAGTATGGATCTTGAGTTACATCAAATGGATGTAAAAACTGCTTTCCTCAATGGAAACTTAGAGGATGAAATATATATGGAACAACCTGTTGGTTTCATAGTGAAAGGCCAAGAAGAAAAGGTATGTCGACTTTGGAGGTCGATATATGGCCTTAAGCAGTCGTCAAGACAATGATATATACGTTTTCATAATGCCATAATGACATATGACTTTACAATGATAGATGAGGATCATTGTGTATATATCAAAAGATCCAAGGATCAATTTGTGATCATATCATTATATGTTGATGATCTACTAATTGTCGGAAGCAATATGGAGTTTGTCAATACTGTCAAAAGTTGGTTCTCTTCCAATTTTGAATTGAAGGATATGGGATTGTAAACCCATAGACACTCCTATTGCAAAAGGTGAAGGATTGAGCCATAAATTGTGTCCAAGGACTCCACAAGAGAAGGAACAAATGAAACATGTTCCTTATGCTAGTGCTGTTGGAAGCTTTATGTATGCTATGATGTGTACAAGACTGACATATGTTTTGTAGTTGGAATGGTGAGTAGTTACTAATCCAATCCAGGTCAAGCACGTTGGAAAGCCGTTAAGTGAATACCGAGGTATCTAAAGTGGACTGCTGATTATATGTTGAGTTATTATGGAAAGGATCTGCGACTCTAAGGCTATTCGATGTTGATTGGGGAGGAGATTTAAATGAAAGGAAATCTACCTCTAGGTTTGTTCTTTTACCGAATAATGGCACCATGTGTTGGAGCAAGTAAGAAACAAAAGTATATAGCCTTGTCCACGATGGAATTGAGTTCGTGGCATTATCGGTATAAGAAGATGTTTGGCTTAAGAAATTATTGGATCATTTAGGTGTTATTGGAAGTGCTGCAGATTTGTTATTAGTTAACTATGATAATCAAGCAGCAAAAGTGTACACTAAAGATCCAAATATCATGGCAAGACCAAACATATAGATACCAAGTATAATTTTGTCATGGATATGATTGCACGAAAAGATGTGAACTTAGAGTACATACTACGCATAGAATGGTAGCAGATCCTATGACAAAGCCAGTACCTAGAGATGTGTTTTGTGGTCATATGAAATCTCTAGGACTGCGTAGAGGATGATGTACTGAATATTGTAATTTTTCCCTAAGTGTTCACATATGATGAATTTATGTTTTTCATCATTAATGCCTATGAATCTTCGTTTGATCTTTATGCATCTTAATGCTCAGTGCATTATTTTAAGTTAGAAGAAGTATGTCGGACAGATGAGATTAGCCCACTCACACGGGTAATCGCCTCTATTTACTGTGTGATAAATAGAGATGAGACTGTTTTTAAGCTTATTATCTAGGTGATA